>NW_022103958.1:33312179-33325209 GCF_000313985.2 Echinops telfairi
CCATGTGGTCCTCTCTGTGGACTGGCTGCTGTAATTGGGATCATCGTCCTCAAGGCCTGGTAGGCCAGGTTGTGCTCCACTCTCTCCTCCTCCCCCTTCCTCTGCACCCGTGTGCTCTGATCAGATATGTCCCTCTCCCAGAACTGCAGATTCAATGCCATCTTTTGAAATAAATTCTTCTGGGGGGAGGGGCGGGTGTCCACTTAGTATTTGGGATTGGGACCGGACCCTACACCTCTCCACTGGTTCCCTACTCCATGCCGGCATGTTGCATTCACATCTTGGAGCACTGGGTTGAAGTCTGGTCCCTCGCACAGGGCCTCTTTAAAGTGTTGAAGCACAAGGATGTTACTTTGAGGACTAAGGTGTCCCTAACCTAAGCCATGGTGTTTTCAAATGCCTCACACATATGGGAAGGTAGGGCATGAAATAAGGAAAACCAAAGAAAAATCTGAATGAATTTGAATTATGGTATTGGCAAAGAATATTGAAAATATTACAGACTCAGAGAACAAACACATTTGTCTTGGAAGAAGTATAGCCAGGGTACTTAGAATTGAGGAGAATGAGGTTCTGCCTCACATGCTTTATAGATGTTATCAAGAAAACCAGTTGCTGGGAGAGGACATCATGCTTAGTAAAGGAAAAGATAGATCAATGAAAAAGAGCAAGACCCTCAATGAGATAGATTGACAACGTGGATGCAACAATGGGCTCAAATAGAACAGCAATTGTGAGGAAGACACAGGACTCAGTTATACAGAGTCCCCATGAGTCACAACCGACTGGATGACACCTGGAATCAACAACTATTTTTACCAGACACGATGTCCTTTTCCAGGGACTGGTCTCACCACCCTTAATTCCACAGAACACTCTGGCTGTGCTGTCTTCTGGCAGTCCCCGGTACTTTCGCTATTCTTTGCCACCACCATAATTCAGCGGCAACAATTCTCTGATCGTCCTTATTCCTTGTCTCGCTTTCACATGCATGTGAGATCATTAGAAAGACCATGGCTTAAGTCAGGTGCACCTTAGTCCTCAAAGTGACATAATTGCTCTTTAACTCAGTAAAGAGGTCTTTTGCAGCAGATTTGCCAGATTTGATGTCTTGACTGCTGCTTCCATGAGTGTTGATTGTGGATCCCAGCAAGATGAAATCCTTGACAATTTCAAACTTTCCTCCATTTACCAGTGTTATCTATGGGTCCATTTGTGGGGATTTGGGTTTTCTTTCTCTGAGTTAGAATCTCCCCTGAAGGCTTGTCTCGAGTCCTTTTGACTGTCATCAAACATGGTTCTGTTATCTAAATACTGCAGATTGTTTTTATCTTTCCTTTTTTAATTAATTGGAATTAATTAAATAATTCCATAGTTAAATAACGTCCAGCATAATTGTACATTTGCTACCACAACCAGTTTTCAAACATTATTTTTCTAAAGGGATCACTTGACATCATCACCCTGCCACCCCACCACCACCTCTGTGCCCCCCTCCCCACAAAACCCTTATTCCACTCGCTGACTCTATTGGTTCATCAGTCCTGGTTTTCATACACCAAAAAATGCAAAAACACATACTGAAATTTCAAGAGGGTGACCCCAGTAACATATCACTCCCAAGATACCCCATAATGTGTACAATCAAACATCAAGCAAAATAATACACCCCCCCTCCCAAATACATAAGATTTTGGAAACCAGATCAGGCCCAGCACGCACACTAGGAGGACTCTGCTGACAAGTTTTAACTGTCAAAGTCAGGCTTTTGTCTTTGACTTTCTAAACTCAACTCACGAATGCACTCCATTTAGTGACCACTTTCCTCCTATCCCTCAATTGTGGATAGAGGGAATTTACCATAGGTTTATTTCCTATGTAGTTCCACCAGTGAATCTTAGGTGTCCACTGTCATCCATAGCCTTTTGCAAATCAAATTCTCAGACTTTGGGCTCTGATGCTAATCCCTCCCTTCAACTCGGATTATATGTTTTACAATCCTTTGGTGATTGATTATGGTGTGCTTCTTCCATGTGGACTTAGTTGGCATCTCACTTAGATAGCTGCATGTTCAGAGACAAGCCTTTAAGACCCCAGACACTATTTTATCTGATAACCAGGCACCATCTAACTTCTTTGCCATATTTTTCTATAGCACCCATATCCTCTGTATTCCCTTCCTGGAAGTTAGTATCGAGCAGGGCCATGATGTAAGAACTAATTGTTCTTAAGTTGGAGCTGGGATTTAGTGTGAGCCCAAAAATCATGCCTGGCTTGAAGGGAAACAAGCGGCCATCTAGCTCAGAAGCAACAAAGCCCACATGGAAGAAACACACCAGCCTGTGTGATCACGAGGTGTTGAAGTGATCAGGCATCAGGCATCAAAGAACAAAACATCCTATCATTGTGTGCTCACCTTCCCAATATGATCACTGAAGACAAATGGGTGCATAAACAAATATGGTGGAGAAAGCAGATGGTGCCCAGCTATCAAAAGATATAGCATCTGGGGTCTTAAAGGCTTGAAGGGAAACAAGCAGCCATCTAGCTCAGAAGCAACAAAGCCCACATGGAAGAAGCAGGCCAGCCTGTGTAATCACAGTGTCAAAGGGATCAGGGATCAGGCATCAAGGAACAAAAAAATCCTATCATTGTGAATGAGGGGGAGTGCAGATTAGGGACCCAAAGCCCATCTGTGGGCAACTGGACATCCCCTTACAGAAGGGTCACAGGGAAGAGACGAGCCAGTCAGGCCGCAGCTTAGCAAGGATGAAACATACAATTTTCCTCTAGTTCGTAAATGTTTCCTCCCCGCGACCGCTACCCTCAGTCAAACCCGCTCTCGCAAATCTGGCTAGACCAAAGGATGTACACTGGTACACATAGGAACTGGAAACACAGAGAATCCAGGACGGATGAACCCCTCAGGATCAGTGGTAAGAGTGGCTACTAGGAGGATACCGGGAAGGTGGGGTAGAAAGTGGGAACCGATTACAAGGATCTACATATAACCTCCTCCCTGGGGGACAGACAACAGAAGAGTGGGTGAAGGGAGATGTCGGACAGTGTAAGCTATGAGAAAATAATAATAATTTATAAATTATCAAGGATTCATGAAGTAGTGGTGAGCAGGGAGGGAAAAAATGAGGAGCTGATACCAAGGGCTCAAGTAGAAAGCAAATGTTTTGAGAATGATGAAGTTAACAAATGGGCAAATGTGCTTGACACAATGGATGTACGTATGGATTGTGATAAGTGTTGTACGAGCCCCCAGTAAAATGATTTTTTTTAACTCTGTGAATATAAACATGGGAAAAAAACATGCCTGGATCTATGTTTGTTTGTGTGTTTTTTGGTCTTTCTGTTTAATCTTACTTGGGAAGTAACCAAATGCCATGTCATTGTATTGCTCAATCTCATCAAGCAGAACTGTACCATTGCTTCCATAATCAGTTCCCCAACATCTTTCCCTTTCATTGCCCCCCTTCCCTGTACCCACTCGCCGATACCCTTGTTCTACTTACTATCCCTATAGGTTCTTCAATCCTAGGTTTCACTTACCAAAAAACAGAAAAAGTAATTTCACAACTTCAAGAGGCTAATCCCCCACTCCATAGCACCCTAATAAGAAGATACAAAACTCAGTACATCAGAATGATTGTCACAGGTTTGCCAGCATAATACATATCTTAATACAACATATAGGGCATTGACATAGCAAGACCTTATTTATCCGCCTACCAACAGCTCTCCAAAATTGGTACAGCTGTCATCTTCCTCAGACACTGTATTTTCTGGCTTACGTCCTCAAGTTCCAGGTGCTTCTAAGGTAGAGCCAGTTCACCCAGTGGAATTCCCACATGGGATCTCAGCCTCTGGGGCATGCTGTGCAACTTGAAGATCCAGGATTCAGCGTCCCAACTCGCCCTGATACCCTGGCTGGGTCCCCAGGATGCAATCAGAAGCCCAGGTCAATGTGGTCCATCTGGTGCAAGTCCCTGAAGGCACTCCCCGCCAACTCTCCCCAGAAACATTTTCAGTCGTTCTTCCCCTGACCTGGAAGTCAGTCCTCCCTCTTTTTCTACCAAGAGATGTGCCATTGTGTTCCCCCAGACATGTTTGCTCCGTTTCCACTCTCCTGCATTGTTCTCCCCATCTGTATCCTTCTTCCCTCTGATAGGACTATCTACTTGTCTGGGGAAGGGGGTTGGGGGCTCATAACAGATATACATGTCAGCCTCACGTTATACACCCCCTTTTTCCCTCCCTTGACCATTTGATCCCCGCTGGCATGAGGCACCCTCTGGCCTAGCGTGTTTCTAAATACTTACCTACTTAAAAGGTTTACCTGCAGTGTGCGTTGTATGGTGCCTTGGCACCAGTCAGGCTTTTTGCCAGGCTGTCTGGCCCCCAGTCAATAGCCTGGATGCCCTTACAAGCCCGGGCTTGTGCCCATTTTGCTGCTCAACTAGTTTCACGCAGCATAACGACTTCCAGCTCCCTCCACATGTTGAGGAATTTCTTGGAGTCATCACTGTTGGTTAGAGATACATAATATTCCACTGTATGCATATGCCAGGGTATTTTTATCCAATCATTTACTGAAGGGAATTGAGGTTGTTTCCAGCTTCTTGCTATTGTGAACAGTGCTGGGATGAACATGGGGTGCAAACATCTGGTCATAATCTGCTTCTTATTTCCTTTGGGTCTATGCCCAGTAATGGTATTGCTGGATCATATGGTATTTCAATTGTCATCTGTTTTAGGTCTCACCATCTCACTTTCCACAGTGGTTGTACATGTCTACAAGACCACCAGCAGTGAATTGTGGGGGACCAGCCTCCCCACAACTGAATGGACCCAAGGGGAGGTTGTGTAATTGAGGGATAAAGTAAAGAGACATCAGACAAGATCAAGCATGCAAGGGCTCAACTATCCAATTGCTGCAGGAACCAGGTCCAAGCAGAGAGAGACATCGTAATGTAATCTCACAAGTTTATATAATCTGGGGCACGCAGGCCACACAGTAAACTCAGATGTAACAGGAAGGGGTTGTGGTAAAAGCATACAGGTAACAGGAGGGGGATGAGCTAGGGGCGTACACGCAATAGGAAAGGGGGGCACTAGAGGCATGCATGTGACAAGAAGGCACATACGTAACAAGATGGGTGGGCTCTAGAGTCAAGATGGCAGACTAATCTTGGTCGTCTCTAAGTTGGCTTGACCTTAGGTATCTTTGCGCTCTTCCCCATGGAAACCATCTATGATCCTTATCAGAAGGGGGTGGGCCCTACTTGAAGCAGGACAGGGCAATAGGGCCTAATTGCTTTTGATGGCAGATAATCTTTAGGCAGATAGTCTTTAAGCAGTTGTCCTTCAAGGATATATAGTAGCAGTCATGTGCTTGCAAGTAGCACTATTGGCATTATTATTGGGGGGGGGGGGGTGTGCATTTAGGGGAATGACTTTTACTTAAGAGAATTTGGGTGGGACATATCTCCAACCCACGAATGCAAAAGTTCCCTCCAAAGGAGCCCTGGCCTCCCAGATGCCCTAACAGATGAATGCTGAGAGTTTGTCCACATACGCTCTCTTCCCGTTTTCAGTTTACCACAGTGGATGAGTTCCAATCTCACCACACCTTGTCCAGCATTTGCTGTTCTCGGTTGTTGTTTTTTAATTTGGCTGCAGTTATGGGTCTTAGATAGTAGCGCATGATTGTTTTGACTAGCATTTCCCAGATGACTAGTGAACGGGAGCATTTCTTCATGTGTTTAAAAGCCATTCGAATGTCATCCTTCATGAATTGTCTGTCCAGGTCCATTGCTCACCTTCTCAGGGGATTATTAGGGTTTTTTTTCTTGTTTTAGACTTGTAAAATACTGTGGATTTTAGTAATTAGTCCTTTGTTATGTCTTTACTAAATATCTTTTGCCAATCTGTGGGCTCTCGGTTTACTCTCTTAATGAAGTCCTTCAATGTACACAAGTGCTTTACTTTTAATAGGTCCCACTCATATCTTTTGTCTTCCTCAGAGTGTGTCTCCTTTGTTGTCTCTGTTAGCCCAGGTATGCCCTGCACTAGGGCACTTAGCTTTGTCCCAATTTTCTCATCAATGATCCTGATAGCTTTAGGTTTTCCATTCCAAAATGTAATCCACCTTGAGTTTGTTTTTGTGCATGGGGTAAGATATGGGTCTGGTTTCATTCTTCTGCAGGTGAATATCCAATTTTCCCAGCACCATTTTTTGAAGAGGGCCTCTGCTTCCCATTTAATGATTTTAGGGCCTTTGTCGAAAATCAGTTTGCATATGCAGATGTTTCTATTTCTGGGTTTTCTGTCCTGATCCATTACTCTGTGTATCTGTCATTGTACCAGTACGAGGCTGTTGTGACAACTATAGCTGTACAGTAGGTTTTGAGGTCAGGGAGAGCAAGGCCACCTATTTTGTTCTTCTTTTTGAGGAGTTCTCTGCCTATCCTGGGCTTCTTCCCTCTCCATATGAAGTTGGTAGTCATTTTTTTTCCATTTCTTTAAATAATGGTGCTGGGGGTTGGATCCAGATTGCATTGAATCTGTGTATCATTTTAGGTCAGTGGTTCTCAACCTTCCTAATGCCGCGACCCTTTAATATAGTTCCTCGTGTTGTGGTGACCCCCCCCCAACCATAAAATTATTTTGTTGCTACTTCATAACTATAATTTTGCCAGTGTTATGAATTGGGCGACCCCTGGGAAAGGGTCGTTTGACCCCCAAAGGGGTCACAGACCTACAGGTTGAGAACCACTGTTTTAGGTAATATTGACATTTTCACAATATTGAGTCTTCCAATCCATGAACATGGGATGTTCTTCCATTTGTGTAGATCCCTTCTAGTTTCTTGTAGCAATGTTTTGTAGTCTTCTTTGTACAGGTCTGTGTTAGTCTGGGTTGGCTAGAGAAACATCCATAAAAGCACATATGTGCATAAGAAAGAGGTTTATATACAAGAGCAGTTGAATATTGAGAAAACATCCCAGCCAAGTCCAGATCAAGTCCATAAGTCCAAAATATTTCTCCTTCAAATTGGAAGGAAAGCTTTGCTGGATAAAGGATTTTTAGGTTACAGTCGTTGTCCTTCAACTTTCAAAATATGTTGCTCTGATTTCTTCTTTCCTGCATCGTCTTTGTGAAGACATCCGAGATTGTTCTTATCTGTTTACCTTTATATGTGACTGCTTTTATCTCTCTAGCTGCTCTCAGGATTACCTCCTTTTCCTTGATGTTGGATAACGACTACTATATGTCTTGATGTGTTTTTTGGGGAGGACTTAATCTGATTGGTGTTCTCTCTGCTTCCTGGGTGGTTATCGTTTCTTCCTTTGTGATATCGGGAAATGTTTTTCCAAGAATTTCCTATTTTAACTGTAGGCTTATTTGTTTCTTCCTGCTCAGAAACCCCAATAATTCAAATATTGTTATGCTTCATGGAATCCCACATCATCCTCAGGCTTTCTTCAAATTCTTTTTCTTTGTTTGATTGCTTCTCTAGTTTGCTGAATTCTGTTTGGTTATCTTTGAGTTCGCTGATTCAATTTTCCATTTCTTCCGTTCTATTGTTGAGATCTTCACCTTGTATCTTAATTCTGCTACCTCATCCCTTAACTCGTGAATTTCCCTTTAGTGTGAGGATTCTTGCATATCTTTTTTTCCCATCTGTTTTCAGGATTAACACCCTAATTTCTTTTTTTTTTAATCGTTTTATTAGGGGCTCATACAACTCTTATCACAATCCACACATACATCAATTGTGTAAAGCACATTTTTGCATTCATTGCCCTCATCATTCTCAAACCATTTGCTCTCCACTTAAGCCCCTGGCATCAGCTCCTCATTTTTCCCCCTCCCTCCCCGCTTCCCCCTCCCTCATGAGCCCTTGATAATTTATAAATTATTATTTTGTCATATCTTGCCCTGTCTGATGTCTCCATTCACCCACTTTTCTGTTGTCTGTCCCCCAGGGAGGAGGTTACATAATTTCTTATATGGCTGTAAACAACATTCTCTTGAATCCTCTGCCTGGCAATTGAAAGGCTGCTTCTTCTGTGTGAACTGTTTGGATCATCTTCAGCAATTGACTTTTGTTCCTCTAGCTTTTTTGTGGTAGCTGCTGGTGTTGGCTCTTGTCTGTGTTGATCATGGATGAACTAAGGTGCTGCATCAGCTTCTGTAATTTGTTGCAAGGAGCAGCCAGAATTATAGGCTATGGGAGGATCAACTAGGTACTGGAAAAGGTATTATGTGTAGATGATAAGGGCGTGTTAGTTGAGTAAATAGGAGAAATGGGATATAGGTGCTTGGGAGTATGTTTTAATTAGTGGTATTAATCATCATAGGAAGCCTTCCTGTTAAGTGTGTTAATTTTTTTAAGTCATTTTATTGGGGACTCATACAATTCTTATCCCAATCCATACATACATCCATCGTGTCAAGCACATATATACATTTGTTGCCATCAAAGTGTGTTAATTTTTAATGAGTTAGCAAAGAGTGTTATGGGAAATGCATTTTTACTTGGTGAGTTAAAGTAGAGGTGTAGGAAGCAAGTTCTAGAAGTTATGATGGTTGGGGTACCTGAGGGATGTGTTAAATCTACCAGAGTCTCTTACAATCCTATAAATTATGTAAGAAGAGTTCAGTCCTTCAGTTATTTTTGTTTATAATAGAAGGACCCTTTAGAGTAAATTGCTGCACAACTCAGAACTCTCAGAACCTTACAAACTGTCCCAGGGTAGAAATAGGCTACTCTAGTGGGTGCCCCAGGGAGTAGGGGCTTCCAATCAGAAGATGCTCTGGCTAAGGCCAGTGGGACGCCGGGTTCACTGGCTACCTTGCAAGAGTTGAGGAAGGTCACTGGGTAACCCTAACTTGCTGAGTTCCAATTCTTCTGGTATGGAAAGGAGCCCCCCGTGTTTTCTTTCTCAGAAGCTAATAAGAATAACTTTAACCACCTGGAGCCAGCTGTACTATGGGTTAGAGCTGTGTCTCTGTCTCACTGGGGCTGGCTCTTTCCCTAGATAGCTGATAGCTGGGGCAATCTATCTGGAGGGCCTAGCTGCACCCTCGCTATTATAGGAGTATGCAGGGGCTTGGCAAGGGGATTATCCCAATTGGGATTCACATTTATGGGCCGCAGCAGTGTCCAGCATCCAGGGCCTCCAGAAATCCACATGGATGTTCTTGTGATACCCTAGAGGGGCAGACTACCTGGGGTCTTCTCCCCACACTGGCGGATCTACAAACCGGAGGGGAAGGAGAAGAGAGAAGTCGGTGCCCCACTGGCCAGGGAGGCAAGGCACCAATGGGATAACGTTCGGGGGAGCGAGGCACATGGGTCGCAGACTGGGGAGACACAAAGCATGGGGTGGGGGTGGGGTGAGGAGTGGGGGTGCTCAGCTCACTAGTCACTAGGGCAAGGTGTGAGGATGCAGGGAAACTCAGCCAAGGGAGTCTCCAGGGCATCTGCTGATTGTTATGAGTCTTTTGATCCGGATGCTGCATTCTTCCTTATGTAGTCCAGTTTCTCGGATTATCTGCTTAGCATATAGATTGAATGAGTAGGGTGAAGGGAGATAACTCTGATTTTAAGCCATGCAGTATCTCATTGTCTGCTCAAATGACTGCCTCTTGGTCTTTGTACAGTTTCTGGATGGGCACAATTAAGTGCTCTGAAATTCACATTCTTCACAATGCTGCCAAGTTTGTTATATTCTGTAAAGTTAAATGCCTTACAAAACCAACAATAAAGCACAAGTTAATTTTTTTTTTATATTCTCTGCTTTCAGTCAAGATTCATCAGACCTCAGTGACGATAGCCCTTATGCCACATCCTCTTTTGAATCTAGCTTGAATTTCTGACAGCTACCTGTGGATCTACTGCTGCAAATATTTTTATTTTGTTTTGCTTTTTATAGTATGACCCCACTTATTGTGAGTGTGTGTACAGATTACACATATGTGTATCGAAATGTCTAGGAAGATATATGAGCAAAACTGTTTACAGTGCTTCCTTCAATGGAGTGCTACTGGATCAAAACAGGGCTATTCAACTTCTAGGCATCTTTATTACTCATATGTTTTATATAATGATGCTATTACCTTTGTCATCAGCTAAACAAAACAAAATTTTGGAATAAGGGAGCTGATGTTAATGATCTGTGTTTTTTTTTAACTTTGTATTGTGAATTATGTGACGATTTACAGAGTAGATCAACAGCTTTCATTCAACAATCCACTGCCCCTCCTGTGCTTCCAGGTTGACTCTATTTGAGGAGATCGGTCTCCAGGCATCATCTGAGTGACTTCCAACCCAAGGGGCTCATCTGCATGCACTCCACTGAAAATATTCTACTGGTAGTTAATGGTCTTTGGTGGCTAATTTTTCACAAGTGTACTGCCTCTTCCTTCGTCCTAGTTGTTTTTCTCTTAATCTGTAAACTCCACTGAGAGCTGCCCAAAATGAATGACCCTGCTTGTATTTGAAATCCCACCCACCTGTCCATTTGTTATACTGTCGTGGTTTGCATGTTGCTGTGACCCTGGAAGCTCTACTACCAATATCTAGAGCTACTATAACAAAAATATCACCAAAGGGTGGCTTTAACCACCTGAAAATTACTTTCCCACAGATGAGGAGGCTATTGTTGATAGTTGCCAGTGAGTCGGTTCCGACCCATGACTCTATGCACTGCCGGGTCCTGAGCCATCCTCACGATTGTTCCTATGCTTGACCCCTTTGCTGCAGCCACTGCCTCAACGCATTTCCTTAAGGGCCTTCCCTGTGTTTGCTGCCATTCCACTTTCCCAAGCATGAAATCCTTCTTCAGGGACTGGTCTCTCCTCTCAGTATGTTCAAAGCATGCAAGATAAAGTCTCGCCACCCTTGCCTCTAAGGAGCACTCTTGCCATGCTTCTTCCAAAGCAGGTCCTTTCAGCAGGCCATGGTGCATTCAATAGTCTTCGCCAGCACCACAATTCAGGTGCACCAATTCTTCAGTCTTCCCTATTCCATGAACACGAGGCTAGAAGTCTGGATTTAGTGTAGTGGCTCTGCGTTAGCTCTGGAGGAAGGCCTTTTTGAGCTTCTGCTCCTGTGTGATCTTCATTTGGCTTCACGTCTCTCTTCTGCCATTTCAGCTTGTGTGCTTTTCTCGTTTTTATATCTCAAAGGAGATGGGCCCAAGATAAACCCTACAGTAACCCTCCCTAGTTAACTTAAGAAAGATAACTTCAAGCTGTTAAGACCCCAGACACTATATCTTTTGCTAGCCAGGCATCATCAGCTTTTTTCACCATATTTGTTGATGCACCCATTTTGTCTTCAGCGATTGTGTCAGGAGAGTGACCGTCACGGAAGGCCAGGTTGTTGGAACAAAGTGTTCTTGCATTGAGAGAGGGCTTGAGAAGATGCCCAAACTCCATACACTTCCTTAATATATTGCCATATAAATATACGTACATAAGACAATAACTCTATTTTTATGAATTAATTTATTTACATATGTACACACCTATGTTTATCCCTCTATCCATAGCTTTGCTTCCTGGATCTTTCCTCCTTACTTCTACCTTCCTCCTTTCCCTCACCTCCTCCTCCCCTCAAGTGCCCCTGGAACCATCAGTCCCATTCCTTTCTCCTTGAGCTTGCTTCCCATGCCTGTCTTATATAAGTAGGCAAAACAACAACAATGGAGACAAAACAAAAGATTGAGTGAAAACAAAAAAACACATAATTCCAGGTCTATCCAGTGACCTTTATGACTATCTCTCCACTGGTCCTGGCTGGATTCCTGGAACTGCCCGTCCTAGCCTGAAGGGCTTCTATTTTGGGGGCTCCTCAGGGGCTTTGTGGTATGGCTTTGCCCCAGTTGCTGATCTGTTATGTTCCCTTCTTGGTTCACCCGTGTATGTGGGGGAGAGGGGGGCGGATGTTCAGATCGGGCTCACTGCCCGTCTACACAGTTCATTTTTTTAAATCATTTTATTAGGGGCTCATACAACTCTTATCACAATCCATACATACATCAATTGTGTAAAGCACATTTGTACATTCGTTGCCCTCATCATTCTCAAAACATTTGCTCTCCACCTAAGCCCCTGGCATCAGCTCCTCATTTCCCCATCCCTTCCCCGCCCCCTGCATCATGAGCCCTTGCTAATTTATAAATTATTATTTTGTCATATCTTATACTGTCCGACATCTCCCTTCTCCCACTTTTCTGTTGTCTGTCCCCCAGGGAGGAGGTTATATCTAGATCCGTGTAATCGGTTCCCCCTTTGCAACCCACCCAACTAGTATCCCCACTCATACCACTGGTCCTGAAGGGATCATCCGCCCTGGATTCCCTGTGTTTCCAGCTCCTATCTGTACCAGTGTACATCCTCTGGTCTAGCCAGATTTGTAAGGTAGAATTGGGATCATGATAGTTGGGGAGGAGGAAGCATTTAGGAACTGGAGGAAAATTGTATGTTTCATTGTTACTGCATTGCAACCAGACTGGCTCGTCTCCTCCCCCAAGATCCTTCTATAAGGGGATGTCCAGTGGCCTACAAATGGACTTAGGGTCTCCATTCCGCACTCCCCACCTCATTCACTATGATATGATTTTTTGTTCTGATGATGCCTTGTGGGGGCAAGTCAGATACTTGCTGCCAGACTGCTGTCTCATCCCACCACAGGGGTGGGCCTGCTCCCTGCTGCTGGAGACAATGGACTACTTCTCTCGGAAGCTTGGGGCCATTAGCTTGGCTCCTGTAGGAGGGGTTTGTACCCTACTGATAATGGTTCCTATGGAGACCCAGAGACCACCCCCTAGACCACCCTCTCATTGCTGTGTAACCTATAGTGCAGCCCCTTCCTGTGTATGTCTCTACCTGTAATTAGTGGGCTGGCTTGCCCCCAAAAGGTATATAGGTGTGAGCCAGCAAGATAGACCTCTGACTCTGAGCTCCTTGCTGCTCACTCCCTGGTTACTCCCCTCTCCCTTGTTCC
>NW_022103958.1:33326192-33328588 GCF_000313985.2 Echinops telfairi
TTATTTAGACCTCTATAAATGCCCTTTACCTCCTAGCTCTTTCCTCTATTTCCTTTGACTTTCCTCTTGTCCCACTATCATGCTCAGTCTTCATTTGGGTTTCAGTAATTTCTCTTGGTTACATTACCCTTGATCATGCCCTACCAGGCCTCCTACACCCTCCTCACCACTGATTTGGAACACTTATTCCCTTGTCCCTGGGTTTGTTAACACCACTTCATTTCCCCCCACCTTCCCCTCTCCCATGTCCCCCCAGAACTTTCGGTCCTGTTGTTTTCTCCTCCAGATTATTCATCCAGCCCATCTTATTTAGACAGACCTGCGGAGATAATAACATGCACAAAAACAAGACAGAGCAAAACCAAGCAACAAAATAGATCAAAATGACAACAAGCCAATGACAAAAGAAACCACACATCAATAAGAAAGAAAAGCTTGTAGTTAGTTTAAGGACTGTTTGTTGGCCTTTAGGAGTGTTTTCCGGTGGAGTCTGATAGGGTGCCAAGCCCTGGCCCCAAAGTCTATTTTTGGTATTCTCTGGGGACTTCGCTGCTCTGTTCCCCTTGCTGTTCTGATCCTTGCCCTTAGTGTTTTGCCTCAGTGTGGTGGGGTCAGATCTGGCATAATTCCCACACTGTGTCTCCAGTATTGTCCCCTGTAGGGCTATGGGTCAGTGAGGATGTCGTGTCTTATAGTGGGGCTGGCCATATTGTCTTCTCTGTGGATTGGCTGTTCTGAGTGGGAATATCATCCTCAAGGCTTGGTGGGCCAGGATGTGTGCCACTCTGTCTTCCTCCCCCTTCATTTGCTCCCCTGTGCTCTCATCAGCACAGTTCATTTTTAAGTCCATCTCTTTCCTATTGAATTTTACTATAAACTACAAGGAGAAATCACATGACCCCTTCAAGATCTTGCTTAGAAATCTCATCAGCCAGATATCCAATTTCGTGACCTACAAGTTCTAACTTCCAGTAAACATCTGAACAGAGTTCACACAAGTTATTTAGGCATCTCCCTCCTCATTACCTAATCACTAGTTTGTCACTTTCTTTTTAAGTCTCACCAGAAGCACATTTGAAGCCCGCATTTCTGGCGGTCTTCAGTGGCTGGCACTCAATGGAACCGCAAGACTATGAAGGCTTTCTCTGTAGGTCTCTCAATGCCTTCTGAGCCCTTGCAGAATGGCCTTGGAGACCCATCATTCTACCGACCATCTCTTCAAGAGTATCTAGGCTTTTACTATTAGGCATCTTAATACTCTTCCAGCCTCTACCCATTCACCATTTCTAAATTCACATCTACATTTTAGATATCTATTGGAGCAACATCCCACTCTCCATGCTAAGCTTTATCTTTTGCCATATGGTGCTGTTGTAACAGAAATACCCCAAGTAGGTGACTTTGTTGAACAGAAATGTATTTTCTCACATGTTAGGAAACTAGAAGTTCATGTTAGAGTGCAAGCTATAGAGGAAGACTTTCTCTCTGTAGGCTCTGAAGGAAGGTACCTATGTACTCCAGGATAAGCCGAGTATATACGGTACTTGTCTCCTAGACAATCTTCATGTGGTGTGGCGTCAGTCCTCCCTCACTTCTACTTGCTTGCACTTTGCCCCTTTTATATACTAGAGGACATTGACTCAAGGTAACCCTACACCAATCCTGCCATGTTAACATGGCCAAAACTCACTGCTATCTAATTAGCATGGTATAACATAAAAATTATAACATTAATTTCTAACGGTAAGATGTTAGAAATATTTTCTTTAAATTATTAAAAACTAAAAAGTGTTCTAAACTCCTCCATCTTACCATTTTATATTAACATTTAGAAAAATCTTTCTGAATGGCAGCCATTACATTAAGACTTTTAAACATTTTAATGCCTTTAATCTTTGGAACAACCCCACAAAATAAATGCTGCTATATAATCCATTTGTATTTGCATAGTTCATTTTTTAAGTCCATCTCTTTCTTCTTGCATTTTACTATAAGCTGCAAGGAGAAATCACATAACTCCTTGCTTAGAAGATCTTGCTAAGAAATCTCATCAGCCAGATATCCATGTACATCTTTCTCCACATTCATTCAATCACATGCTCCTCCCTTATCATCCCTCCCGGGCCCTGCATCCCTACTCTTCCTACTCTTGGTAACCAATGATCCAGTCTTCATCTTTATTATTTTGTCACTTCACGATGGTTATACAAATGGAATCATATAGTATCTCACTTTCTGAGTTTGTTTTACTCAACAGAAGGCCCTTAAAGATTCATCCAAATTGTTCCACAAATCAAGAGTTTATTGTTGTTGTCCATTGCGGTGGTGCTGCTGCTGGTGGTGGTGGTGCTGGTGGTGCTGGTGGTGCTGGTGGTGCTGGTGGTGGTGCTGGTGGT
>NW_022103958.1:33328688-33344034 GCF_000313985.2 Echinops telfairi
TGGTGGTGGTGCTGGTGGTGGTGGTGCTGGTGGTGGAGGTGGTGGTGGTGGTGGCAGAAAAATATTCCATCACAAGGATGCACAACAAGTTTGCTTACTTATCCTTTGTTAAAGGGCATTTGGACTGTGTGCAGTTTTGAGCACTTGTGTATAGATATTTGTGAGCATAATCTCTCATTTTTTCCTAGCACAAATGCCCAAGGGTAGAATTAGGTGGTTTTTATGGTAAGTAACACCAGTGAATCAATGATTGTATTGCCTGATTCAAACCCATTAGCCATTCTGTGGCAGAAAAGACCTGGAAATATACTCCCATGGAAATTCCAACCTAGAAAACCTATGGTTCTACTCTGTCCTCTAAGATCTCTACAAAGAGAAATTGATTCAGCCAGCACACAACAGCAAAAACATGATAAACAAACATTTCAACACTTTATGAAACTACAAGATAGCTTCCCAGGGTGCTTGTAACATTTTACTTCCCCACCAATAGTATATAAAAGATTGACATGTTTATATCTCAAAAGAGATTGACTCAATACACACCCTGCATTATTATTGCCTCATTAACAAAAAAGAAGGAGCCCCATTCCCAAGTAGGGTATAACCACAAGTGTCATTATCACCAGCCTCCAGACACTGAATGTATTCCAACTCACATTGACCCTACAGGAAAGAGTGGATCTGCTCCATCTGGTTCCTATGGCTGTCAACGTTTACAACAGCAGACTGCCCCATCTATTTCCTGCAGAGTGGATGGGTTTGAGACACCAACCATTCCATTCAAAGTCCAACATTTAATCTGCTGCACCACCAGGGATCCTTCCAAAAGAGTCCAGGTATAAGACCCAAAGCAAACTCTCTGCCTTTCCCAAGTTCTCTTTCTCGGTCTGCTTTACTGGAGCCGACTCCTCTTCTGAACTTCTAAAAGAGATCACCATGCTGAGCCCCAGACCTCCTCTTCTCTTTTCAATCTCGGTGCACTTTCTGAGAGAGTTCATCCAATCATGCTCCCAAAAAAGGTTTGAGCATAAGCTTCAAAAGTCCATGGTCTTGCTGGTGGTTGGCGTCCGCACCAAATCTCTAGTGCCGAAAACAATGCCATGGACGCAGTAGGGGCTGGGAAGCTTTGGAAGAACTTCTCGGGACATTTGAAAGAGTTTCTAAATCAAAGGGCTTTTTTTTTTAAGTGACAAGTCTTTTGATTTGGATGCAGCATGAGAAACAGGAAGGAAATTACAGAGGCTAAAAAGATTGAACATCTAAGTCAATTGAAAATGAATTAATAACAGATATCATTCCGAGGAGGGAGGGAGGAAGACATGTTATGGGTGATGAATTCCTTATGTGTCATAGGAGAATCTTTTGATCCAGTTGTTAACATAGATAAACTTTAAAAAAAAGAAAACATAAACATAAAACAAATTATAATTAATTAAAGAAGAATAAAAAGTATAACATGTGGTGGCTTCTAGAGAATGGGATTCAGGAAGACTTTCATCTTGCACACACTTCTCTGTCATGTGGAAAGGAAGCATTAACATGGCAGCATTACTGGGACGATAAATTAATCGAGTGAGCAAATAGAGGTGGGGCCAGGCCATGGTGGGGCTTGAATTACCCAATGATACACTTTACAGTGTATTCATTTAGTTATAAAGCTTCACAGAGCTTGCCATAGCTACCCAACCCTGCAGTTGGCATTTACGAGATCCAGACAGCATTGACTGATAGGGAAGTGGACCAGATGGAATGTGATGTGGAGAAGCTGACATATGAGTCAAGAGATACCAACAAATGCTGAGAAACATCTTGTAGGTCTAGTGCCTCCGGTGGCTCTGGGCTCTGGCTCGCCCACAGGCCCTGCACAGGATATCGTAGATCACCTGTCCAGGATCTTGATGGGGTTCTTCAGGTCCCCAGCTTTCATCTCAACCCCTGTGAGCATTTCTCAATTCAGGGGCCAGAGAAGTGTCCCAGAAAGGCTGCCCCCCTTCAGTCTGGGTTTGTTCTCCAACCCCAGCAAGAATACTGGAGGGAAGGTTCGAGTCTACCTAGAGCTGTCTAATTTCAAAATCCAGAATGGGTTTTGCTCTAAGTTCACATCTCCATGTCTGCAACTTGGGGTGGGGCATACTGGGATCATGGTGCTTTCTTCAGGGATAGGCAGAACATCCAGTGCTCCCCATTAGTATCATTGGCGCTGGCAGCCTTGACTGTGGGCGATCTGAATGGGCTCATTTCCTAATGTGTCCCTTTTAATCAATCATACGATTTTCTCTCCTATGTTTCAACCTTTCGAATCTGCTGCCATGGAGGCAATGCTGCCTCTTATAGTAATTTAGGGGCACGGTGACCTGCAGACAATGCTTCTTAAATCTGAATTACACTCCTCCCCACGCTTCACTTTTTACGTGCTCTTCGAAAGTTTTCCTTTTCTTTTCTAGATCTAGCCTGACCCCAGGAGTGGGATAATAGCTGAGTGATTACAAAGATGGACAGGGTTAAGAGAAAGTTACAGAACAAGGTGGCAGCTCCTAAGGAAAAACAAAGGTTTCAGTGGTAAACAGTGGTTTCCAACTCAGAAGCTCAGTGGACAAGGGCGACGCACAGCTGTTCTGTAGCTGTAGCTGTGGGAGAGAAGCACCCAGCAGTAATAGCACCGCCACTGTCAATCACAGCCCAGCAAAGGAGACAGCCTGGAAATTAAACCCTGCCACAGCTCCCTTCTTGCCCACTACTCTCCGGTTGCTATCTCCAGTGGCTCAGCTCAACCAGAAACCAGAGGGCAAGGATCCCACTGGGGAAGTACCCGTATATAGACACCCCCTTGGGATCTCAAACAGGGTTGAGAGAGTAGAAAGATATCTTCGTGGCAAATTGAGACTGTGACATTTTTCAAAACCATCATCCTTAGAGGTTTCACTTCCTGGGTTTTCCCTATCTCGGTGCTATGAAATCGGTTACTTTTATTACTTGGTTGGATTTTTTTTGGGAGGGGGGGATGGGAGGTTGCTCTTATTTTTCCTCCTGTTTGTTGCTTCTTTCACTCATGTCATTTACGGCACAATCTCCCACATCCACCAAAAAAGACCTTGATACTCCCTCAACACAAGAACACTCTGTTCTAACAATTCGGCAGTCTGAGATGCTCACCTTCCCAACACAACCGCTGAAGACAAAGTGGGTAAATAAGCAAATATGGTGAAGAAAGCTGATGGTGCCCGGCTACCAAAAGATATAGCATCTTGGGTCTTAAAGGCTTGAAGATAAACAGGTAGCCATCTAGCTAAGAAACAACAAAGCCCACATGGAAGAAGCACACCAGCCTACCCAGACAGGATCGCTGAAGACAAAGCAGGTGCATAAACAAATGCAGTGAAGAAAGCTGATGGTGCCCGGCTATCAAAAGATATAGATAGCATCTGGGGTCTTAAAGGCTTGAAGATAAACAGGTAGCCATCTAACTAAGTAAAAACAAAGCCCACATGGAGGAAGCACACCAGCCTGTGAGATTACAAGGTGTCGAAGTGATCAGGTATCAGGCATCAAAGACCAAAAAAAAAATCATAGCGTTGTGAATGAGGGGGAGTGCAGAGTGGGGACCCAGGGCCTATCTGTAGAAAATTGGACATCCCCTTGCAGAAGGGCTGCAGGAGGAGAGGAGCCAGTCAGGGTGCAGTGTAGCAATGATGAAATATACAGTTTTCCTCTAGTTCTTGAAAGCTTCCTCCCCGCCACTATCATGATCCCAATTCTACCTTACAAATCCAACTGGACCGGAGGATGTACACTGGCACAGATAGGAACTGGAAACACAGGGAATCCAGGAGAGATGAACCCCTCAAGACCAGTGGTGAGAGTGGTGATACTGGGAGGGTGGAGGGAAGATGAGGGAGAAAGGGGGAACAGATTACAAGGATTTACATATAACCTTCTCCCTGGGAGACAGACAGCGGAGAAGTGAATGAAGGGAGATGTCAGATATGACAAAATAATATTAATTTATAAATTATCAAGGGTTCATGGGGGAGAGGGGAGAGAAGGGGAAAATGAGGAGCTGATACCAAGGGCTCAAGTAGAAAGCAAATGATTTGAGAATGATGATGGCAGCATATGTGCAAATGTGCTTGACACAATGGATGGATGGATGGATTGTGATAAGAGTTATACGAGCCCCCAATAAAATGATTTTTTTAAAAGACCTTGAAAATGTAATGTAATAATAAGAAGTGAAACGATACTCTTCCTAAGTTAGGATGTAAGTTTGGATGCTCCAATTAAGATCCACTGTGTTAACGACTTAAACAGAGAGACGTTTTATTCGATGTAGGCTAGAGGCTCCAGGTGTCAACCATCAGACCTTCTAACGTGCTTCACGCAGAGGCCCACCAGGGTGTCATCTAGGGCTCAGCAGCATTTGAGAACGAGGAGGAGAAAGGGCAAAGGAAAGGTTACAGCCCTTCCCTGAAAGAACTCCACGCAAGTATTGGTCACATCATTTCTGCTCACTTCCCACTGTTCAAAATCTGGTCACAGGATGCCATCCAGCATCAAAGAAGACTAGAAATGGAGTCTTCTTTCTCATCTGAAAATCATGGCATTATGATGACAAAAAGAATGGATATTGAAGTAGATATTGGCCATCTCTACACCCCAGTGTTCTCTCTGATTCTGTGCTCACGTGAAGAGTTTTTCCCACTTACAAGAACTGACACAGCACAGAGCAGAGGGGTGCCTTGCGCAGGCTACAGGAGGCAGGGCTGAGGGTGGACCTGTCATTCACTGTGGGATCTTGAAACAATCTCTTTGGTTCTTTATTTTTTTTAATCGTTCTATTGGGGGCTCTTAGAGCTCTCATAACATTCCATACATCAATTGTATCAAGCATATTTGTACATATGCTGCCATCATCATTTCCAGAACATTTTCTACTTGAGCCCTTGGTATAAGCTCCTCTTTTTCCCCCTCCCTCCCTTCCCTTCCTACCTTTGTGAATCCTTGATCAATTATATATTTTTATTATTGTTTTGTATCTTATACTATCCATTGTCTCCCTTCACCCACATTTCTGTTATTCATCCCCTTTTGGGGGGGCTTTATATCCAACCTTGTGATGGGTTCTCCCTTTATCCTTCTTACCCCTCCCTGACCATCCCCCTACCCTCATGATATTGCTATTCCCACTATTGTTCCTAAGGGGATTATCTGTCCTGAATTGCACGTGTGGAGGGCTCTTATCTGTACCAATGTGTGTTCTCTGGTCTAGCCAGATTTGTAAGGTAGAACCAGGTCATGGTAGTGGGGGGCGAGGGGGTGGGAAGCATTCAAGAACTAGATGAATGGTGTGTGATTCATCAGTGCTATACAGCACCTCAGTTGAATTGTCCCTTCCTTATAACCCTTCTGTGGGGGGATATCCAATTGTCTACAGATGGGCTTTGGGACTCCACTTCAACCCACCTCATTTGCATCAATATAGTTGTTTCTTTTGGATCTTTTGATACCTGATATCTGATCCCATCAACACCTCATGATCACACAGGCTGTTGTGCTTCTTTCAGGTGGGCTTATTTGCTTCCCTGCTGGATAGCCGCTTGTTTGACTTCAAGCCTTTAAGACACCACACGCTGTATCTTTTGATAGCCGGGCACCATCGGCTCTCCCTTTGGTTCTTTAAACCTCAGTTTCTTCCTCTGTTAAAGGATGATTTTATGACCGATGGCCTCATAAGAGTGGTGAGCTAGAGGCTGGGGATACAAAACTGAACAAAAGCAGGGCCGACTTGGGAAGTTTCAAATTCCATGACGGAGACATGTATATCATACTCTGAGAAAAACAGTCGAATGGTGTCACTGTCCTAAGTGAAGGCGAGGGGCTTCTGTTCTCCTCCCTCTCCTCTTGCAGCGAATGAGGGTGGGGAGCTGGTGACTCCATGAGAGCAAGGGGTGGAAGCCCGTGGTGCTGATGCCTCTGGAAGAGATGCATCTTCACGTCACTGGAGGCTCTTGCCTGTGGTTCCTTGTTCGTTGAAGCCATGGCTGCCTGTGATGAGGGAGGAGGCAGTTTTCTATTCCTAATGGGCTTCTAGCTAACTTTCCTTTGTTTCTTCTTTTTTTTAAAATAATAATTAAATCATTTTATTGGAGGCTTATACCACTCTTATCACAATCCACATATACATCCATTGTGTCGAGCACATTTGTACATTTGTTGCACTCATCATTCTCAAAACATTTGTCTTCAACTTGAGCCCTTGGTATCAGCTACTCATTTTTCTCCTCGCTCCCCCCTCCCCCCGCCCCCATGAACCCATGATAATGTATAAATTATTATTATTTTGTCATATCTTACACCGTCCAACGTCTCCCTTCACCCACTTTTCTGTTGTCCGTCCCCCGGGGAGGAAGTTATATGTAGATCTTTGTAATCTGTTGCCCTTTTCTCCCTCACCTTCCCTCCACCCTCACAGTACTGCCACTCTCACCACTGGTCCTGAGGGGTTCATCTGTCCCGGATTCCCTGTTTCCAGTTCTTATCTGTACCGGTGTACATCCTCTGATCCAGCCAGATTTGTAAGGTAGAATTAGGATCATGATAGTGGGAAGGAACAAGCATTCAAGAAATAGAGGAAAATTGTATGTTTCATCGTTGCTACACTGCACCCTAACTGGCTCATCCCCTCCCCATGACCCTTCTGCAAGGGGATATCCAGTTGTCAACAGATGAGCCCTGGATCCCCACTCTGCACTCCCCCTCATTCACAATGCTATGAGTTTTTGTTCCTTGATGCCTGATACCTGATCCTATCAACACCTTGTGATCACACAGGCTGGTGTGCTTCTTCCATGTGGACTTTGCTGCTTCTCAGCTGGATGGCCGCCTGCTTATCTCCAAGCCTTTAAGACCCCAGACGCTATATCTTTTGGTAGCCCGGCACCATCAGCTTTCCTCTTTGACTGGCGTCTCTTCCTTACTGTTTCTGGAGTTTGCATGTGCTCTATTTTTTTTCCCATGCCACACTGTTGATGTCCATTGTGGCTTTAACTTGCTAATTATTGTTCTGATTCTCTCTCTTAACCATGTCAGGGGAGGCCTGTGGAACTGGACAAAAGTGTGGACCCTGCAAAGACCTACTGGGTTCAAATCCTCACCTCGATAGACAAATGACTCAAACTACTTTGTGCTTAGTTTCATGCTTGTAAAATGGGAGTAATACTCATTCTTACCTCCTGGGGCTCTTGAGAGGATTAAAAGAGATAATCCAGCATGAGGCACTCAGGCAGCTGCTATTTTTCACCCAGTGAATTGTCCTCTCTCTGCAGCTGAAACTTGCAGGAGCATCTCTCTGTGTGCCAGGGCCTGCCTTTATTCCATCCCCTTCATCGAACCCTTTCATACAATGTTATAGCCAACAAAGCAAACTCTGTAAATGGTTTTTCTAGATGAGGGAATAGTGTAGGTTTACATTTTATGCAACATAGCACATGATTAAATAGTCACCAAACAGATAGTCCTGTCCACCATTTGTCTGTCCGTTTGTCAAACTGTGGTGGCTTGGGTGTTGCTGAAAGCCATGTCACTGGTGTTTCAAATCCCAGCAGGGTCACCCAAAGGGATAGGTTTCAGCAGAGCTTCCAGCTGGGGGTTTCATGGTAGAATTTCACAAGACCTATGACTTCTTCACAAATACCTTTCTCAACAACACAAAAGGCAATGTTATACATGGACTCCTCCAGATGGAAGACACAAACCAAATTCACTACTTCTGTGGGAAGAGATGGTGGATAAGCTTCAATATCAGTACCTAAAATGAGGCCAAAGTCCCACTGTATAACAGACCATCAAGGCTCAGGTGTGAGTTCAGGTTGAAGCTGAAGAGAATTAAAACAAGTCCTGTGCGATCACGAGGTGCCGAAGGGATCAGGTAGCAGACACCAAAGAATAAAAACCATCACTGTGTGCTCACCTTCCCCATATAAATGCTGAAGACAAATGTGTGCATAAGTAAGGGTGGTGAAGAAGGCTGATGGTGCCTGGCTACTGAGAGATATAGTGTCTGGGGTCTTAAAGGCTTGAAAGTAAACAAGTGGCCATCTAGCTCAGAAGCAACAAAGCCCACATGGAAGAAGCACACCAGCCTGTGTGATCACGAGGAATTGAAGGGACCAGGTATCAAGCACAAAGAACAAAAAATCATAGCATAGTGAATGAGGGGGAGTGCAGAGTGGGGGCCCAGGGCTCATCTGTGGGCAACTGGACATCTAAAGTTAAGCTGCCATCCTGAATCTAGGATCCGCCCATCTTGTCACATATATATCCCTAATCCCTCCTCTTCCTATTGTGTGTATGTCCCTGGATTGTCCCCCTCTCATTGCTGTCTAACCTATAGTGCAACCTCTACCTGTGACGTATGGCTTCACCTGTAGTTAGTGGGCTTGCACACCCCCAAAGGTATATAGGCCTGGGTTACCAATAGAGAGATCTCCCTCTCTCTCAGCTCCTCCTTTGACCTCTCGTCAGTTCCCTCTCCTCCCCTGTTCCCTTTCCCCTTGTCCTCCTTCCCTTCCCCCTCTCTTCACATGGACCACCAAGCAGGGCTGAGATGAGCATTGCTACCATGAAATGTGTCTGACTCCATTATTTTAATATCTCTTTTATCTCTCATGCTCTCTATAATTTTAATATAATATTTATATATCTCAACCGTATAATTGTGCCTATTGAACTCGTGATTAGTGGAGGTGGGGCTGGGACCCCCCATCCCAACCACAACCAGCAGCGAAGGGTGGCTGAGCATGGATCCTGCCTCCCCAGACGGGAAACCAACTCTCAACAGTGAATGAAAGTGCTCTCACCATTCCTCCCCGTGGTGACATGAAGATGCTGATTCTGACATTTCTGATTCTCCTCATTGCCCTGCGTGGGAAACTCAGTCGTGATCTGGCTTCTGGGCTGCCTGCGGAGGAACCCCTTCTGCGTCTACATCCTCCACCTGGCCGTGGCCGACTGCCCAGTCCTCGGCACTCTGCGTCTTTCCTGACAGTTCTCATTGAGCACTTCCACCCTGCCTCCACCCTGAGCCACTGTGACATCAACACTGCGATACTGTCTCCCTTCTCGGCGCCATTGGCACCAAGCGATGCCTGTCCATCCTGTGCCCCCTTTGGTACAGCTGCCACCGCCCAACTCACGTGTCAGCTGTCAGCTGTGCTCGGATCTGGGCCCTGTCCCTGGTGCTGGCCTTCCTGGAACGACTCTACTGTGACAGCTCCTGGGAATGGGTCCGTCATTGGAGTTCATCCTTTGCTCATGGCAGTTTTTCTTATTTGTGGTTCTCTGTGGGTCCAGCCTGGTTCTGCTGGTGAAGGCGTTCGACGGCTCCTGAAGGAGGAAGATGACCAGGCTCATTGTGACCATTCTGATCACTGTCTTGGTCTGCCTGCTGTGTGGCCTGCCCTTCGGCACTCTCCTCATCCCCTTTCCATATACATACGATAAGTTCTTTTCTTTCTGGTCTGTTTCTCTCCTGTGTTAACAGCAGTGCCAACCCCATCATCTACTTCTTCATTGGCTCCTTTAGGCAGCGGCAGCGGCTGAAGGCGACCCTCAGGATGGTTCTCCAGAGGGCACTGCAGGACACTCCTGAGGGGGAGGAACCCGGAGGAGCCGCCCCTCAGGGACCCACGGAGCAGACAGAAAGCAGTGTGGTGCAGTGCTGAGAGCCTCTGCCTCTGTCAGACAGAGCTGTGACTTTCTGAGTTTTGGTCACCCTCGTGTCTCTGATCATAAAGTGGGTGAGATAATGAGCTTCCTTGTGATGATTAAAGGCCAATACCTGCTAAATCAACCCTGGGTGCAGTGTCTCAAGAACTACCTACTCAGGGGCCTTCACAGCGTCCTCCAGGCACGGATTGTCTGCTCTGGGGGCGAGAACTGCTCTGCTATTTTTTTTTTCATTAGTTCTTTTTGTGGCTAGGTCCCTGCATTTCTTTATATGTCTCTTTTTCCAATGCACTCATGCGTTACTAACATCCACAACATTTTCTACAAAATAGGACTTTATATGATTTGGCCATTTTGTGAACACCATTTTATGTACAAATCAGTCTCTAGACTTTGAATAAGTTCTGTCCCTGAGTCTATCTTTCAGTTGAATTTGTATGCAAGTCTGAACAGTTAGGTATGATTCCTATCCAACATCAGTTAATAAAATATTTGTCTGAGATATCATATATAGTATCTTTCTACACCAAAATGTCTTTAACCTAATAAAGCAATAATAATGATGTTTTGATGCACATTCCATCATAATCCATTTGTTTTTATGAACCATTGTAATTAGCTCAAATTGTAATATAATGTGATTTACAGAAGTTAAGAGCCCTGGTAGTGTAGTGGTTATGCATTGGGCTGTGATCCATATGTCTGGTAGTTCAAAACCACCAGCGGCTCCTCGGGAGAGAGGCTGGGTTTTCTAGGCCCTTAAACAGCTCGTCTCAGAAACCCACAGAGGGTCACCATGAGTCAGCATTGACTCAATGGCAGTGGGCTTTTGTGGTTTGAGCGTTAGTGTTTGGTGCATAAATTTGAATGATAATTGTATTGGCTGGATTTCCTTGGTTTTTGTGTCCAGATGCTTCACTCTTCTCAGATGTCATTCAGCTTCCTCCCCACCCCACCCCGACTTATCCCTTAAGTACATTCCGTCATGTCCCTAGGTTCTGTGAATTACTGCAATGCCCCACAGAAACTTTGAATAAATGGCTCACGTGGTAGTGGGTGCTGTTCAGTCCAAAAATAAGATAGAGGTAAGCCAAATGCAGGGTCCAGAGACAGAAGCAAAAATGTCCAAAGGTCATAGCAGGCCTCCTTGCTTCTACCAAAGCTCAATCCAGAAATAGAGATCCCGTTTCCAGGTGAGGTGTTGTGTGTCGACCTATGAAAAAAGTGTCAAATTTAACCAATCCTTAGCCCTAATTTGTCTTATGAATTTCATGTTCGTGTAATATAGAGTCCGAATTGATGTAACTACTTGTGCCTCAAGTTTCTTAAAAATGAAACATTTAAGCTCTGGGCTGTGTTGTAGTATCTCTAGGTGGTTTTGCTTTAAAGCATGCCTAAATTCCAACAATCCACTTTAAAGTCAAAATAAACCTACTGAAGCAATTCTTTAAGTGTCAGCAAACTCTCCTGAGCAAGGGCCTTATTTGTCAATGGCAGGAAGTATGTTATCAGAAAAGAAATGGATCCTCTTGAGTTTTAAACAATGGCATTTTTCTCCCTGCATTTTTTCTTACAAATAAATCTAAATGATGGATGGTAAGAAGATAAAAAGAAAGAAAGATTCCAAGTGCAAATGTTTTTGTTGGCGAATTCTATAAAGAGTTAATAAAACACAGGAACAGTTCTACCCTGCCCCACAGGGTCACAACAACACAGCATTGACTTGATCACAGTGGAAGTAATGCCGCAGGGGTATGATTGGCAATATTGTCTAACATAAAATGATAATGATAAGATCAACCAGAGACATATATAAACTATAGAAGCATGAATGGATTTGGGACTCGCACTTAATTCTAGCCCCAATCAAAGAAAAATTAGTTCTGATGGCATGTTGATGCCCAACTTCATCACTGAAAAGGAGTGCTGTCTGAGAGTGTGGTGAAGAAACTAGAGGTGCTTGGCTATCAGAAAGAATAGCGTCTGGGGTCTTAAAGGCTGGTTTTCAAACAAGTACCCTCCAAGTGAAGCATCAAGTAAGCCCACAGGGAAGAAGCACACCAGCCGTTAGACTGTAAGAACAGTCTGACCCAAAGACTGTAAATAACGTAAGTTAAATCTAAAGGAGGAAATGGCATCAAAGCTTATACTGTGAACACCTGGCTTGCAGAAGGTTGTGGATGACAGTGGAAGCCCCAAATCCATTTGCAGAGCCCACACTTGGATTAAGTCTCCAGTGAATTCCCTCTGATCACAGTTGAGGAATGTGACTAGCCCCATTATCAAAGAGCATTATAAAGTCAATTCTGGCAGACATCGTTATGTTGAAATGTAATATCTTATCATTGGATCTCCCTTTTGACCCATTTTAAAGATGTTTTGGTTTTTTAAAAAAAAAACGGTAAAGAAGAAATACACATGGATTAAGCCGCTGATGAATTCCCTCTGACCATGGACCAGGTATGTGAATACCCTTGCTAAAGTGCAAAATGCATTGGAAAGTGGATTGTTGCAGGTACAGGTAGGTTCAAAATTAGCACCCTATCATTTGATCTCCCTTATAATCCATTTAAATGTGTTGTAGTTTCCATTACTGGCCATACACTCCAAAGAAATAAAGAACAGATCACGAATATATGTATGCTCCCCATGTTGAATGCAACACAGTGCACAATAGCAAGAAGTCGGAAACAGCCTATATGCCCATCAGTAGAAGATTGGGTAAAAAGAACGTTAGTATATACACACAATGGAACAATACGCAGCCCTAATAAAGCAGCGATGAAACCATGAAACACTTCATGACATGGAGGGCCCTGGAGGACGTGATGCTGAGTGAAGTTAGTCAATCGCAAAGGGATAAATACTGTATGAGTCCACAGCTGTAGGGACAAGCAACAGGACAGGCACAAGTTTGGGCTTGCAGGACATTCAGTCTGTGGCCCAAGTTGGCCAGCCAGCCTGGTAGAGAGACTGACTTGTGCCACTGAACCACACAGCCATCCTCTCAAGGTGTGTGTCTTGAAGGTCATTCTGTCGGAGGGCTCCTCACATCAGCTGGGATCAATTTGTCAACGGAGGGGAGGGAGATGTTGACCACTTAGTGGATGCCACGAAACATTATGGCAAGATCCCCCCCGGACAGGTAGACATCCTGATCAGAGGGATGAGGGAGACTGCCGGGAAAGTCAAGGCAGGAGAGGGAAAGGGCGCAGACACGTCTGGGAGAAGACATGTGCATGACTGTTGGTAGAAAAGGTGGGAGGACAGACATCCAAGTATGGAGGGAATGACTGAAAATACTTTTAAGGACCCTAAGCAGGGAGTATCCCTGGTAATAGTCACCAAATAAGCCACATTGGCCTGAATTTCTGGGCACTCCCTGGGGACCCAGACCAAGTGCCATAGAAGACTGGGGCATTGACGCCTGGGTCTGCAAGGAGCACAACACTCTCCAAAGGCTGCCCCAGAGAGACCCTGTGCAGAAACTCCACTAGGTGATCTGGACTCTACCTCAAACACCTGTAGCTGGAGACTGGAGACTGACAACGCATGGTGTTTGAAGAAGCAGAAGACAGCCGTGCCAAAAGTACTGACGTGTCAAAAGGAGGACAAGCATTGGCTTCCTACATCCCTGCCCCACGTGCTTTATTAAGATATATATTATTCCTGCAAACCTGTGCCTGACATTCTCGGTGAATGCTATTGTCAATTTCCCCTGACAACCAACTCTCATTGTTTGTGTAAATAGTGTCCAGCCACAAAAGGATTTATTCTGTACAAGAGAATACTGCAAGTATTGTGATACGTAGTTAGCCTACATTGGCCCGATATCTCTCTCTCCACAGTGTTTTTTACAAATTAGTACCAGGGGCTAATCAATCACAATATTAAGGGAAGATCTTTATGCTCCAAGGAAATGATCGATAAGTCTGTCTACCATAAATTAACAAGGAGATTTTGAAAAGGAGCCAAAGGCGGATTAAAAAAAAACCCACAGATCCAGGGATGGGTTTGGGGCTAGCATTAAATCCTAGCTCCAAGTTAAGAATAATTAGTTCGTACATCAATTCTCACCCTCAAGAAAGGATCACAGAAGATATGGGTGCTACAGCAATGAGGTGGGTGAAGCAATTCGATATGGGTGAAGAAATTAGATGGTGCCTGGCTATCACATAAAACAGTTCCCAGGGTCCCTAAGGGGGACAACACTGGAGACTCAGTGTCGGGACTGCCCCAGACTGACCCTGTGACACCAAAGCAAACCACTAAAGGTGTGCGGCACAGCAACCATGGGAGCAGAGCAGGGAACCCCCGAGGGAATACAAAGGACAGACTCTGGGCCAGGGCATGGTACCCCATCGGACCTGACTGAAGGACATGCCTAGAGATGAAAAATCAGACCTTGATCTGTTTACAGGTTTTTTTTCTTTCTTTTTAAAGTTTTTTTTCTTTTAATTAATTTATTCTTCGATGGGTCATTGGTTTTCTTCTTTGTTGTCATCGCTGTGTTCCAATTCATTGCCTATGACTTGATTTTTGGTGCTTATTATTATCTCTACAGATCTATCTAGATAAGATAGGCTGGGTGAATAGTCTGGAGGCGAAAACAACGGGACCAATGGTTCCGGGGGGGACACGGGAGAGGGGGAGGCGGGGGTAAGGAGGTGGTGCTGACCAACCCAGGGACATGGAACAATAAGTGATCCAAAATCAGTGGCAAGGAGGGTGTGAGAGGCCTGGTAGGGATTCAGCAAGGGCAATGTAGCCGAAAGAAATTGCTGAAATCCAAATGAGGGCTGAGCATGATGGTGTGACAAGAGGAAAGTGGAAGGAAGTGGAGGAGAGAACTAGGTGACAAAGGGTATTTATAGAGGTCTAAATAGTGGCGTGTACATATGTAAATATATTTATATAGGATGGTGGGAAATAGATCTATGTGCATATATTTATAGGTTTGGTATTAGGGCAGCGGATGGACATTGGGCCTCCACTCAATTGCTTACTCAATGCAAGAACATGTTGTTCTATTAAATTGGCATTCCATGATGCACACCTTCCCAACACGATTGCTGAAGAAAAATGTGTGCATGGGCAAATGTGGTGAAGAAAGCTGATGGGGCCCCGCTATCCAAGGATATGGCATCTGGGGTCTTGGGGGCTTGGGGATAAACAAGCGGCCATCTAGCTGGGAAGCATCAAAGGCCACATGGAAGAAGCATGCCAGCCTGTCTGACCACGAGGTGTAGAAGGGACCAGTTATCAGACATCAAAGAACTAAAAATCATATCAATGGATGCCCACCTTCCCGATACAATCACTGAAGAGAAACATGTGCATGAGCAAATGTGGTGAAGAAGGCTGATGGTGCCTGGCTATTGGGAGATGTAGCATCTGGAGTCTTAAGGGCTTGAAGATAAACAGGTGGCCATCTAGCTCAGAAGCAACAAAGCCCACATGGAAGAAGCACACCAGCCTGTGTGACCATGAGCTGTTGAAGGGATCAGGTATCAAGCATCAAAGAACAAAAAATCATATCATTGTAAATGTGGGTGAGTACAGAGTGGAGACTCAAAGCCCATCGGTAGGCAACTGGACACTCCTTTACTGAAGGGTTGTG
>NW_022103958.1:33344370-33347067 GCF_000313985.2 Echinops telfairi
GGGGGAAGACATTGGACAGTGTAACATATGACAAAATAATAATTTATGAATTATGAAGGGTTCATGAGGGAGGGGAGAGTGAGGAAGGAGAGGGGAAATGAGGAGCCAATATTAAGGGCTCAAGTAGAGGCAAATGTTTTGAGAATGATGATGGCAACAAATGCACAAATGTGCTTGACACAATGGCTGTATGTATGGATTTTGATAAGAATTGTATGAGCCCCCAATAAAATTTTTTCAAAAAAGATTTTAAAAAAACAGTGCCCAGGGTCTAAAAGGCTTGTTTCCAAACAAGCAGCCATCTAAGTGAGATGTCAACTAAGTCCACATGGAAGAAGCACACTTGTAAATCATATCATCTGAAACCAAAGGAGGGAATAATTTCAGAGCCTAAACTTCGAGATTGTGGTTTGCAGAAGGCTATGGATGACAGTGGAATTCCAAGATACGTTTGAGAGATCTAAGACCACAAAACTTTTAAATGATTCCATTATGAGTTGTGTATTTTGGAAATGTTATCTCCATTTTTGTGACGTCCTGACAGTACCAAGTGCTGGGAAGGATGGGGGTTCCCTTTCCTTCAGCACACCTCCTTTCCGGTAAGTGGACTTTCCTTCTGATGGGTCCAAAGCAAGCAATCAGACGTCTGCCTCATGATCCCGGCTCCCAGAGCAGCCTGCTTGATTTGCTGTCATTTCTCCCATTCTTTTTTTTCCCCATCTTGTAAAAATTGTTTTATTATGAAGTAGATGATAGTTTACAAAGCATATTTCCTCTATTCTTTTTTTTATAGGTACTTTTATTGGGGGCCCTTACAGCTCTTATCACAAGCCATACATTCCTCCAATGTGTCAAGCACATTTGCACATATGCCACCATCATCATTTTCAAAGCATTTTCTTCCTACTTGAGCCCCTGATATCAGCTCCCCATTTCTTCCCCTTCTCTCACGAACCCTTGATACGTTATTTTTTCCATATCTTTAATCATCCACTGTCGCCCCTCACCCACTTTTCTGTTATTCATCCCCCTGGGAAGGGGTTCTAGTTGATCCTTGTGATTGATTCCCACCTCCCACCCCCCCACCCCCGTCCTCATCCTCCTGGAATCTCTACTCTCCTTGTCCGAGGTAGTGAACTCACTTGCCCGATGTCACCCAGAGGCGGTTGTTCGTTACCATCAGGTTTCCTTGGTCGGCAGTTCTCTCTTCGCATGCTGGGCCCACAACCGCTCTTCGTGTTTCCTTCCTTCTGTTGGGATAATTAAATGAATTCTGGCCAATGTGCTGCGGAAGAAAATGATCAGGTCCTTCAGGGCCACCGCAATTAATTTCTAGAACCAATCTGTCTAGCAACGCTGTGTCCTGGAAGGTCATGTGGAATGGAGGTGCCTCGAGATGGAAGCTGCCCCACACTGTGGGGCCAGCCCTGGGAGGACACCTGCTCTGGAGAAGTGCCCAGACCCGCAGTGGTCTGTCCATGAACAGGACATACAAGCTGGCTTTGTGAAACCACTGAGACGATGGTGGTGTTAGCGCAGCATAACCTGAGCTGCCCCAACTCGTCCAGTAACACAGCTCACTTCCGCAAGAAAGAGAATCACTGCCATTTCATACAAAATGTAGTCAATTTAGCATGCACCATATTCAGAATTTTTTAGGTCAGAATTTCAGAAAGCCACGTTAAAGGATAGTTTAATGAATCAGCATCCTAAGACTGATTTGAAATCAAGATCGCTTTTTCTTTTCCAGGGGAGATTATTAACTGACTCACAGGGTGGCCATATTGGAAAGGACCTCAAGACTTCCTCCCGCCTATCTCACAATATACAGATTGATATCGTTAAACCACGCAACACAAATGCCTTATGTCAGCCAATGTGTTCCAAAATGTTGATAATTAGAAATACCAGGAGAACTTGGAAAAATTAAGACTCCTAAGCCATACTTCTAGAATTTGGGTTAGAGAGGTCTATAATTAAGTTAATTTTTTTAAAAACCACAGGGCTGTCATCAAGTAAATTCCAGCTCATGATGATATGCACTCCATATGGTTTGCAAGGGTGTAATCTTCCAGAGGATCGCAGGTCTCTGAAGAGTTTCTGGGCGTGTTCGAACTGCGAACCTTCCAGCTAGGAGTTGTGCTGTACTGGTTGTTAGGTGCTATGCAGCTAGGAGTTGTGCTGTAGTGGTTGTTAGGTGGTGTGGAGCTGGACCCCTAGGTACCCCCCAACCCTGCACCATCTTCACAATGATTGTTATGTTCGAGCCAGTCCTTGCAGCTACCATGTCAATCCATCGTGTCGAGGATCTTCCTCTTTTTCGCTGCCCCTCGACTTCCCAGGGACTGGTCTCTCCAGATAACATGTCCAAAGGACATAAAACCAAGTCTCACCATCCTTGCTTCTTTTTTTTTTTTTACCATTTTATTAGGGGCTCATACAACTCTTATCACAATCCTTACATACATCAATTGTGCTAAGCACATTTGTATATTCATTGCCCTCATAATTCTCAAAACATTTCCTCTCCACTTAAGCCCCCAGGATCAGGTCCTCATTTTTTCCCCTCCCTCCCCTCTCCCCGCTCCCTCATGAACCCTTGATAATTTATAAATTATTATTTTGTCATATCTTGCCCTGTCCAACGTCTCCCTTCACCCAATTTTCTGTTGTCCATCCCCCAGGGAGGAGGTCACA
>NW_022103958.1:33348161-33403084 GCF_000313985.2 Echinops telfairi
TATAAATATATTTGCATATGTACATGTCTTTAACTAGACCTCTGTAAATGCCCTTTGCCTCCCTGCTCTTTCCTTTATTTCCCTTGACTTTCCTCCTGTCCCACTATCATGCTCAGTCCCCACCAGGGTTTCAGCAATTCCTCTTGGTCACATTACCCTGGATCATGCCCTACCAGGCCTCCCACCCCCATCCTTGCTTCTAAGGAGCATTCTGACTGTACTTCCTCCAAGGTGGATTCACCTATTCTGCTGGCAGTCCATGGTACTTGCAATAGTCTTTGCCAGCACAACCCAAATGCACCAAATCTTCTCCGTCTCCCTTATTCCATGTCCACCTTTCACAGGAGGCAACAGAAAATCCCACGGCTTGGGTCAGACACTCTTTAGTCCTCAGGGGAGCAACCGGGCTCCTCGACGCTTTAAAGAGGTCTTGTGCAGCAGATTTACCCAATGCCATGCGTTGTTCGATCTCTTGACACTGATTACGGATCCAAGCAAGATAAAAGCCCTGACAACTTCAATCTATTCTCCAGTTCTCATGATGGGGCTTACTGGTCCACTTGTGAGGATTTCAGCTCTTTGGTTTTGTGCTTGTTTTTCACATTGAGTTGTAACCCATACCGTAACCCTTGATCTTCATCAACAAGAACCTCGTGTTCTCCTCAAATTCAGCAAGGAAAGTTGTGTCACCTGCATATCACAAGCTGTTAGTAAGCCTTCTTCTAATCCTGATGCCCCATTCTTCAGATAGTCCAGTTTCCCTGATGATGTGCTCAGCAGACTGATTCAAACAAGTATGGTGAGAAGACGCAACCCTGGCATGCACCTTTCTTGCTTTTAAACCAAGCACAACTGTCACCTGACCCGTGTACAGGTTCCATGTGAGCATAGAACATGTCATTGTCTGTGTTGCTGTGGCTCTTCCTCAGTCTAAGCGAGGGTCTGAGAAGCTGCATTTTAAGAAAATGTTAACATGTGATTTCAATCGCAGGTCTGGGGATGAGTTTCAAATTGCATTTACCATTACTGCAATCTAAATCTTATTTCAATTCAGTGATGATATTAAAATTGAAATCGCCCTTATCAAGTTCTGCAGAAACAGAATCTGAGATGGGGATTGATGCTGACATGCTTTACAAAAGCATGCTCTCAGAAGAAAAGCAGGGAAGGAAAGGGGTGTGGATCCGAGTAAGTATGTGATGTCTGCAAAGATTAGCCTCTGCCTGATCTTTCAGGGAGTTCTGGGCTGTGAACTGCACACAGAGTTTGTCCCTCCATCAGCTAAGGGACCTGGCTTCTGAAAACCACCTCTGTTCAGGGCTTGTTCAGGCCCAAGCATCCTGAGGGAGGAGTGGGAAATGTGAGCAGTTCGTGCTGCAGCTGGAGGGTAAGTGCACTGAACTGGAAAAAGAGAGCCTAGGCCGTCTTGGCAGGGCATCCACAGCATCTGCTCTGGTCTACCTCGGGCTCCACTCAGATCAACTAGCTTCTCATACTGAACCCTTGCCATCTGGCACTGCTTCTCCAGGATTCTAGAGCGAAAATTCCCCGGGAGGGATATGGATACAAGGGGAGCTACAGCTCCCAGTCTTGTAACTGGTCACAGGGCTGCAACTGATACTTGGATTTTCCTCTACCCCCTATTTCAGATTCCCACTACCCTGGCGAGCACTCCTCAAGTCTCCGTAGCTTGCCTGGTGTTATGACCAAGACCCTCAGGTATCTAAGGATCTGAGCCCGTTACTAAGCACTAAAACTAGGACTGTCTGATGAATTTCCCAGTAGACCACCAACCAAAAAAAAGTATCATCATCCTGCAAAGAGTAACTGACCCTTAGCCTCCTACTGTGGTAGGGCCTCTACATAACAGGGGCCGGAAAGGTTATTGAGTTAGTTTATTGTGCCAACCTGGCTGATAAACACATGTGAGGTTAATTGAAGGGCGGAGGAATAAATGGCTCAGTGAGCCTCGCCTTTCTAGTGCTCAGGCCTCTTGCTTTGTGGTGGTCGGACCAGGGTGCAGCTGCCTTAGCCAGTTCCCTGCTTCAGCTGCCAAGGCTCACTTCCAGCAAGACATCCCTGAGGAGAAGCCACATGGACCTACCCTGATGCAGCCCTGGAAGACCCCTGCCAGAGCTGAGATGCTTACACATTCACTGACTCAGCTTTCCTCCTGCAGTCAGCATCTTTGCGTCTGTTTTGTAAGATGCAGGAGGACTTTGTGGATTGGTGTTGGACATATGGGTTAATGTTGGACTTATGGGCTTGAGCAGCACTGGGTTGGGATGTTTTCTTGATGTGCACTTACCCTTTATATAAAACTCTCTCTTATACATGAGTTTCTGTGGATTTGTTTCTCTAAAGTACCCAGACTAACACAGGGAAATCTCTTTGTACTCCTTTGCCAAATTTAACTACAGAGATGTGCAAATTATAGCCAGAAAGGCCTGACCGATGTCAGACCCCTTTTTCTTCACTCGGTGTTTGACTGACTGCAGGGAGCCTCTGACAACTTCCCCAAGTTCTGACCAACATGTTTCTGACCGTTTGAGCTTGATTTTGTAATTCTTCCAAGGAGGATAGTTACTTGGAGCTAACTGCTCCACCGTGGCTGTTCATGTCACCAGTGTCTGTATATTTGGATTTTCTTATTAAATTTTTTCATAATCATTAACAAAGCATTTAATACAAAATTGGTAAGGATCGGTTATTATTGCTTACCTTGTGCATACATTACTTTTATATGAAACTGGTTTAGCTGAGGGGGAAAAAGACTATAGGTTGGAGCTTTATGTTGGAGGGTCTTGAATGCCAAGCTCAGGAGGAAGTGTCCTGTTACACCCCAGTCACTGTTGCCTAGTGCTGCAGGAACACAGACAGGAAAGCAGGTAATTTTCTATTTGTTTTCTCACCGCTGAGGCTTCAGGACCTAGCTCTCTCAGGAAGTCCTTCCTGGTCTGGTTCCACTCCAAGCAGTGGCCAACGCTCCTGAGGGTTCCTGGACTTGCAGGTCTACGTTGTGTCTGCCTCTGCGTGCCTTTCTGTCGATTCTGCTCTTGTGATAACTCAGATGTGATTAGGTTTAGGAACCACCCAACTCTAGTCTGGCCTCATTCATCGAACAAAAGAAAATCCTTATTTACGAATGGTTATTTTACAGGTACAGGATTCCAACAATTTGTTTCAGGGGACAAAATTCAAATCCTTAGCATGTTGTCTTAGATGCAAATTCTTACAACAGAAGAGTTTTCCCACTAGAGCCATTTGGTCCTGTACCTTCATGGCACAGGCCTCCGTGACTGGCTTCACTGCTCAGGCTCTTGGCTCTCAGTGAGAGAAGCCTCAGGGCCGTCACTCCTTACAGGAAGGGCCTACATGGGGTAGGGGTGGGGTTCGACTGAGGCTGAGCTGTCTGAGATAAATGAAATAAATGCTGTGGAACATCTCATGAGGGGATATGCTCAAATGACCCTGGAATCTTCTTGACTCTGGGTCTCTGCACAGGCAGCCTCCAGGCTGCCCGGTTATCTCGATAAGCCTGGTTCTATTCACATCTTTCCCTACCGCTCCTTCAGGCATCTCATCAGTCACTGTCTTCTGACTGTCAGCTCCAGGGAGGCCTGCGGTCCAGGTCTGAGCACCAGCTCGGGTCTGCGGAGAAGAGACGGGGAGGCAAGCTTTGCTGAAGTCTTATTACCTTCTTTTTCAGACTGAGAAGTGGCTTCCCAATTAATTCTGAGTCCTATTTCTTAAAATGAATCTGAGAATCTCTGATTAGGAAAGAGCACTGGAGGTTGTTTAGCACAATAAAATGCAGCTCATAAAACAAGGAGTGTATTTTATCCACAGCTAAGCGCCCTATTACTTTTACAGCATCCTCCAGAAAGCATCACCAATACCCACTTCTACATGCCCAGGATATGGGAGCGGATGCTTCCTGAAAAAACAAACAAACATCTCTGCTGCCCTGAGAGATATGGGTAAATGGAGCAGGGAGGTGTTGCATCCCCAAATACGAAGTTTGAACTAGGGGTGACGGGTGGGCATGACAAATGGGCAAAAATCATCTCTGACAGAGAAAAGTACAAGATTCAGAGATGTCAAGCTTCCAGTTTGGAGCCTTGTTTTGCTTGACATAACAGTTACAACTGTTTTTAATCCTACAGTGAGTGCAGGCAGGGGCAAAATTTCTATATATATATATATATATAGGCTGTCCTATCTGTATTTTATATAACTCACCAGGGGGCGCACTTGTTACTTAAATCATCTCTTGATTGTCCCTGCAGTCTGATGGTGATGCTGGATTTGATGAAAAATCCCAGAGATATTTAGGTCCTGACTTTTCTACGGCAAAGGAACGGGACCAACGTGGGAAGGCAGATCGATAACTCAGGCCCATTACATCTGGTGGGAGAGGTGGGTAGAACCTCCTCCTGTACCCCTTCCCCGGCCAGAGGAGACCCGAGAAGGAAAACAAAGCCCTAGCACTGAGCAGTATGGCTTCAAAGTAAAGGAGTCTCCCGAGTGGCTGTTTGGACCTGGCAGAAGGGCTACAGAGAGGTTACCTGCTGGCACTACTTTCTCTCAATCCCTGGCAGTCTCTTTCTAAATGGTTAGAGCTAGAGCAGTGGTTCTCAACCTTCCTCATGCCACGACCCTTTCATACAGTTCCTCATGTGGTGGTGACCCCCCAACCATAACATAATTTTCGTTGCTACTTCATCACTGTAATTTCGCTCTGTTATGAATCGAGCTACCCCCATGAAAGGGTCACTTGACCCCCAAAGGGGTCATGACCCACAGGTTGAGAACTGCTAAGCTAAAAGAAATTGCAACCCCCAAAAATCTGTAACTTTCTCCATTAAGAAAAACAACATAACGATGGAGAAATGAGACTCAGGGGTGGGGGGGAGGGGGAGGGGGGATTATATTCTTGCCCAAAGTCAATTAACCATCTAATGGAAGAGTAAGAATTCGAACCCAGGTAGCTCGTTCACTGTGTATTGTGTATGGCTGATGGAAGGTGGTCTGTAGAAATGTTCCTCTGGACATTGGGCCTCCACTCAAGTACTCCCTCAACGCAAGAATACTTTCTTCTATTAAAATTGGCATTCTATGATACTCACCTTCCCGACACAACCACGGAAGACAAATGGGTACATAAGCAAATGTGGCGAAGAAAGGTGATGGTGCCCAGCTATCAAAAAGTATAGTGTCTGGGGTCTTAAAGGCTTGAAGGTAATCAAGCAGCCATCAAGTTCAGAAGCAACAAAGCCCACATGGAAGAAGCACACCAGCCTATGCAATAAAGAGGTGTAGAAGGGATCAGGTATCAGGCATCATCAGAACAAAAAATCTTACCATAGTGAATGATGGGGGGAGTGCGGAGTGGAGACCCAAAACCCATTTGTAGACCACTGGAGATCCCCTTGCAGAGGGGTCTCAGGGAGGAGACAAGCCAGTCAGGATGCGATGTAGCAACGCTGAAAAATACAACTTTCCTCTAGTTCCTAAATGCTTCCTCCCCAGCCCCACTATCATGATCTGAATTCTACCTTGCAAGTCTGGCTAGACCAGAGGATGCACACTGGTACAGATAGGAACTGGAAACACAGGGAATCCAGGACAGATGATCCCTTCAGGACCAGTGGTGTGAGTGGTGATACTGGGAGGGTAGAGGGAGACTGGAACTATATGTGACCCCCTCCCTGGGGGACAGACAACAGAAAAGTGGTTCAAGGGAGACGTCGAACAGGGAAAGATATGACAAAATAATAATTTATAAATTATCAAGGACTCATGAGGGAAGGGGCAGCGGGGAGGGAAGGGGGAAATGAGGACCTAATGCCGGGGATTTAAGTGGAGAGGAAATGTTTTGAGAATGATGAGGGCAATGAATGTACAAATGTGCTTTACACAATTGATGTATGTATGGATTGTGTTAAGAGTTGTATGAGCCCCTAATAAAACGATTTAAAAAAAAAAGAAATGTTAGTCTGGATTTAGGGCAATCTAGACTCTGTTGACAAATGAAATTGGTCTTTAGGGAGTGGGTTATCGATTATGATATCTTGGCCTATGTGAAGAGAGAGAAATGGGAGGAGAGAAGGAGTGAGGGGAGAAAACGGGAAAGAAGAGTGATGGAAGAAAGGGAGGGAGAGGGGGAAGGTGGGAGAAGGGAAAAGAAAAAGAGGGAGGGGAAAGGGGGCAAAAAAAGGCAAAATGGAGAGAGAAAGGAAGAAGTGGGGGCAAGAGGAGTGGAGACAGGAAGAAAGGGAGGGAGGAGGGAGGGAAGCCAAGGAAGTCTGATTCTGATAGCCTTGTCTCCAGGCAGCCGCGGCTGCACGCACTCTTCCTAGCAACGGCAGCTATGCAGCATTGTTTGAAGTGATCCTTTTGTTCAAATCAAAGATGAAGGATAAAGTCCCAAAACGAAAGGCATCTTTCTTCCAAGGGCTTAGAGAAATCATAATTCAAGGACAAAAGAGGCAAGGGTGAGCAATTCCTCTGACACCATCTGCAGAACAATTAAGTGTCCTCCATAAATCAACTTCTCTTTGAATGGCAAACTTGAAGAGCCCTGGAAGTCAGAACTAGAATGGCCTCCAAATGCCCCACCCCACCATGAGGAAGGAGGAGCGTAGGGCTCACCTGGAGAAAGGAACAGGGTCGCAGCTCAAACACCGACAGCGGCCAGAGGAATGAAGCCAGCTAGGGTGCCAGAGAGATTTTATTTTATTTTTGTCTTTTTTTGAGAGAGAGATTTTAGATAGGTTGCAGGACTTTCTCCATTAAGAAAACAACCTACCAAGCTAGTAGACAAATGTCAGACACCCCATGCATGCCCTCAGCAAGGAGGATAAGGAGGAGGAGCAGAGAGGACTGTGGCAACCGTGGCTTGTCCTGCCCCGGAGGCAACACCATGACCATCTCCATTTGGTCTTTGCTATGTGGTCATGTGAGTCTAGATTTGCCATTCTTTGGGTATATTATTATTATTGGGATCTGGAAGTATGGATTTGTACTTGAAATACCTGATTTTTTTTTTATGATGGAAATGCATTTTAATTACTTCTAGGATCATCAGAACCCTTCAGCAACCTGGATTCAGCCTTGGGTTGCTGGCTTGCACCCTCTGATCAGGGTAATGGAGGATGGTGGGGAAGGCACCCTCTAAGAAGCCCTGGCTCATTTCTGTGGCTTGCTGTAGGAGCTATCTGACCCCCTGCTCAGGCTCAGAAAGTCAGATTCCATCCTCTGCTCAGTCCTGAACTCCCTGAGTGTGGCCCTGGGTGCTACAAACAGTTGATGCCCTTGACTGCTAACCCAAGCCCTTTCAGTTTGAGTCCATCCTGAGAAGAAAGGCCTGGCGATCTACTTCTGGAAAAATCAGCCACTGAAAGCCCTGTGGAGCACAGGTCTACGCTGGCACACAGGGCTTGCCGGAGTCCAATTAACTTGATGGCAACGGTTGACCTTAGACAAGGCAAACACTACCACCACCACCCCATGCCTCATGGTCCCCTCTGTAAAGTGAGCTTTGACCAGGCTGCTCTGGCTGTTCCCAATCTCAGCCAATCAGTAGAATTGGCTTGGGGGGAACTTCTTTACAAGGGAGCATCACCCCGATCCCACGGAGTCCGATTCTTTAGGCAGGAACAATCTGTCATTCCCAATGACTCCTGAGACGGTTCAAAGGCTTGGTTCAACTTGGGGAGCACCAAGCTGGGTGCCCTCCAGAGCAGAAGGGCTGGGATTCCCGATGGCTCTGTGTGTTACTCTTCAGGACACTCCGTGGCTCCTATTCAAAAGCCATCATTCTCCTGCTGAGAAACTCCCCGAAGCGTCCCAGCATGCTGGGAATGAAGTCCTAAGGGACCCTGGCCTTCATAGCCCAGCGCAGTCTGCCTCTGCCTGGCCTCCTTTCCCACCACATCTCTCACTCACCTCACTTCCTGCGTGCAGAGGAGAGAAGGCTCTGCTGAGAACCTCGCCCCCTGCCCTCTGAGTGGCTGGTTCCTTCTCTGTCTCTGTCTCTGTCTCATGTTATCTCCTAGAGACATCTTCTCTGAAGACCCAGTGGCAACGGCCGCTCTCCAGCCTCCCCTCCATCACTCCACTCTACTTGTTCTTCAGGGCACTGTCAGAAACGGTCCTTTTGTTCTTTTCAGCCCGCTTCACTGGCCATGTGTCCCTGCTAGCGTGGAGGGTCCAGGAGAGCAGAAAGGCCGGCTTGTCATGCTCTCAAATATATCCTCGGTTTTGGAACAGTGGCTGCTTTGAAGTAGGCGCTCAATAAAATATCTCTTGAATGAAACCACTGTGTAAAAATAGGGGTCACGGAAGAAAGCCCTGGCTCTCCCGAAACAAGTGTTGTTCCCGTTTCTTCCTGGGATGGGCAGCCGGGCATCCTGAGTCTTTGCCTTGAGCTGAGCACCTCTGGCTCCCGGGTGCGTGGCGGGATCCGTGACCAGGAAGATCACATCACTGTTCACCCTCACAAGCCCCAGCAATTGTTCTCAGCCAAGGTCATCCTCTGACAGACGCTGCGCATGCCCTTGGCTTTTCACTCTCCAGCCTTGCAGCCAGCAGGTAATATGACTCCAGAGATGAGCTCTGAGAAGCACAAGGGAAAAAGAAGAAGCACAAGGCTCTCCTGTGCCTTCACATTGCTTCATACAAAAAGACCTGCTTTCTGGTTTCCTAGCTCCGTCCCTGTACCATCTGCTCTCACTCCCAAACCCTTGTGATCTGGGCCCTATCTCCAGATCCTGAAAAGGATTACCTGTGTTGATGGAGATAGAAGGATCACGTCCCACCAAGATGAGCGACATGGAACTGGTGTCTGCCCTTGCTATGGCAATGACACTGCGGTCACAGCCACCGGAACCCGCCCGAAGATTTGCTGAGCTAGTGCTTGATGAAAATGAGTAGGGGTGAACAAAAGAATGATGCAGCCCCTACACATACACACACATACACACATACAAAGCTATGCTTCTTTGACATTTTAGATACAGTAACCTGCTTTGTCTTCCCTGGAATGACCAATTATTCAACAACAACAACGTTGAGAACTGACTACCTGCCGAGAAATGATCAAAAAAGACACAGATGACTGTCCAAGTGGACGTTGTATACTAGTGGGAAAATGGGGGCTCCCTGGGGGTATAGTAGGTTGCATTTTGGGCTGCTAACCACAAAGTCAACAGTTCGAAACCACCCGCCACTCTGCGGGAGGAAGATGAAGTTTTCTATTCCCGTAAAAATGAACCATCTCAGAAACCCACCCAGGGCAGTTCTACTTTGAACTACAGGCTTGCTATGAGTCAGAGTGGGAAAAGGCAGCTGATTAAACAGAAAACATATTACAGAGACACATTTCTAACATATACACACTACAAAGAATATATTCTCTATGTTCTATGTCATACCATGCATCTAACTATATGAAAGATACATAATAGTTTCCTTGCTGTGTCGGAAAATACACTGACATCTTCTAAGAAAAGGTGCAGGGAGGTTGAGGCTAGAGAAGGGAACAGGGACACAAAAGTGCCAGACTTAAGGAAGCTTGAAGGGCGTGGTGACATGAATCCTACGTAACTATTTCCATTTTTGACATCCAAGACGATCAGAAACAATTCTGAGGTTCCACCGTCACTAACGGCCCTGTGGTTGGTGGATTCGGGGGTTTTCATTACTTAAAGGCAAGGCAGGGCACTGTTATGGGGATGTGTGTTAGTCTGGAATGACTAGAGAAACAAATCCAGAGGAGACACTCATCGGTGTATAAGAAAGAGCTTTATATACAAGAGCATTGAACATTAAGAAAACATCCCAGCCCAGTCCAGATCAAGTCCCTAAGTCCAATTTTAGCCCATATGTCCAATACCAATCTATAAAGTCCTCTTCAGACTCAGTAAACACATGCAATAATGCGGAATACAGGAAGATCACAGGCCAGTGGGTGGGAAGCCTTGTGGATCCAGTGGCATTGTAAGCATCTCAGCACTGGCAAGGGTCTTCATGTGGCTTCTCCAGCTCCAGAGGTCTGGCTCCATCAGCCTCTCTCCATGCGTCTTCTCCACAAGGATGTCTCGCAGGGAGTGAGCCCAGACAAAGTGTGTCTCCCGCCTCCAAGGAGGAAATACCAGAGTTCCCAGAATCCTCAGAAGGCCATCCCCACACAGCAGCCTCATTGGCTATGACCTGATTGACAGACTGGACTCGACCCCTTCACTCTTAATCTCCTCAAGGCCCAAATTGATGCCAGATTATGTAACTACCACAGCATGGGTTCCAAAGTCAAACTGGATTTAAAGGTGGCTCAGTGGTCTAGCTGTGTGACTCTGGACAACATATTTCATCTTTCTGAGCCTCAGCTTCCTGCCTGTATACCTAGCTGACGAGGCCTCTCTTACGGATTAGGTGAAATCATCTACCCAAATTCTTCTTCTTCACATAGGAAAAACTCAATCTAGGTCAGCTGTAATTATTCACTCTTGGTCTTGCCTCTCAGAGGGTGGTGATGTGTCGTCCCTTGGTCTTGATGCTCCATCCTGATGGATGCTTCACATTGTCTTATGGTTTCTGCTCCTGTGGTGAGCGACCTCCAATCCTTTGGGGGGTGTGGTGGGTTATAAATAAGTAAGTGAACAAATCAACATCTGGATAGGAGAGGACTCTCACAGAACAAGTCATTTCATCCTCAACAGAGCGACTGCACGAAAGGGAGGCCACAAGCAAGAAACATTGACTTTAATCTCCAATCGTCCATCCAAAACCACAGCAAGACCCAGACTGCCTTCCCCTTCTCATTGCTCGCTTTCCAGTACCTCTTCCTGCACCCACCAGGAGGGGTTAAAGGGTGCCCACCGCTATTTCATTGACCTGGGCCTCACAGAATGTCCCCAGCAGAGAAGAGACAGGAAGTGAGCAGGGTCGCTTTGGGTGGTGACAAAGTGGGGCCACCGATTCAGGGAACAGAGTCAGACATGGTCTAGAGTCTCACTGCCTTCCAAATCGAGAGCTCTGTGGCCAGGGGAAGGTCCCTCTCTGTGCCTCAGTGTCCTCATTGGTCACGACTGTTCCTCCTTCTAGAGAGAGGCTATGTCCACAAAAGGAGAGAATGCAAGGACGTAACCGAAAAAACAGCAAACTCACTGCCGTTGAATCAACGCTGACTCATAGCGACCGCCTGTGGGTTTCTGAGACTGGAACCCTTTCACTGGAGTAGACAGCCCAGTCTTCTCCCTGGGAGCTGCTGGTGGTTTCCAACTCCCGACCATGTGCATTGCAGCCCAACACATAACCACTGCACCGCCAGGGCTCCTAGTGAAGTGACATGCCTGACTTATTATGAAACGCATTGATCAATGTTAGTCTTCCCTTCCTTAACTATGCCCTAAGATAACACTCAGAAGACTTGGGAAATCTGAAACGCTCCAAAAAGAGGATGAATGGGCAGAGATGGAGCAAGAAGACCAGTTTAGATACAGCCTTGCTATGGACCAAGTCGTGCCCACCCACACCTCCAATTCCCAAATAATTGTTGGAAATCCTCACCTCTATGCCAGTAGTTATAATCCCGTTTGTGGGTGGGTTGTCATTGTTAATGAGACAGGAATAGTATCGATGGTGGCCTGAGTCAATGGCTTACAAAATGTTAGCGCTTAAGAAATCAGAGATGGGGAAGAGAGATGCCAAGCACAATGAAAATCACCCAGCAGCAGCAGCTCTCTCGAGGCCAGGACCTTCCTCCAGAGCTGAGCGAGAGAGAAAGCCTTCCCTACAGCTGGCACCCTACATTTGAAGTCTCCGAAACGGTAAGAAAACCCAATTCTGTCTGTCGAAACCAGCTGTGGTGTTCTGGGGACAGCAAAGCAAGATAACTAAGACACCGCCTTAGAGAATCAAAAGTCACTACGACGAAGGAAAATGGGTCATTTTTAGGAATGCTGGGGCAGTGGTTACACACTGGGCTGCTAACTGCAAAGTTAGCAGTTCAAAAACACCAGTTAGGTCCAGGGGAGAAAGACGAGGCTTTCTACTTTTTATTCCTGTAATGAGTTACTGTCTCAGAAACTCACAGGGGCAGTTCTAGTCTGTCCTATAAGCTTGCTATGTGTCCAAATTGACTCAACGGCAGTGAGTTTGGTGCAGTGGTTAGGTGCTCAGCTGAGAACTAAAAGGTCAAGGGTTCAAAGCAACCAGCTGTTCCATGGGAGAACGATAGGGAAGTCTGTCTGCTCTCTGTAAAGATGTACAGCCTTGGAAACCCTATGGGGCAGTGCTTCTCTATCCTGCAGTGTTGATATAAATCAGAATCCACTCAATGACAAGGGTGTGGAATAGGTTGCTACTGCCTAGATATAGCATCAGGCTTAGTCCTTGCTAAGGACTAAGGACACTTTTAGATGGACATCAGTGCTCCCATCTGACAGCTAGAGTAGGGACATGAACCCAAGCACCTGACTAGGAAGATGTGCGAGGCAGCTGCAGCCTTCTGAGATGGCTTTTAGGAACGGTAATAAGTGACCTCCCCAGCAGCCAGCAAAGGCACCACTACAGAAACCAATGAGGCCCTGGCCCCCAGGCACGCCCTGAATCTGTGACTCCTGAGCTGGGGACAGCAAGACTCTGGGCCAGGCCGTCCCTGCTGAACCTCCCTAGGTACCTCTTCCTCCCCCCCCTACACCCCCACCCCCACCAAGGTCATCACTGTTAAAGCATCCCTGTTGACAAGCCTGGCTTGGCTTTGGAATGAGCTAGCTGTGGATCTGAGACACACACAAAGACACTCTCACGGACGTTCTGCTTTCTCTTCTGACACTGGGGCTATCAGGATAGCTACCTTCCAAAACTGCCATAAGGATCACATCCAACAGTGCACTGGGACACATACAATGGGACCTGGCACCTACCACGCACTCAGGTCACGGTGTCTGCTGTGATTACACTGACACTGCTGGGGAAAGTCTGCTTTACAATGGACAGTGAGGGAGGGAGCATGATGGTCTCACGGAGGGATAATGGGTCCTTGAGCCCTGGCTGACGTGGCCGTGGACACTTTGCACACAGCCCAAGCATCGTGGTCTGGTCGTCGGACCTTGAGCTGCTTTCCTTGCTAGAAGAACCCCAGAAAATCAAAAACTACTCACTAAGGCCCAGCCCCGAGCCTCCCAACTAGTGCTCAAAATCCACAAGCATGACCTTCGTGCTGGGCACTGGGGTGGGGGTGGGGGGAGACACGGGCCTGCTTTCCAGAAGTCCACAGTGCACCTGTGGGGAAAAGGCAGGAGCTGCCAATCACAGCAGACAGAAGGAAATGAACAAGAGTGCTTTCAGAACGCAGAGAGGGAGCAAGCATCCCCAGGGCTGTGAGGGAAAGCTCCGTGGAGAAGTGTTGGTATTGAACAGGGTCTTAAAAACTTAGAACCGATGGAGCACGGAATTCCAGGCTAGAGGCACAACATGAACAATGTCCAGGAGGAGAAAAAAATGGTGGGGCTTATTGAAGCAGCATGGTCTGGGGAGGCTGGAGGCCTGGGCCAGGAGAGGAACTGAGCAGGGGTCTGGCAATGAAGTTCCAATAAACCCAAGCTGTTATAAGTACCAGGGACAAATGGGCGGGGAGGGGTGGCTGCAATTTGAAGTAGGATCATCAAAGAAGGCTTCTTAAAGGTGACACATTTAAGAGGTAAGTAAGCTCCCCGTGTGACTCTCTGGTGAAAGAGTTTCCGGGCAGCCAGAATAGCAGCATCAAGGACCTAAGGTCATGGAGTGGGTGTCCGTCTGGTGACGCTTTAAGGGTCCCGTGTGGTGAGGCAGTGGGGTATGGTTGGGGATGAGTCCAGAGTTGTAAAAGGAAGCCTGCTCATGAGGAGCTAGCTGGCCATTAAAGGGTCTTTTGTTCGCATTCGGATAAAACGAAGAACAAGGTAGGGTTTTCGTAACAGAGCGACATGATCTGACTTACGTTTTAAATGGGTGACGCTGCCTGCCGTGTGGACAATCCACTGCAAGGGGCCTAGGGTGGGGCCAGGGAGACCAGCGAAGAAGCTGCTGCAGAAATCCAGGCAGCAGCCTGGGTGACTGGAAGCAGGGTTGTAAGCAGTGGGTGGTGCCCCTCAGTTTCTCCATGTAAAAATGCGCGTTTAGGATTCCCACCCTGCGAGCAGTCCAGCCCCTCAAAACACTCTTGGGGGCTGGAATGTCTGGAGCCTGGGGCCCGTGGGGCACCAGACTGGGGAACGTAGGGACGTCGGGGACCTGGGCAGCTCCCTGCGTATCCGGGCCCCTGGTACCCACGGGAAAGCCGAGACAGGTGTGCGCTCAAGAGCGCGAAACCCTGGGGCAGGAGGGCTTCTCCCGAGACTCCACAGGGCGGAGGGAAAAGGCAGCCGCTTCCTTGGCTCACCGGGGTGGACCCCGGGCCGCGGGCACCGTGCGCGCCCGGAATGCGGTAGCTGCGCTTGTGCAGGTGTGGGCGTGGGCGTGTGCGGGGAGCGCCGCGCCACCCCTTCCACGGACCCCACTGCCCTTTGTCTCCCTGGCCCCACTCCCAGCGGTCTGTCTGTCCTTCTCGCTCAGGATTCGCTCCGCCCCGCTCCGCCAGGGTCCCTCTGGCGGTCGCCTGGCGGCTCAGCCCGGGCCCAGGACTTCCGGGAGAAGAAAAATCATGAATGGAATGGATGCGGGGCTCGGCTCCCCCGCCCTCCCGCGCCGGGCAGCCTCGGGGCGGGGGCGGGGGGCGGCGCCGGCGAGGCTCCCCGCGCCCGGGGAGAGGGGGCCAGCCTAAGCCCAGGGCTCAAGGGTCTGCGGTCTGGGCCGACTCGGGACCCGGGCGCGGCGGAGGCTCCCGGTCCGCCGGCCCTGCGCCATTCCCGGGGAGCCGCGCGGGCCGCTGGGGAGCAGGGCGGGCCGGGGGCGGGTGGAGAACCGGGAATCGCGGGGCGGCTGAGCCCGGGATTCTGCAGCCGAAGCGCGCTCGGCCGAGCGAGCGGGCGAGGGAGCGCGCACGGAGCGCGGGACGGAGCGCCGGGCGGACGGACCGACGGCCGGCCGCCCCCGCACACGCAGACGCACAGAGCTCGGCGCGGCCCCCGTCACACACACAGACATTCGCGCAGACACACACAGGGACACACGCAGACACGCGCACACTCGGGCGCGCACATCCTCCCGCCAGCCTGCCGGCGCGACCGCCTGCTCCCGGGACCCGCTCGGACCGGTAAGCGCGGCGCCTCCGTCGGCGCCTTTGTGTGGGGAGCGGAAAATCGGAAGGCGTGGGGGCGGGAGGGGGGTCCCTACCAAAGGAGTCCCTGCCCGAGCAGCCCCGACACTGCGAGCCCCGCTTGCCCCGGGTGGAGGAGCTCGCGTCCGCCCCCGCCACGCCCCCAAGGGGCTCCCAGCGCCCCCAGAGGAGGGGAAGGGGACCCTCTGCTGGGGAGGGGGCCAGGCGCTGGGGAGTCCGAGAGGGCGGAAGCTACGACGCGGGTGCGCGGATCCAGAGAGAGCTCGGGATAGTGGTCCGGGTCTGAGCCTCTGCGGCCCAGGCCAGTGCGCGGTTTTGGGCTGCATGGCTTTTTTAGGTCTGGACCTCCCGGGAGGGAGATTGGTCACCATTTGCTAACCTGGTGTCTGTAAACCACAGCTCCCGCCTTCCTGTCTCCCCCGGACGCTGTGGCTTTAGCCACCCGCTTCCCATCCACCCCCTAGATAAGAGCCCAGCGCGTTCCCCTCCCCCAGTATGCTGCTTTTTCTGAAACGAAGCCAGCCTCTAGCAAAACCCCTAGATTGCTGGGGATGGGTCCGAATCGTGGGGGCTGTGTGCAGTGTGCCTTACAAGGAATCATCGTGTCCGAAGATCCTAACTCAGACGATGATTACCAGAGGAACCTGGAGAGCTCATTTAACCGCCTTATTTTGCACATGGGGAAACTGAGGCCCAAGGAGGTTCCCTTCACCAAAGGCCACCTGAGAGGTAGTGGCAGAGCCTGCACTAGTATCTAGGATCTGTCCGACTTTCGTGCTCATTCTCGGACACAACCAATACACAATTCGACCCAATCCCTACCAAAGTCCTGGAACCGAAAAACCACCCAAGTATTACTGGAAAAAATCTTGGTAATTCCCACCCAGCCCTCACTTGGAGTTGCAGATGCCATTCATTTGCTGCCTGACGATTAAAAATAAAATTGTAATTAAAAAATGTGCATTCAGCCTCAAAGAGAGCTAGCTCTCTTATACAAGTATTTGAGGTTCAGGATTTTGTTTTGGGGATCGAAATAGTCCCGGATAGAGTGTTTCCGTTCCAGATCTCCATCAGTGACCTTAGTTGGGCCATCAGTGACACAGAAGGGCTCATCCTTAGCCCCACTTAGACCTGACTTCACATCCTGACAGTCACTCTCCCTCCTCCTTAAGGGCCCAGGCCTGTTCGTGGAGCCTGCCCCCTCTAAAACAGCTCTGCCCTCCAGCCCCTCTCCTTGCTCCTTAGGGAGGTCCCCAAGTCCTTTATGCAGAGCCACCTCTTTCTCCAGGGTGTTTGTTGAGTATGGCCTCTTGGTATTTCTCAAAAACTTCTTGAGAAGCTTGAGCTCCCAAGTTCAGGTGGTATCCCAGGACAAGGTCCCTCAAGGGCAATGGGTGTCCCTTGAACTGAGCCCAGTGCCTGGCCTGAAGAGGGTGCCCCGGAGGTTTGTTGGAACAAGTGCGTGGAGGCTGGATGGTGAGTAGATGAGGTTAGTCACTTGGAGAGACTCCCTTGCCTAGCAAGAAGGGAGATGTTCAGCTTCTAGGGTATGAGGCTCTTGCCTCTAGAGTTTCCTGGAGTAGGGTGAACAGTCAGCCCAGCATGGGCCAGAAGCAGGGTGGCCAAATGGCATAACTCCAGGGACCCCATGCACATTGTAGCCAATGGACATGGCATTGTGCTCCAAGGTCTATTTGCATGGACCATAATGTATGGTGACTTTTCCCAAGAGTGAAGCGAAGGCTCCTCCTCACTGACTGTGTGATTTTAATAAAACATCGTAACCTCTCTGGGTCTTAGTTTTACTGCCTGAAAATAAGAGCACTGGGAGGGGAGGAAAGCCTTACAGAATGCCAAGCTCTCCCGGACTCCAGATATTCTGAATGCATGGATGCTGATGCACCTCTAAAACGATGTTCTTAAGACAATCCTTGTAGAGAATAGTCGTAGCTATGTAGAGAATCAACTGCCAGGGACCAAGTGTGGGGCCTGGGAAACCAGTGAAAAAGCTACTGCAGAAGCTGGTGGTAGCCGGACCCAGAGTGGTAAGAAGTGTGTGGTGCCCCTCACTTCTCCCATACAATATGCATGCTTAGGATTCCCACCCAGCAAGCAGCCCAGCCCCTCAAGACACTCTTAGTGGGCTGGAATGAGAGGAAGCTGGGTCCAGTGGGACACCAGACTGGAGGATCTGGCACTGTCAGGTACAACATGGGCAGCTCCTTGAGTAACTAAAGTGTATCTTTAACCTTAAGCTTTAAACCAAAAATAGCCCCTAACGTCATCTTAAAACCAACCAATAGTTTAGTGCTGCTAGTCAAGAATGTCTGTCTTGAGCATTATACTCTTTTAAGGTCTATATATAAGGGATCAAATTGACAACAGCAATTGGAAAGAGTAGGAACCTCAGGGGCTAGTGAGTGTTGAGGGGGGAGGAACAATTCGAGAAAGAAGAATGAGTGGTTATACATCCCCCCAAAAATGTAACCTGTGTCTGTGAACTGTTCATGTAGAAATTGTTGGACTGAGGTGCTTGGCTAAGTATATTTTCACCAACACAACTCTAAATACAAACAAACACACACACATAAGCATATTGAATCGGAAGGTTTTCGGGGTCCCTTTCAGCTCTGAGCTGTGTGTGGGACAGAGGGGAGGATGACCTTATTTATGTAACTGCATGGGCCCGGTTTTCCTCGGTAAGGGAGTACTTCCTGGCTTAAAGCGTTGTGAAGATGCGCTGAGACAATGTATGTCGGGAACTTACTCTGCCCAGTGCCGGGGCATACAAAAAGCTCAGAAACCCATAGCTGTTCAAATCAGTCTGTGCCTAGCTTTGGGGGGTGCACCCTCTACTACTTTCTTTAGTTCATCCAAGGGCATGATCTTTTAGGGCCTCCAAGCCCCTTTCCCTCAACAAGCCCCTTCCCCCGCTGACATTCCCTGGACTTTGAGCCCAGTGGTGGGAGACCTCCAGGAAAGCTTCTGGAGAATGTGGCATTGTAGTTCAGCAGTTCTTTGTACCTCGGGGAGAAAGAACTCAAAGCCCACTGCCGGGTTGTGGGGTTGGGGGTGTTGTCAACTCCCACTCACAGCACCCTAATACGACAGAGTACAACAGAATCGCATGTGACTGGGTAGCTTGGATTGTGTAGGACATGGCACGCAAAAAATTATAGGGGGAAAAGAAGAGTAAAGGTTCCTAGGGGGTCTAGTGAGGGAGGGAGAAGCCAAAGGGGAGCTGATATCAAGGAGTTCACGAAGAAAGGAAATGTTTTGAAACTGATTGTGGTAGCAATTATACAGTACTGTGATTGGATGATGTCATGTTATATCTCTAGGAGCTCCCAATAAAAGGGTTCAAAACAAAAGAGTAGACTGCTCCCTGGGTCTCCAAGGCGGTACATCTTTACAGAAACAGACTGCTTCATCTTTCTCCTGTGGAACAGCTGGTGGATTTGAGCTCTGACCTGTGCCACCATGGCCTTCCATGTGATAGGCTTTATAAATTCATCTTGATTTGGTGTCCACGCTTCTACTCCATCGCTGAAACTTAACCTTCGAAACACAGCCATGATACCAATAGGGTTACCACTCCCGTTTTACAGAAAGACGTTGAGACTCACAGTTCCATTTGTCTAAGGATACACATCTTAAAAATGTCAAAGCCAGAGATCTGGGTCAGCAGCTCAGATCATCTGCCTTCAGATTCTGAACTCTTTCCTCTGCATCATCTTGCCTGTCTTCTCCTGAGAGTTGGCTCAAAAGAGAAACAGATGACCCTGGGAAAGAGTAAAGAAGGAGGGATGTGCCCTTCTGAAAGATGGGATTGATGTTCTTGGAAAAGCCAAATAGCACTTGAGCTGGGTCTGAATGATTTGTACATTAGAATAGCAGAGACAAGCTATTTCAAGTAGTGGCAACAGCATGAGCAGAGAACAGGCAGTGGGGACTTCTAGGGCATGCCCAGAAACTGGCAAGCGGTTCTCCCAGCTGGAGCCAAAGGGATAAAAGAGGAGCCATGAGAAGGGAAGCTGAGTAGGAGGGGGAAGGCAGTTGCTTGGGGCACTGGGGGCCAAGTTGAAGAGTGGGTCTTTAGTTTTGAGTCTGGGAGAGAAGTGATCAAAAGTGGCCATTCGGGGAGCACACTCTGGCTGTCCCATGGAGAATAAATTGGAGGGGGAGAGCCTGATGGCAGGGAGCCCAGATTGAAAATGATAATGATAACCCAAGTCAGTGTTTCCCAAAGTGGGCGATACCACCCCCTGGGGGTCACTGGACGGATCCCGGGAGCCCGCTAGAGCAAATACCTACACTTTATCCCGACTGTTGAGCTGTGCTACAAATGTTAATTTCCAAGAAAGAGCTGAGTCTTCCCTGAAAAGAGGGCAGTAGTGCATTCATACTCTAGAATATCATGCATCAATAAAAAAACAACGAGGACTCTCTTAAACACTGCAAGACACAGACAAAGCCAGAGAACATGATGCTTAGCAAACTTAAGCAATCTTACAAAGATAAATATTTAATAGCACCATCATTATAAGAACAAGGAAACATGGTTGATGCACCCAAAGACAAAACTTTGATGACTCCGAGGAGGCGGGGGATGGGGGCAGGAAGAGGGAGAGGGAGGGGCGGGGTTTCGAGGAGGGAGGGAGGATGAGGGGGGAAGAAAGACCCACAGACGGGAGGGGTTGACCGAATATTGCTGTTGACTTCATTTCTTGAGATGGGCTGTGTAAATAGATACAGTGTGCTGCTTTAAAAACAAATTTTTTAAATCTCTCCAGATTCCTTATCCCTCAAACCTAAATATTATTCTGAGGGGCTTTAACAAAAAAAAGGAAAAGGAAAACGGAAATGAACTTGCAGTCTTTAGTGACAAACAAGTTCATCTCAAACAAAGGAAAGAAGGGGGGCGGGGGAGCAGATAGGCCAAATAAACTATGATCGAAACCCAAAACCAAATCCACTGGTATCCAGTCAATTCCCAGCAGCCCTGTGTAGGTTTCGGGGGCTGGACATCCCTCGGATCGGCTGGTGGGTTTGAACTTCCAACCTGACAGTTCAGTGGTCCAACACTTCACCAGGAGTCTAGGTGAGAGATAATGAAAGTGTGGACTGGGAGTAACTGTAAGAAGGCCGCAGGGTCGGAAAGATTGGTAACGGATTGGATGTGGGAGCTGGGAGAAGGGAGGACTGAGAGATAATTCGAGTGTTTTGAGTCTGAGTAGCTGAAGATGTCGTTCACAAAGAGAGCACGGAGCATGTTCGCAAGGAACATGGACTCTGGCCTACTGAGTGCTCTTCACTACCAAGAGCTACTTCATCCATTCATTCATCCGCTCCACAAACACATATGAATAAAGCCTGTTGCGGGCCACTCAGTTTCAACGCATGGCAGCCCAAGTGCGTCACAGTAGAATTGTGTAGGTGCTCACAGCTGTGACCGTGCCGCTCACCAGGAGCTCCATCGAAGGCACCTCGGGGTGGGTTCAAACCACCAAGCTGCTTTTGGTTAGTAGCCCAGTGCTTAAGTGTCAGTGCCACCCAGGGACTCTGCAGATGGGCATGGATGTCTGTTATGTGCCAGGCCATCCTAAACCCTGGGGAATATATTGCTGAAAGAGACTGGCTCGTTTTCCCACGCTCTACCAGAGGAGAGGAAATACAGTCTAAGCAAAGGTGCAATAGCTCAGGTGGTGGGAGAAACAAAGCAAGGGAAGGATGAGTGGAAGGTTGCTGGGGGGGTGGGGGGTGGGGGGGCGGTTTGCTTTTAAATAGAATTGCGAATACCTGAAAGCAGAGGTCAGGGAGCACTCCATGAAAAGACCTGAGGCGGCAGCACTAGGGAAAGTAGACCACCCGTCCAAAGGCCCTGGGCTAAGACTGCCGTGGTGTATTCGAGGAAAGGTAAGTGTGGGTGGAAGAGATGGGTAAGAGGAAAGAGGAGGATCGCCAGATCTTGTAGTTGCCTGGGAAATGGGGGCAGGGTGTGGGGAAGCCTTGCCATAAAGTGAACCCTGACTCCCAGCAGAGTGGACAGAGTAGAATGGCCCCCCAAGGGTTTCCAAGGCTGGAAGTCTTCATAGAGGCCGACTGCCAACTTTCTCCCCCAGGGTGAATGGTGGGTTCAAACCACCCACCTTTTGATTTGCAGTCGAATGCCTTAACCACTGGGCCACCAATTCCCCATTTGCTGGGCCTGAGGTTTCAGAAATGGATCCATGTTGATGAGTTCCAGCCTTGTAAGCCTCATGCCTAACAAACCCAACCTGACATTAGGAGCTCAATAAGTAGCTGTGGAATGAACACAAACCTCATCTCGTGGATTTATATAAGCCAATAAAGGAATACAGTGTCTTCCTTACCTCCACTCCCTGCCATCAAGTCAACCCGGACTTGGCGTGGCCTTACAGGGCAAGGTGGAACTGCCACTGTGTGTTTCTACGACTATAACTGTTTACAGGAGTAGAAAGAAAGCCCAGTCTTTCTCCCAAGGAGCGGCTGGTGGTTTCAAACTGCCGACCTTGCAGATCACAGCCCAATGTGTAATGACAATGCCACCAAGGCTCCATCTTCATTACCTACAAGTAGGTGGCTTTAACACACACATTTATTCTCGCACAGTTTAGGAGACTGGAAGTCCGAATTCAAGGCATCGTCTCTAGAGGAAGGCTCATCATTTAGGAAGACGGTCCTTGTTGCCTTGTCTCCCTTGTCTTTTAGGGACAATATTTCTTAGGAACCTCTATATGAAACTTTCCCTGAGTCTAGGAGGTTCTCAGCATGGAGACCCTGGCCCCTAAGGATGTACTCTGCTCTGGGCTTTTATTTCTTAGGGATCATCAAGTCCTTCCTCCTCTATTCCCTTTCTCTCCCCTTTTCTCTTTTGTAAGATAAAAGGTAATGCAGGACACACCCAAGAGAAACTCCCTTTGCATCAGATGCAGCCTGTGATCTGAGTAACGGAGTTGCACGCCACCCTAATCCTCTTACAACTGATTGGCTGATCATATCAGTTCATCTAATGGAGATGACTAAATTATTGCACAACTGCTAGATGACATCATTACATAACAGCCACACCACTGTGAATCACAACCTAGCCAAGTTGACACACCTTTTTTGTGGATACAAACGATCCATAACTATAATAGGGTATCGCAAGGGCAGAGTAAGCTGTACTATGTTCACAGTGACAACACTTAGATTATTTGATGTCTATGCTGTTATTCAAGTCTGAAAATATGGCCCAGTCTGCATGTTTTATTCAGTATTACTTGATATTATAAATATGACTGCTGGCTGTGGTTTAATAGCATAGATACCTGAAAGGACTACAATATAATTAAAATGGTAACAATTTTGATCTTCCCTCATCCCCCTCTGGTGCAAATATACTTCCTTCCGGCTTCTCTTCAGATTTTCTTTTGTGGGACTCCGATGTCCTCTGCCAGTTTCCTTGGGGAGATTTTAAAGAACTTGTTAACAGTGGAAAGGTCCTTGTTTCTCAGCCAAGGAGTTCTCTTCTCCTGTCAGTGGACAGATTCCCAGAAAGACAGAGGGGCTGTGATTATTTGTGGAAGTATAAGTTCTTCAGGCACCTAATTAATTGTTTAAATGGATCTACAAGTGGGAATGAAAAAGCCCCGAAGGTCACTAACCATGTGAAGGCTTTGTCTGCATTAAAGTGGTCACCGGGCATTGTGAACCTTTCAAAGTGCATGACACCTGACCCCAAATAATGTAACTAGCTCACCAGTGTGTTAACCAATGTCCCTTCCAGTGTGGGCAGCACAGTTGTCTATGTATGGTACCTGGCTCCAGTCCTGGTCTTACTCATGGCTGAGTGACCAGGGGCGGGGCTCTTTTCCCTCTCTGGCACTCTGTTTTCCCATAGGTGGGAGGTGAGTTCGGTTTCTGGAGCCGGTGGGCCCATGGAATAGGCTTCCCCGAAGGCAGAGACAGACGACCTGAGGGCGTGGCCCGGTGTCACGTGGCTGATGTGATAGATGAGATCAGCAGATGGTCCTGCCACAGGAGCTGGTGATTGTTGTCAGGAGAGGAAGCCAGACAGGCTGGCCCTGTCTGACTCAATGAGGGCACGGCTTCATGTGTGGTCTCCGTCACCTTAGAATCGTCGATTCCATACACACACATACACACCTGCACCCGCAAGTCCAAACTCTTCTGAACCTGCAGATCTGTCACCTCTAGAAAAGGGAAACCCAGGTCATGCCAAGACCCAATCTAAGAAGAATCTCTGAACAGGGTCACCACCAAATAGCTCTTTCTTGTCTTAGGCTAGAGTGGTAGTGCAGCAAATAAGACGGCTTCAGCGGCTTCTCCATCTCTTCTCATCTAGGCAGTTGGCCACCAAATCTGGCAAAACTCAGAAATCCCCAGACTCGTGCACTGGAGTGATCCTTCCCACCGAGCTGTAGCCCGTGGAACAGAAGCTGTGCACCCTGTGTCTCCCGTGACACGTTCAGATTTCCAGGCCTGGGTGCAGAATATGGTAGGCGAGTTGGAAAGAAGGATCTTTGAGTTAGATGGGTGCAATGGGGGAGGTTCCCACCTCTTGCTGCTTGGTAGAGAGCCAGCATCTTGATGGGAAACCCTAACTTCCAGCCCAAGGACAGGCTGAAATGCGCGGAGCCCACTCTGGTGACTGTGATGGCAAAATAAGCAGACCCTAAACTTGCCCTTCCTTGTTCTGGTGTGGGGTGGCTTAAGGTGACTAGAGAAGTACCAAGTCGCAGCAGGTGTTTCTGAAGAGTTGGCATAAAATGCCCCATCTCTCTGGAAGTCACGTGGGAAAGGTGATGGGCTTCAGGAGCAGGGAGCATGTCAGCAGTGTGTGGGCATCTGGACTCCATGGCTTAGGTGAGCGGAGGACCGATTACATGCATATTTCATCATATACGTGGACCTAAGGTTCTGCCCTTTAAAGAGAAACTAGTGGTACCGGTAAAACACCGTCAGGCCACAGAACAAATGTGAAAGGCTAACCGTGGCTTCGTGTGTTTTTTTCTAGAGATGGTTGGTTTTTTTAAGACTTGAACTCGGGCCACAACAGTCGTGTCACCTGCCTTTTTCATTGAACATTTGTGCGTAACTTCTGTGCTGTCTGAGGCCATCCTTGACAGCCTTGCCATAATTAATTTAGCTTTTCTTGATTGCCGGACAGTCATCAGGAAACCTCTCCAAGCAGGCAGCTTTCCCGTCTCAGATTCCCAAGGCTTCTATTTGAAGCCGCCTCCAGAGGGTGTCATGAAATCCAGGGGGGGTTTCGTGCCAGGGGGGCAGAGGAAGAAACGTGCTGTCTGTGGTACGGCCTGCAGACTGGCTTCATAGATGCCAGTGATGGGACCGTGGGTCCTGGGGTAGCACGAGAGCAGAGAACCGGAGCAGACACCAAGGAGAGAAGGGAAACCGTGGGGCCAGGAGGCCGTGGTCATGGTGTAGAAGATGGGTGTGGCGCCCTGAGGCCGCCTGTGAGTCTGTCCGGGGTTTTATTAGAGGTGTTTTCGTTGTTGTTTTTCTCTCTCCCACAAAAAGACGCTTGAGGGACCAGTATTAAAAAGATACTTGAGCCACGTCTTGTGAGTGGAGAGTCCAGGAAGGAGCCATTAATTTTTTTTAAAAGTCAATTTCGTGTGGGTTCTGCATGGCCTCGTCTGGAGCTGATACAGAGAAGGGAAGAGGGAGAGGAATACAAATGAGTACAACCTGCAGTTCTGAAGAATGATTGTGACTTAGAAGCATCGTGGGTGGGAAGGAAAGAAGGTCCACAGGAGAGATCTTAGTGGGTGAGATTCATTCCAGCCTGCAAGCGGAGACTGTGCCGAGCATCGCCGCGCTGGGCGACAGGTAAACAAAGACAGCCACCAGGATCCTGTCTGTAGGGACTCTGTCTAATGGTGGCACCAGGGACACAAGCAGGGGGCCCTGCTGACGCATGCTGCGATAATGAAAGGCACCACAGGCTCCCAAGAGAACAAGCAAATCCGTCTTAGAAGAAGTACAGCCAGCATACTCCTTAGCGGCAAAGAAGGGTGAGACTTCATCGCACGTACTTTGGACACGTGGTCAGGAGAGACCAGCCCCTGGAGAAGACCCCCCTGCTTGGTAAAGTGGAGGGGCAGTGGAAGAGGAAGACCCTATACAAGATGGGCTACAACAGTGTGCTCAAAACAGTAAGAAGATTGGTGAGGGTGGCGCAGGCCCAGCCAGTGTTTCATTCTGTTATGCAGAGGGTCGCTGTGAGTCGGCACCGACTCCACACCTAGCAATGGTCACAACAACTCCATCATGCAAAGAACCAGCCTCTACTGAAGGAGTGGAAACAGTTTACTGCGAGGTTTATATTTCAAACCACGCAGAAGCTCCACCCATGGGAGAAAGATCTAGCAATATGCTTCCATAAAGATTACAGCCAAGCAAACCCAATCAGGAAATTGTACTCGGCCCATGCAGGATCTCTGTGAGTCTAATCAGACACACCTTAGAACCACCATCTCTACTGAGTGACCCCCCTGCACCGACCTATCACTTCACAGTTTGGTAAAGACGGTGTACCGTTCTTGGTTAAGAGGTCAGCAAACAAACTCAGGGAGGATAGGTAACTTGCCAAGAACACACAGCAAAGAAATGGCAGACCAGAATCCAGCCCTCGGGAGACACTGGGCTGTGCTGCAAAGGACTACGGGAACATAGAAGAGATTGAAGGAAGGCATCCTGAAGGAAGGGATAGGTGAGCGTTTTAGTGGTAGTCTGCATGTGTTCTCCTTCAGCTCATGATTTAGGGGCACGGCTTTCTGTAACTCTGCGGCCAGTAGGGAGTCCCACCTCACTGAGACTCCATTTCATCATGCTGAGCCAGCAGAGGGGGGACAAGGTGGTAGGGGTTTCCTCTTCCCTCCAACATCCGCTGCTTCTGACTCACCTAGCTGACTGACCCCCAACCCTTGTGGTGTCTGGGGTGCCTTACCTGTACCTCCTAGGCCTTGGCAGCCTCACCTCAATGTGTTAGTGTTGACCAAATAACAAGGTCCAAGAGTGGCAATGACGTGGACACAGTCTCCCTCTGCGTCCCGTCCCTGCCCGGTGAAGCCTGGACCAGGGCGGTTCCCTCTACCACCAGAGCCCGGTTCTTCCCAAAGCAGAGAGGAAGACAGTTCTCCCCGCTCGTGACAGGGTGGCTTAGGATCTATTTTGCATATTTATTTTAAACCCACTTTGTCTCTAAAATAATCTTGAAACAAGAACTGGCTAGATACTGGGTTCTGTTTCTTTAGAGTGTCTGGCTCTGTGCTGGGCCCTTGGGGATCTGCGGATCTCTAAGACCCAGCCCCTGCACTCCGCGAGCATCAGGGCAGGACGGCAGCATCAGGGCAGGACGGCAGCATGTGCAACCGATTTCGATGGAGGCCGTCCCATAGACTGACTGGCACGTGGGGGAGTCTGGGAAGTTGTTCAGAAGAGTAGCAGTGCTGCTCAGCAGGAACCGACCTGGTCTTGGGGGAGAACATCTTTCTTTGCTGTGAAGTCAGCCCTAGCCTCACCCCCTACATATTTGCCAGTAGCACCTTTCAGACATTGTGCCAACTAAAAATGCCCCACACGTGTTTAGGGCATGTTGTACTACCAGTAAAAGGTGCAGATCCGAAGCGTGGCTCACCAATTTTGACCATCCGGTGATGGCACGGTGGTGAAGAGTCCATCACCAGCTGCCCATCAGGAGAACGTTGTTGGATTGCTTCTGCCCGGAGACAGCCCGGACAGCTCGAGGCCCCATGCAGCAGCTCAGCGTGGCCCTTGGGGTTGAAATTGACCCAACGGCCATGGGTTTTGTTTATTGCTTTGGAAATGAGCTTGGGCAGTTGCCATCAAAACCAAACATTCAGGACATTTCTCATTGCCCTTGAATATGCCTCCTCTCCCCATCGCCCTGAACGTGTGTCCTCTCGCCTTTCCTGTCCAGATCCACCTCCCCAAGGCAACGGTGGTTCCATTTTCAATCCTAGCAGGTGAGTTGGGTCTGTTCTTGAGCTTCAAGCTATAAATGGTTTTGTACAGGATGTAGTTGTTTGGGTCAGATGAGCCCTGTTCTCCATAGGGGAATCCTGCCTGTGAACTGCAGGCAGCAGAGCAGAGGGCTGGGTTTCTCCCCTGCACGGCGGCTGGCTGGATTGGAACCACCAACCTTTAGATTAGTACCTGAGCATATACCCTTCACATCTCCAGAGCCCTGGTTCTCCCTCCAGACAGCCCTGATTGGCGTTTAACACGTTTCTGCCGCCACCCCCTGCACTGGAAGCTCATAGAGAGCATTAGCTGGGTCTTAGTCATCTGTGTATGCCCTCCCCACCCCCACCCCGACCCAGCACAGAGCCCAGGACTCACGAAATGTGGATAAGCTTATGCCAGATGGGTCTCCAAATGACTTCAGAAACAAATGAGGTTTAAAATAAGTGTGCAAATAGATTGCAAACCATCCTCCGAAGGGGATGAGAGAAATGCAAATGCAGTCCAAAAGCCACAGGCCCTGGTGACGGGTGGCATGTGTAGGGTACACACGCCCTACACTCTGTGACACAGAAGCCTCTAGCCCTTACATTATGGCCAGTGGCATCAGTGAGTCCTGCGAGCTCAGGGAGCCTTGGGGGATGGGGCGTCAGAACCAATCGGAGGCGGCTGGCTGGAGGAGGTGAGTTTGAAGAGTTTTCAGAATTGAATCCGAGCCAGGGAGTTTCCTAGTCTGGGCAATAATTCAGAGAGAACTTTAAAGTGTGGTGCAAGGTAGCCAGGCCCATCCCCAGGCTTATCCGTCCTCTCGGACCCTGACACGGCTCTCCTGCAGCTGCCCTGGCTTCCTCCTTCCTTCCCACTCGTTTCTGTTTGTGCCACCGAGTCCCGACTGCCCATCTACCTTGGGGTCCTGAGTGTTCAGAGGTAGGTGAATGCCCATTGCTCTCCCTTTGGGCCTGCCTTCTCTGCACTGGGCTCCCTGCCAGTGGGGACATAGAAGGAGACCTGTCTCTGCCCCTTCTCATCCTCGACCACTCACAAAGTCCAATGTTATCCATAGAGATACACACACACACACACACACACCTGTGGGAATTGGTGCTGCCCATTGCCAGGTTCCAAGATGGAAATGCTGGGAGAGTCAGCTAGAGAGACTCTAGTGTGCCTTAGACTCATATGGGGTCCGGGGGGGCTTCCAGGAGGAGGCAAGGGCCCCTGCATGGGAGGGAGGGGCAGCAGGGAGCAGGGACCCCTGCCCAGACAGGAAGAGCAGGGGTAGACGGAGGCTGAAAGGAAGAGGTGGGGAGGGCTAGTGGGGGGCAGTTTTCATGGTGGAGAATCCCGAGCAGTCAGCCCTTCCCAGGAGCTCTGGGTCTGACTCGGGGGCCCGGAAAGAGCCCAGAACTCTCTCGAAGGAAGAAGGGTCAGTTCTGCTGGGGAGGCCCCTCTCATCCTTGGCTACTCTTTCCTGTTGTTCGCATTAGCTCCAGAAACAGCTGGCAGAGCCTGAGGAGATAGGAAACAGGCCTTTGTAGCTGATGGCACTGCCAGGTACCAAGAGCAAGAGAGTCTCCTTGCTGGGCTGCCTTGGAGGGAGATGGAGGCTTTGAGCCGGGTCGAAGACGGCGTCTGCCTGAATATCAGCCACCCGTGATCACCATTACAGCCCTGGTAGGCAGTGCTTCATTCTCGGTGTCACAGATGGGGAAGTGGAGGTTCCCAGAGCTGGCCCAGGGATGCATGGGGACACAGTCGCAGAGCCCAGTATTTAAACAGTCTCTGCACCTCTAAACTCCATCTTTTTTTTTTTTTTTTAAGAGGAACATGGTTGCCTTGAGATGTTCAACTTCAAGCTGGGCTGTCTGTCCTGTTTGGAGGGATTCTCATCACAACTCGTGTGTTTTGGGGGGCAGGGGGGTCTCTGATAGCAGCCTGCCTGTGATCCCAGGCCCCCAGCTGTCTACTGGCAGGAAGCAGTGAGAGGATGAACCATTCTTGGCTCAGAACAGCCTCTCTCCCGCCTTCTCCATTGACCACGTGAGCAGAAGCAAACCTGACGATCAGCTCGTGTCAGCCCCTGCCCTCTGAATGTCCAGGAGATGGGGATGCTGCTCACGGTATCACAGGCATCAGATGAAACCAGGGATGAGAAAGCACATAGCATATGGATGGTTGATATCCATTAAATCTGGATTCAGGAGGTCAGACTCTTTCCCCCAGGACTCCTGGGTTCCCATACTGCCTTCGCGTCTTCCTGGGGGCCCTGGTGACATAGTGGGCTATGTGTTGGGCTGCTAACCGCAAGGTCAGTTCGAAAGCACCAGCCGTTTCGCAGAAGAAAGAGCAGGCTATTCCACCCCCACGCAAAGTTACGGTCCCAGACCCCCACATGGGCAGTTCTGCTGTGTCCTGGCCTCAGTGGTAGTGAGTTTGGGGTTGGCTTCTTCCTAGTTCACAAGTGAGGCTCTCTTCTAACAAAGGAGCCTCCACAAACAAGCGAGCAAGCCACCCTGTGGGACTGAGTCCCGATGCCCCACCCAGGCTGTGCACCCCAGAAGCAGGCTGCCATGTCTTTCTCCCATGGAGCAATGGAGGGGTTCCACTCACCTACCTTTCCCTTAGCAGCCAAGCACTGCGCCACCAGGGCACTTCGGGCCCAGCTTATTGTCCCCCAAATCCGGCTTCTGCCCGGCCCATTCCCAGGTCCACTTCTGGCAAAATCTGCCTGACTGGTCCACGACATCCTGAAGCACCATGCTTTTCCTAGCTGTGCTGCCGCTGGCCGTGAGCCAGGCCAGGCCCCTGCGAGCATCTACGGCGATGGAGGCAATGTCAACTCCCAGCGACCCTATAGGACCAGGGAGAACGACTTCTGTGGATTTCCGAGACTGCGACCCGTGATGGGAGAAGAAAGTCTCATCTTTCTCCCACAGAGCAGCTGGTGGTTTCAAAGAGCTCACCTTGCAGTTCGCAGCCCACTGTGTTACCCACTAAGCGACCAGGGCTCTAGGCCTGAGGGCACAAGAAAGGAACCTGAGGCCGGGGGACAAAGGCTCCGACAGAGAGCTAGACCTCACAGTGGGGTATGGCAGGAGCTGGCTGTGAACTTCAGCTTCTTCCTCGACACGTGCATACAAGCACTTGCAGAAGGGCCCTGTGAGCTATGAGAGCAGGGCAGATGCCAGGCAAGGGTCCCCGTGGCCGACTGGAGCAAGGCCCAGGCAGCTGTGGCGGGCAGAGACCACAAGCAGAAAATGATGTACAGTCTGGGGCGGGGGTGGGGGTGGGGTGGGGGGAGTGGAACCCACAGGCTAAGCAGCGTTCCGCATCGGGGAGCAGGAGCAGGGGTGGGGCTGCTGCCAGACAGACTAGACAGGGCCCTAATCTTAGAAAGCAGATGACCAAGGCGGGACTCTGCCTGCGAGGGTCAAGGGCAGGAGTCCGGGTTCTGAGATTGGGCCGCTGTGGGGCCAGACCTGCAGCTCACAAGTCGTCTGCGGTTCTTTCCTCACAAACACGTGCCTCTGAAGCGAGCGTGTAAACGAAAATAAGACGCTCGTGAGTTTCTGTTAGAAGATTACATCAACTTTTCCTTATTTAAAGAATATATATTATATGGCTCTCGGATCATTTTTAAATTGTTGTGAGGAACAGGATTGGCTGTTCTGTCTCATAAGTTTACTTTCCCTTGGGGCTAGACTAAGCAGCGGGCATCCAAGTGTCATGTGAACAACAACAACACTAGCCCACACTAATACAAAGCCTACTGCATGCTAGACAGTCTTCGCCACGTCACACGAACTCACTACATACCGCATCAGGTAGGTGCTACTAGTCGTCCAATTGAAAGCTGAGAAAGCTGAGGCGTAGCTCCTGACCTTTGCTCTCCAAGAGCAAGCAAGCAGGACCATGACCCGGGCAACTTGAAATCTGCCCTGCGAAAGTATTTACACCACAGAAATTGGCAAACCTGCCCTGCCTCCGGGGTGATGGATGATCAGGACGCAGGACTCACATCATCCTGGGGCTTCTTAAAGTTCAGCTATGGAAAGAAAAGGGCCATATTAACCAGGAAACAGGTAAAGCCTGACCATAGCCCACATAGCTTTGGAGCCTCCTGGACCTGTTCTAAGTAAGCATTTTAAACCTGCATTCCACGGCGAATCCTCCTGTGGAAATAAAAGTTTTTTCCGTCTCCACAAGAACCCTGTGAGGTGTGGGCAGCTATCCCCATTTCACAGCGAAGGAAACTGAGACACAGAGAAGCTAAAGGTCGTGCCCAGGATCCTGCGGCGGCAGCGGAGCCTTGACTCATCCTTGAGAAGCCCAACCCCAAAGCCTGTGGTTTCAAACATGCCTGTTGTAGCATTTTTAAAGATCCATTTAAAGATCAAACCCAGCCCACTTTTTTTTTTCAGTACGGTTTTCAAGAAATGTTTCCTGACTAGATGCCCGGTCCCAGCTAAGGATGACATGGGAAATGGAAGGTTCTCGTACTGGAGATTAGAGCTCCAGGGTCTTGAAGCATGGACTTCACGCATGCGCTGGGGGTTGGGCCAAACTGAGTTTGAAGCTGGGTCTTCACCTTACCTTCTGTGTGACCTTAAGTAAGTGGCTCCGTCTCTCCAAGCCTTGGTTCCCTATAAATAGGGGTAAAAGCTGTGTTGACATCATCATCCCCGTACTACCACCACGGCAGTACTGATTCATAGTACAGACCCCATAGCACAGAGCAGAATGGCTCCAAAGTTTCCAAGGCTGTCAATCTGTGCTGTACAGGCAGCCTCATCTTCGACCCACAGGGCACGTGGTAGTTTCAAACCACCGATCTTTGAGTTAGCAGCACTACACATTTCCTACTCTGCCCCCAGGGCACGGGTTGTCGTGAAAAGTAAATGATGTCATGCCAGGACAGCGCTTGACAAACACCCAGCACCCAGCATTCAACAGGAGGAAGCTGCAGTGCTCAGGGACCACAAGTGTGTGCCCAGGCTGGGCTGTCTGGGAGTCTGGGTTGCAAGCCCCCGGGAGAATTCCTGGAGGCAACAATGAGAACAGGGCTGGGTGGGGGACCCAGTTCTTCCGAAGGAAGTCAGGAAGATTCTACTGAAGTCCGGAAGAGTCTGCTGCGGCGGTGGCATGGGGACAGACTCTTAAAGAGCAAGTAAGATTTTCCCAAGGAGAAAAGGGAAAGGGCTTTTTCCAGTGAGTGGGAGAGGGACATTGCAAGGTGTGATAGGAACATCTAAGGAAAGGGAGCCCTGGTGGAGCCGTGGGTACGTGTCAGGCTGGCTAACCTCGAGCTCAGCAGATTGAAACCACCAGCCGGTTCATGGGAGAAAAAGTAGGCTTTCTACTCCCATAAACAGTTACAGTCATGGAACCCAGAGGGGCAGTTCTGCCCTGTCCTGTGGGGTTGCTGTGAGTCGCATCCACTCGATGGCAGGGAGAGAAATGAGAATCCAAAACACGCCCGTAAGAGGTGTGATCACACTTGCAAGTTTGTGATTGCCAGTTTGTTCCTTGTAAATTAAACTGTGTGCCTGGTGGGGCAGGGGAGCATGGAGCGAAGGAGCAGAATGGGGTGTTTTCAGGGTCTTGGAAGGCACAGGGGTAACCAAGGTGACCCTCGAACGCTGAGATCCTGCTCTTCCACTATGCTTTGGCCTTCCACCCACCAGACAGTTGATAATCAGATACGACCCTCTGCGACAGAGGCCCGTCACAGCTGAACTCGGCTCTGCCCTCCACACCCCAGGGCTGGGCAAGGCTTGCTTCCCTGGTCTGTGAGCGCCCTCTGTCTATTCCCTGCCACATGAGCATCCAATGCAAGAAACCTTGACGGTGCAGAAGTAGCCTGCCACTAAGGGAAGGGCCTTTAGAAGTAAGGGATCAGCCCTTTGGTTTTTCATTTGGAGCTAGGAAAGACTAGCTCAAGGTCACCTAGTGGCCTGGGACTAGATCCTGCTGACCACTTGTCATTGCACTAACGTAGCTGCGCCAGCCACCACGACCAGCACAGGAGCTTCGCGACTCTGCTTATCCCTTCTCTCTTTGACTCTGGGATCTGGGAGAGAAAGGCTGCTCGCCCCTCCCTCCAGCCGCATCACCTCAGAGTACCGGCAGCATTGCCTCCTGGGGTACATTTAGCTCATGCGGGGTCTTGGGTCAGCTCAAACGGTGAGACCATGACCAAAATACAGCCACCTCCAGGCCTGGCAAAGCCTTCCCTTCTTCACAAAGGACGGGCACAGGCTCCGCAGATGAGGCTGCCCCCACCCACCCCTCCACAGTGTTCACCCTCCAGAAAGCAGGCTCCCAGCCCTTTTCTAGAAAGGTGCTCATTGCCCACAGCCTCACTGACCTCCCCCTCCCTGGCCTTCATTCCTCTCCTCTCCACTGCCACCACTAGTTGCTTTACAATCCCTAAGGATCCATGTTTACCAAGTGCCTGATGGGATAGGCATTCCCACAGACTTTCTTCATTTGCCAGTAATCCTCTCCACAACAGTGTGTGTGAAGTACTGCCCACCTCTCCTTACAGATGTGAAAAATGCAGGCCCAGAGGCAAAGGAACATTCCCAGAGCCACACTCTCGATTCAGTCCCCTGCCATCAAATTGATTCTGACCCACAGCGACCCCATAAGACAGGGCAGACCTCCTCTGGGGTTTCCATGGCTGTAAACCTTTAGAGGAGCCGAAAGCCTCATCTCTTTCCCCAGGGAGCAGCTGGTAGGCTTGAACCACTGACCTTACGGTTATCAGCCCAACACATAACCCCCTAGGCCACCAGGGCTCCCCAGCTTGACTGGAGCAGAGCCGAGGCCCATGCCCAGGAAGGCTTCCTGGGGGAGCTTCAGCTCTTCCCTGGACTGCTTCACCCACCCGTCAGGCCCGCGTTCCAGGCTAAGAAGCCATTCGGCACTGGTTGACCACTTAATCGTCAATGTAGGCTCTGGAAGGAATCGCTTGTTGTGTTCCTTAAGTTCAGACTCAGAACTCCCCAAATGCCCCAGCTAGTAGGCAATTCACTCATGACCATAATGAGGTGCCCCCTCCTACCATCCTACCATGATGTTTCCAAGTACTGGCCCAGCCCAGCACACAGGGCCCCCTCAGGACCTGCTGGCTGTGGGCACCCTGAGGCTAAGATCCAGCCCAGCCCACGCATCTCAAAAACCATCCCCTAAAGTGGTGGTTCTCAACCAGTGGGCCATGACCTCTTTGGGAGTCAAACAACCCTTTCACAGGGGTTGCCCGATTCATAACAGTAGCAAAATGGCAGTGATGAAGTGGCAATAATTTGATGGTTGGGGGGGTGGGTCACCACACTGAGGAACTGTATGAAAGGGTCGAGGCCCGAGGAAGGTGGAGAACCACTGCCCTGGGGATCCTGTAGCTGCCTGGAATCCACTAGTCCTGCAACCAGCAGGCCTCTGCCCTCTCCCTAGGCCTGAAGAGCAAGTCAGGAAGGACGGCTTCCTTTAGTAACGTCTGCCCTGGGGCCTGCCGCCCAGCCTGAGGGAAAGGAGGCCTGCCTTGCTTCTCTGCAAATGTATGGCGGGGTGGGGGGACCCCACATAGGAATGTCTATGAAGATTATCCTGGTTCCCACTGGTCACCCTCCCCATATTCCCTTCCAGGTGGAATTTCTCTCCGTCCCTGGCAAGTGCCGCTGCGTCTCCCAGCCCCAGCCCTCTCACCTGCCCTCCTGCCTGGCACAACTCTTCTTTTTGTCCCACGTGGGCCCCCCTAACCCATGGTTGGCATTCTGTCCTGGGAAACGACCCCCTGACTTCTGCACTGGGAGGGGGGCCTCAAGAGTCCCTGCACTGCTCCTGCGTAATAAGCAGCCTGCCCTGCTGTTTCCACTCCCCTTACCCACACCCCATTGCACTGGGAGAGCTACCTGGGCATGTGGGTATGCCGAAACCTCACACCCAGGGCCTATGCATAGTAGGTGCTCAGTGAACGTGTACTAGACAAAGGAATAATCCAGCTCCTAGATTAACCTCAGGGGAGATGCAGCAACAGGACTAGTGGTGCAGGGATGCCGTACTCGGCCACTAACAGCAAGCTCAGGAGTTCAAACAGCCATCTGTTTCCATAAAGGCCGACAGCCTGGGAAACACTGTGCAGCCACTCTTCTCTGTCGGATAGGGTCATGCAGCGTCAGCACTAACTGCAGAGCAGTGGATTTGGTTTGGTCCCTTGTTGCCTGAGCCCCTCAGCAGGCTGGGCCTCTGAGTATCCTTTTTTCTCCCCTTCCCATGGGTCTCTGCCAGCACCGTGCCACCTTCTCCCACCAGCAGGGCAAGGATGGAAAAGAAGCCACCATGGATCTGGGCAGAGAACACTCAGAGCCAGTGTTTGGGATCTAGAACACTCGAGTTTGCAGTCTGCTCAGACACGGGGACAGATGGCCGGACGGTGGACAGCTGGGCAAGGAGGACAGGCAGCTTGGCGGGATGAAAATAGCAGTGAACTAAGCATTGGGAGTGTTGGGCTTGGATTCTCTCTGCTCCACGAGTTTGCTGCACACATCAGTCCGGGTGCTTCCCCTGCCAGACACAAAAACAGACTAGACATCACGTAGACCGGAAAGACAGTTCTTAGAAGGCTCCAGAATATGAGAGAAATCACAGGTAACTGAGCTCTAGTGTTGGACCATCGTGTGACAAGTGTCATTCAGGGTCCTGGGGGAAAGGAAAAGGGAAGCTCCCTAGGGAAATCCGGATTCCTACTAACCTGGAGATATCAAGTGTCCATAGTAGTGCGTGACCCTAACCTCTCAGGGCCTCAGTGTCCCCACTGAGTGTTCTGAAACTCGCCTCTCCCCTCCATTCACATTGCTGCTTTGCTTTCTGCTGAGGATACAGGTAGTCCCCAACTTATGATGGGGTTTTGTTCCAACAACTAACTACCCCACCGGATGTTGGTTCGGACATAAGTTGACTTTTTTTTTTTTTCATTATTCACTGCCATCGAGTGGATGCCAGCTCATAGTGACCTATAGGCAGGGTAGAACTGGCCCTGTGCGTTTCTGCAACAGTGACTTTTTTACGGGACTAGAAAGCCTCCTCTTTCTCCAGCTGGTGGTTTTGAACCACTGATCTTGTGATTAGCAGCCCTACACATAACCACTATGCCACCAGAGCTCCTGTGTTTTCATTATTGTTTCCTCTTTTGCTATCAGTGTCTTTATAGAGCTAGCCTTTATCTGTCTTTGAGAATGATAACGTCAGCAAATCATGTGCTGCGACCTTGTCTGCAGTATGTGAAGATGACTCATGATAAGATATTGGGGGGCAGGGAATGACAGTGGGAAGCGTGGCTCATTGTAATCCAGCTACATTGTCGATCACTGGGGACAACCTGTCCTTCCTGTCTTGGCCACGTCCTGGGCACGTCTCAGACCCTTTGGGTGTGGATTATGGGCCAGCTAGGTGACAGAGCATGCCACCTCTGTGGGTCCCCGCAGTCAGCCACGGAGAAGGACAAGCCCTGTGCAGGTGCATGCACTGGGATAGATGACCCATTGGTGGACTGTGGTCAGCCTGATGACTGGTCCGCTGTGGAGTTGGTGTGTTGTCCACCCTAGACAACATCAACACTGATGAGAATCTGAGTGAGGTTCTGAGCCTCCCTGCAGGTCAGTCTTCCCAGGCCTGGAAAGTCCTACCTGGAGTCTATCCTGCAAAGCCCTCAGAACCCCCAGCCTTGATTCCCAGGGGCCACCACCCTCCATTTCCACGGAGGGACCCAGACCAGTGCTGAGCACTCAGAGGGGGCTGCAGGGGCTGGGAGGATGCTCTCAAAACCCAGTGGGGGAGGCAGGTGCCTAACCAGCTAACATTGGAGCCAGAAAGAAGCGTGAGCCCAGAGATGAGAGAGCTTGCTTCTGCTTGGCTGATGAGGTGGTGGGTGAGCCAGGCTCAAAGATTGAGTAAGATCTGGCCAAAGGGGATGGACACTCCCAGCTTAGAGAGCTACCTAAGCAGAGGGCCAGAAGTGGGGATGCACAGGTTTGGTCCGGCAAACAGTCGGCTGGCAGGGTGGGGACTCTGGGCTGCTGAGAATGATCTGGGACCAGAGAGTGGTGAAGGCTGTGAAACATTGGGACTGTAGTCAATCCAACAGAATTGTAGGATGCTTTAAAAGCAGGAAATGGTTTACACACACCCCCAATTTTTCCTAGTACTTTGAGATAAGATCGATGGTCCCAACTGGGTCGGATGTCCATTCTTCGCCATGTGCTACTAAGAGGCCCTGCTAGCCTCTTACACACCTCCCCAGCCCCAGCCCAGGCCAGGGGTGTGGGGGCCAGTGCGACCTCACGGCCAGGTGGAAGAGGGCTGCCCCTCCCTGGCATCCATACCTGACCCTCGCTCACATGCCTCCGCTGACCCATCCGCTTCCCCATCCCCCTGGCCAGTCGACTGGCCTTGGTGCCAGTGTCCCACACACCCCTGATCTCCATGCCTGGTCTGTGCTGCCTGCCCCACCAGGGAAGTTCTCACTCCTGTGACCCCTCATTCACATAGCCACAGCCTTCCTTCTTCCAGTTAGAGAACACTTCCACCTGCCTCCTCATGGCAGGCTGAGCTGAGCCACCCAAGTGGCACACCGAGAGGCCAGCGAGAGCAAGTACCAGCTGTGCCTGGAGAACCTGGCCTGCTACCGCTGTTCTTGGCACAGCTCGGGGCTGCTGCCTTCCTCACAGGAGGTGCTCGGGGCTGGGCAAGAATGGGGCGTGGGCAAGGTCCTGGATCCCTCTGGGCTCTCGCTTTTCCATAGGGGGATGCGAGATGGGCTGGATGATGCCCCAGCCCCTGCACCTTTGGGGTATTCTGGCTCTAAGAGCAACAGTGGGTGGGCAGTCCAGCAGTTGCTGCCTGTCGTCACAGGCCAGTTCCCAACGCCGGCTGCCTAGGGGACATGAGTGGAGCGGGGGAGAGAGAAGGGACACAGTGCGCCCCTGGCAAGTAGCTCTTTCTGACCTTAGGAGGGAGGGAGAAGGGCGCTGCCCAGACAGCTGGACTCCCTCTCCATTCAGGCTGGATAGGCCTCTCTTCTCCCTGGAAATTGGATTTAAGCTTTCCCCAGAACAGCCCAGCCTTTGGGGTTCGCTGGGTTGCCCGAGTCCTTTGCCGACAGGACAGAGAATGGGGCTCTGGCTCGTTCTCATCTGCAGTTGAGAAGTGCTACTCTTTCTGCTTTCCAGATTATGAAATTAGTCATTTTCTAGGAAGCGTATTTATAGAGCCCCCTGCGTACATGCAGCATTAAGCTATTCTGAACACGGGTTTGGGCCTGGGAGGCTGAAGGTGTGAAAACAGGTGTGAGTCACATGTGAATCCCCTTCCAGAGGGCTCTGAAGGCCTTGGTTACCACTCTGGACCCTCTAGGGGCCACCCCTTAGGGGCTGCCCTCCACCTGGATTGGTCTTGAGGGTAAAGAAAGAAAAAGCTCACGTTGCGGACATGTGTTCTCCACCCCCACATCCAACTCGGAGTGCAACCTCAGGCAAGTCAGGCCCTCTTTCCGTGCCTCCATTTCCTCCCCAAAACCTGGGGCCTCCCAGATGTGCGTGATTCTGGGCCTGCTCCATGCCATCACTGTAGAGGGGGCGTCCGCGTGACTTGCAGACCTGTCCCCAGGGCAGCTCAAGAGAGGGTTGTGTTTGAGGTGCCTGGTGATTTCTCAAGCATGCCAGGACGGCATTCACGTAGGCAACAGGTATTTGTTGAGCCAGGCACGGAGCCAGGCTCTGAAGCCGGTCTGTGCCCTCATGGTGGAGCAGATGTCAATCACAGAATGGCACAAGTTAAAAAGAAACGCCCAACCGCTACACGTGATTAGGATGAAAACTACGGGAGGTAGAGCCGGTGGGAGGAGAGAAAAGCCTATGCAAAGGCACTGTGGTGAAGAGTCTGTCTCCAGCGGCTGGCACACAGAGGTCCCACAAGATAGGCCAGTGGATCCATTAGGGCTAGACGGTGCCACTCTGGGCGCTCCCATGGTGAGTGTGCTTGGCTGAGAACCAGGGAGCTGGAGGTTTAAGTCTGGGTGACCTGCTTCTGAGAAATCACCCACTGAAAACTCTGCCTACCCGGGCACTGCGCACAACCTAGTGAGCCACCTGAAAGTTTCCTCTTGTTTCTAAGCTCAATAAAACGCAACCAAACTTGCTGCCATCAAGTCGGTTCTCACGCATAGGAACCCTACCCGTACAAGGAAGAGCTGCCCCTGAGGAGAGTAGAAACGCCCTCTTGCTTCTGCAGAGAGGCTGTGGCTTAGCACTGCAGGCCTTGTGCCGAACAGCCCAGATGGAAACCACCACCCCGCCGGGGCTCCTCCTCGGTCCAGTCGGATCCCAGTGGAGGAGTTTTTAAAGGAAGGTTAGATGATAAATGTTGGGTTTAAAGAGTCAGCTCTGACTCACGGCTGCCACGTCCCGTTGTGCAGGTTAAAAAATGCATCGCCTATGTAACCATATGCACTGGCCTATGTGGGAAATACGTACAGTGGAGGCCAAGCTGAGCAGATGCTGGGTGGTGTCGGCTTGGATGAAGTTGGAGATGACGGACAGAGAAGGAGGAGGGACTCAAGAGACAAACTGCAGGAGAGCTGATTTCTGAGGGTCGAGATTCTCAAAGACTATCCGTCGGAGAGAGGGGAAATTAAAACACGCAATTTCAATGGAGAGCTGAACATGTCCAGAGGGAGAGGGGTCACCCTCACTCGGCCTGCCTACCCTCCCTTGTTTAAAATCCACAGCTGAGCCTGAGAGAGGCCCGAGGACCACTGAGAGGGGAAGTCCTAGCAGGGAGGGAGGCAGCTGGCCTCATGGACTCCTTGGGAGGAGGATGCGAGGGAGGCTTTCATAGACATTCTTTGGGTGGCCAACACCAGAAATCGCATCCAGCTGGCCTAAGCTAATGTGCCGGGGTGTATTGGAAGGATCCTAGGGCCTCTCCTGGTCTTGAGGGACATGTTGCCCAATCAAGACTCAGGACAGGTGGTATAGAAGGAGCTCTGAGACCCGTGGAGGCAGGCCTTCTCTCAAGCACTGCAGTGACTATGATTAAGTGCTAGCAACCGCAGGCTCCAGGCCCCCTAGTAGGTCTGCATTCAATGTACAAGAGGACAGGGTTTGCTTTGGCCCTGCCCAGCTTGTATATGCAACCCTGGAGCAGTCAGGCGTCAGTGACATGACGGGCAGATGGGCCACAGGAGTCCATGCCTGGATTTTGAGCCATCCCTAGAGGAGGGAAGGAAGCTCTGTGAGCTGTGTCATTGCTCTCAGGATGTCTCTGCATGAAGGACACTTCATAGGATCTGGCTGGTCTCCAACAGCCTTTTTTTTTTTTCAGCCTACTGGTAAGGGAGAAAAGATGGATGCTAGAACCTTCTTGTAAGGTGTCTAGATTAGAAAGAGAAGTTTCTGAATTTCAAGAAAACATGGAGGAGGATGGAAAATAAACCTATAGCTACTTACCCTAGGAATGTCTGGGGAATTTTGCATGCCACTTCCCATTGCTTGGGAGCTTGTACAGGGAGCCCCAGCTGCGCTGTGCCCTGGCAGACCTTGGAGAGCTGGGAAGAGGGCTGTGTGTGCCTCAGCTCCCTCTGCACTCTCCTCCAGGGCTCAACCCACAGAAACCACAGGGCAGGACCGCACAGGAGTGAGAGCAGGATCCCAGACTCCTGGACTGTCACTTCCAACCCACTGCCACCCTAGTGAACTGTGTGACCTTGAGCAAGTCTCTCAATCTCCCACTGAAACTGTGTGCTGATCCCTCGGGCATAGTCCTGGTGAGGACTATGGATTGAATGGGCATAGGGTCCTGGTGAGGATTGAATGTGGTTACGTTGGTGCAGCGCTTCACACGTTAGGAGCCGTGATGGTGATGGCGATGGTCGTGGTGGTGGTTGATGGTTGTACTGAGGCAATGCTACTGATGCGCCCATGCAGGGGAGACACCGGCCTGATTCTTTTCCCTTCTCCACAGCTTGACCCCGTCATCGTAGGTTGGTCTTGTCCTCAGGTCTCTCTCATGGGGTGGTCTTACTCAAAACGGCCTAGGATGCAGGAGAAAAAAGCTTTTTTTTTTTTTTTTTTTTAATCTCGGCTCAGGGTTTGCCTTGTTCCAGCTCAACAGCATCATCTCCTATTTCCCATCCTGCTACAGGAGTGAGAGAGAGAACCGTGCTGCTGATGACTCCGAGGGAGGGGCCCCGGACATGTGCTGCAGTGAGAGGCTGCCGGGTGAGTCTTCCCAGAGACCAGCCGCCCCCCTGGAGCGCCGTCCACGTGGAGGGAGAGATCCCACGCTGGGGCTGGGGCTGGGGCCGGTGTGAAGCTGGTTAGGATGAGCTCATCAGAAAGGAGTGACTCAGCTAGTCCGTAGGTCTGCACTTACGTGGGGATTTGGTTTGTCAATCCGTGATGTCGTTCTGACCTGTTCACACTTGGAGTTTCCCTGGACTCTCGTAGAAGGGAAAGCAGGCAGCTAAGGCTGTGCTGGCAGGGGAGGGAGAGAAGGAGGACGAGCTGGGGACTCCAGGGCTGGTGGGGACATGACCACCCACCCATGGTGCATTAGGGACCTAAGGAACTCCAGAGGTAAGATCAGGAAGAAGCACATGCCTAGACTCTGAATGTGGCCTGAACCAAGGGAGGGGTCGGTGATGTGGGGATACCTGACTGTGAGGGTAAAATCAGGCCACCAGAATCTGGTTGGCCACACCTGGGGGGAGCCTGGTCATCTGACCACGGGCAATGACAGTCACCATGGGGACATTACCAGGAGGTGGCAGCATCTGCCAGTTGTAGGCCAGATGCACCAGAAGTAATGCACACTCTTGGAAGCCATAAAAAGAGGAGGCTGATTTCGTGTTCATCATTCTCTCTGGCACCTGTATGGTGGATTTTGTGCTTGTTGCCGTCGTCACTGTCCTGTAGATGTGCATCGTAGCCCCGTTAGAAACAAAGGCCATTTCAAAAAGAAAAGTTGCCACAACCATTCAAAACCGCCTACCTTTTAAGCAGTTTTATGGGCTTATAAGTCGCACATCACACAGTTCATTCGTTCAGTCACATCAAGAAGAGTTGTGCAATCATCACCCCCAGCAGTGTTAGAACGTTTTCGTCTTGTATTCGTTGTAATTAGCTCCCCATTTCCCCCAACCCTCCCCCAAGAAACCATTGATCCAATTACTGTCTCTATAGATTTACCTATCTTGGATTTCCCATACAGGAAAACATACCCAAAAAACACTAACATACACTTTTTAAATACCTATCCTTCCAAAGCTTTTTGTTTAAAAAAAAAAATCAATCAGTCTTTCAAGTTCTGTGAAATTCCAGACCTGTAGTGTCATCACATCATTGGAATGAGCTTTCGTGTGTCCCTCAGTCAGATGGACACTAAAGGCACCTAGGTGTTATTCTGAAGTGACTATTCTTTAAAATAAACAGCATCTCCAACCTCCAAGTGAGCAAAGCCTTTGTGCAGTTACCCCCTTCTCCAGTAGGGGTGCCATTGCTCAAAACATCTATGAGACACCTTTGGCAGGTGTGCAGAGAAGGTTCTAGGATTGACACCCAAGGACGGGAGAAGTCACTGGGCAGAAGTGATCTGTTTGGAGAAAAAGATTTTCAACGTGGATATGCAAGCTGCTTGTGGATACCTGAAGGGCTGTCTTGTAAAGGGGGCACGTTCATTCTGTGTAGCCCAGGAGGGTGGCCAACACATGGACAGTGAAGAAACGCCTGTATCCAAAGGATACAGAACTTCCTTTCTGTCTCTACAAGTGGTCCAGCCACAGAACTCGAAATTCAAGAAGAAGAAAAACGCCCATGTTCCATCACGAGAGGCATTCAAGTGATGGAGAACTAGATAGACTTGGGAGCGGAAAGTTCCCCAATGGGTGGGAGGTCTAGATGACGTCAAAAGTCCCTTTCAGCTATTCAACAGTTCTGTGATTCACTCATGAGTCATAGAATTCAGAAATGATGCTACCATCAGGGACGCCCCGCTGGCTGGAAAGAAAGCCATGGAAACTAGTGTGTGCTGTATGGAGCCCGGAGAGTGGCGGACATGCAGGGGTGTGCGTTTGAGTCTGGCTGGTGTGTGGTGTGTGTGTGTGTGTGTGTGTGTGTGTGTGTGTGTGTGTGTTCTCTTAGCCTGCCTGGGCTCCCAGTCCTCCATGAATAAAAATGGAATCAAGAGCAGTGAATGACCCCCGGAGAGGACTAGGGGCATCAGTAAGTCTCCGTGCCTTGAAAGCGATCCCTGGCTCTGTCCTAAGAGCAGGGCTGTGCATCATTTGGATACAAAGTACACTCTCCTCTGAGGCTAGGGACAAGATCGCCGTCTCAGCGAGAAGCCTCGGGTGTCATTGTAGAAAGAAAAGTGGAGACCTGCATTGAGCATGCCTGGTCTCCTCCTGCAGCAGCTACTGCCCCTCAGAGAGAGTGAGGGCAGAGCTTTCCTACTGGGTCCCAGTGTGACACTGTTTAGGCCTTGGGCCAGAGATCAATAGAGGCCAATGAACTGCCCAACCCTTTCATTGATTCAACAAATCCTTATCACGTGTCCACTTGGTGGCCAACACTGTGCTAGGTGCCCATGATATAACAAAAGCCAAGAGAGACAGCATCCAGGTGCTGGAAGAACTCAAGGAACTATGGAAGAATGTAGCCTTATCTTGGGGTCAGTGAAGACGTCCTGGAAGAAATAGCCTTTAAACTGTGACCTGAAAGATGAGCAGGTGGCCCCAGTTCGTGTCTTTAGGAACCTGCTATCAAAGCAATTGAAAGATCAGAGTGACTTGTCCCCCATCTGCTAACTCGTTACAGAACCCTCAGGCTGAGGGTTAGTACTGGAACATACTGGATTGGGAGCAGGTGCAGGAACATAGATGGGCATATGGAGAGAAGACAGACCAGACAGCGTCTCATTGCTGAGATCTTGCTTGTGCCTACCTACACCCAACAGTTTCGCCGGCTACAATGAGTTATTTTGACTTTAGTCTTCAGAATAAATAAAGGAAAACAAAATACCACTTGTATGTGCAAAGGACCCTAACTAGATACCTTGCATTGAGAAGAGAAATTGGTTAATCCAAGCACCCCACTGATCAGCAACAGTGGGAGTTACGTCTTCTCAGTCATTAGGGTGTATGTCGAGACAGAAGCCTCAGGATGCTGTGGGGAAGCAGACAGACCTGGCATCAAATCCCAGCTCTGCCTCTGACCAGCAGCATGATCTCAGGAAAATTACTTAAGTGCTTTGAGCTCCAATTTTTTACTCTAAAAATGAGGATCATGGGATATTAGGATCTCGGCAGGAATTTTGGGATGATTAAATGGGTCAGTGAATGCAAATTGCTCATCAGGAGGGTACAATAAATGGTACTAATGGTTGTGGTGATGATTGCCCCAAGACATAGAGTGTGGAAAGAGAAGCCTTCCCATCGTCATGCAACCACCCCCACCCCACCCCCACTCCCAAGACTCATTGTCAAGTCCAGGCCAAGTCTTTGACGGAAGAGTAGACTGGGTCACTTTGTGACTATGTCATGACACCTTGTGCAGGCCTGGCGACTCACAGAGCCAGCACAGGTTCAGCAGGGGTGTCATCTACTTGCAGAATTAAGCTGAAGTTGCCAAAGAGGTCAACATCCATTTTGCCCTGCATCCAACTAGAAAGAATTGTGATAGCCTAGGGAGTTGCCAGGATGTGTGATGACACTAGCAAGAGACCCTGTGTAACCAGAAAAGAGCCCATCTGGTGGTCCAGTCTCCTGCCTCTGCAAAGATGTTAGCCCTTCAGAGAGATGTCCATCCATCTCATTCCTAAGACAGTCACTGTCACCTTTCTCTTTGCCCTGGCCCAGTGACTAGTCACCTCAGCTCTGAGCAAGTTCTGTGTGTGTGTGTGTGTGTGTGTGTGTGTGTGTGTGTGTGTGTCTCATTCTTCCACTGGAGCGCTTTGCTTTTGTTTGGGTCTCAGCAGCTGTCTTGGTTATCTGTTGCTCCCTGTCTCAGGTTGGGTTCTCTAGGGAAGCCACACCAGTAAAGATTATACATTTATGTGGAGAGCTATCGCTCAAGGAAATGGTTCATGCAGTTGGAGAAGCTGGCAAGTCCACGGGTCAGATGCCAGGTTGGAAGTTTCTCCTGTCTTATATAGCTGCAGGGACTGATTAAACCCAAGATCAACAGGTCAGACAGCAGATTGTTAGCTGCAGAGACAAATAAATCTAAGGTAAGACGGCAGGCTGGTAATGAGTCCCATGAGCGGCAGGCAATAGGGCAGGCCTCTGACCCAAGTCCAAAGAAACCAGAGGGCAAGATGATGAACCAGATACAAGATCCAGACCCAGCAAGAAAGCAAGCTAGCTTGGCTAGAGCCTCACAGATACTGGAAGCAGGCTATGCCCCTGAGGACACGCCCTTTCGTTGATTGGCCACTCACAGCCCTTCTCACTGTGGAGATGATTACATTGTGCTAGTGCTCATCAAGGAGGAAGGCTACCCCATACCTGCCAAGCCAATGAAGAGTCACAGCTCCACCCCCAAATTAGCACATGGCCTTAACCAGCACACTACCTACCTCCAAATTCTCGAAACAGCAGGGACTTAAAACAAGGCTATTTTATTTGCTCATGATTCTGAAGGTCATATGGGGCTAAGTGAGGTGGTTGTTCTGTTTTACATGGTACCCGTTGGCTGCATTCACCTAGTCTTGTGCTGGGCTAGAAGGTCCAAGAAAGCTTTACCTCAGTGATCCTCCCCTTCACCTTTCTTCCATGTGCGTAACTTGAGCTGCCTTACAGCACAATGTTCTCGGGGTGATCTTACATGGCAGCTGGTTTCCAAAGAGTGTCCTATCAGGGCCAAAAACAGAAGCTTCAGCTCTTGTAAGACTCCGTTGCAGGAATTACAGTGTCACTTTGCACGCGTTCTTTATCAAGGCCAGTTGATCAGAGGGCCAGCCAAGACTCAGGGGGAGAGAAGCCCACGCCACTCTTGATGGGAGGAGGAAGTTATCTGGAGCCTCCTTCATCCACCAGAGCATCCTCTTGATGAGCTTTCAGATTCTTCCGAATCCTCGCTTCTCCCTCTCCTGAACCTCTCTTCCCATGCCCTGTCCTTTGCTCCCCACTTCCATTACCAACAGTATTCCACCTTTGTAGTTGAAATCCTTGATGCTCTGGCATTTCTTGCTATTGCCGTGTTGAGCTTGGCTGAGTATGGGTTCACTCCTAAAATTTGTAGGACTTACACACACACACAGTCTAAGTAGTTAAATATATAGATAGATAATGTCTAAGTGGTTAAAAATAGCAATCAAGATCATCAAGACTGTTGAATAAAATATGTCTGTCTTCCTACTATGGAGTCCTAGTGGCACAGATGGATAACCACTGGACTACTAACTACAAGGTCAGTGGTTCAAAACCATGAGCTGCTTTGCAGGAGAAAGATGAGGTTATTTGCTCCCGTAGAGATTGATAGCCTCAAAAACCCTATCCAGGGTCCCTGTGAGTCAAAATTCAGTCTATGGCGGTATAGGTTAGCTGGGTTAGTCCTTCTATAGTAACAAATGCGCCTTTCTCATGAGTTTAAGAAAGGAACCCTTAGCCCCTAAAAAACTATGTTCTACCCTACTTTGGTGAGTAGCAACTGGGCTCTCAAAAGCTCTGTGAGTGACCATCTCCGGTGCACTTACTGGGCTTTCCCTATTGGGAGCAAGAAGAGTGAAGAGAAAGAAGGATGCAAAGAAACAGTTCGTCTGCAGGGCTAATGGGTAGCATGAACCACAGCCTCCACACCCCTGGGACCAAAAGAGCTAGGTGGTACCTGGCTCCCGCCACTGGCTGTACAGAAAGGAAGCACAATAGGATGTCCTGGAGAGAGTGGGAGAAAAATGTGGAATAAAATCAAAATCATTTTTCAATAAAGCAGGCTTCCTGGTCTGGTAGGTACTAGTGGAACCCTTTAGGCTTGGAACCCTTAGGCCTCACCTCCGTGGTTAACTTCCATCCGATAAATAGGCCTGTTCAGTGAACCAAACACGGGAGGTTCTCCGTCTTTAGAACAATCCACCGTTGGAGCACACAGGGGCAGAGACAACGCTCAGCAGGCAGGAAAGTGGCGGAGAGACAGATGGGTGGGAGAGGAGAGAGGCACAGGTGGGAGAGGTCAACATGGGAAGACAGTGGGAAGAACCCAGTGCACCGTAGGGATCGCCGTGGATGTCACAGAACAAAACGTGTACAAGTTGTCAAATGGAAAACCAGTGTTCTCTGTAAGCTTTCACCCAAATCACAACCAGTGGGGATGTTGTGTGTTTTTAAAGGAGCCCTAGTGGCACGGTGGTGAAGCTCTCCTAACTGAAAGGTCAGCCATCTACCAACCCCGCCCTGGGAGGAAAATGTGACCGTTGGCTTCTGTAAAGATTACCACTTTGGAAATCTGGTAGAGCAGGTCTATTGTGTCCTGTAGGGTCGACTAGAGGGTAATGGATGCTCTTTGGTTTGAAATTAGCTTAACGACCAGGTTAAAATTTAGATTTCTGAGTTCTGTACCAAAATATGAGGCATAAAGAAAGCCTTAGCCCACCAGCTTTCTCCCCACCCTGGCTCTGGCTAGTATCACAAGGGCCCATCAGCATGCATTCCTGAGCCCCATGTGGGTTCTGGGCACCCAGAATATAGTCTAATGTAGGAATAGGGAACCTTTTTCCTCCCGAGGGCCATTTGGATATTTATAACATCACTAACTCACTATTTGTGTGATGGCTGGAATTGATTCTCTTTGGTGAGGCATGTGATGTTAGCTGGTATTGATGATTGCTGATTTCAAGGGCCTTATATGGCCTGAGGAGCCCTGGCAGCAGAATGGGCTATGATCCTCAAGGTCAGCAGTTTGAAACCCCCAGCCACTCCTCAGGAGAAAGACAGGGCTTTCTATTCCTATCAACAGTTAAGTCTCAGAAACTCACAAGGGCAGTTCTACCCTGCCCTATAGTGTTGCCAGGCATCGGCATCCCCTCTGTGGCAGCGATGTTGTTGGTTTTTTTAAATTTTCATTGTTGTTGCTCTGTGGCCTGACTACCACTTGTCTGTCAGTCTAACCTACTGTAGTGGATTGTGTGATGCTGGAAGCTATGTCACCGGTATTGCAAATGCCAGCAGGATCACCCAAAGTGAACAGGCTTCAGTGGAGCTTTGAGATGAAGAACAGACAACGCAGAAGGAATTGCCTGCCCACTTCGGAAGAACCAGCCACTAAAGATCTTATGCATAGGTCCCGAACATTCCCAGATACCAGTAGAAGCAGATCGTTGTCGAGTGTAGTGCTGGAGGATGGACACCTTGGGTCAGAGGGCACTCTGTATTTGTTGTCAAAAAAGACATTGTAAAGAGGAGCTGATACCAAGGTCTCAAATAGAAAGTAACTGTTTAGAAAATGATGATGGCAACATATGTACAAATATGCCTGATACAATTGATGTATGGAATATTATAAGAGCTGTAAGGGGCCCCCAATAAAATGATTTTAAAATAAAACAAGTATGTTGAACTAAAAAAAAAAGGGCATTGTAAAAATCAATCTCGAAGTGCAATGCTGTCTGTGATAGGATCATATCTATCTGCCTTCAAGGAAATCCAATCAATACAACTATTATTCATATTTATGCACCAGCCACAAAAGCTGGTTATGAAGAAATTGAAGAATTCTACCAACTCCTTCGGTCTGAAATTGATCAAACATGCAATCAAGACGCATTGATAATTATCAGTGATTGGAATGCAAAAGTTGAAAATGAAAAGAAAGGAGCGGTAGTTTGAAAACAAACGTGATCATACTGATAGAAATGAAGCTAGAGACCGCGTGATAGAATTTTGCAAGACCAGCAACTTGTTCATAGCAAATCCCTCTTCTCAACAACACAAAAGGTGATTATACACATGGACTGGTCTAGAAGGAACACTCAGAAACCAAAGTGACTACATCTGTGGGAAGAGACTATAGAGAAGCTCAATATCAGCAGCTAAAACCTGGCCAGAGGCTGACTGTGGAACAAACCATCAATTGCTTATATGTAAGTTCAGGTTGAAACTGAAGGAAATTAAAAGTCCAAGGGAGCCAGAACACCACCTCGAGTCTATCGCACCTGAGTCTCAAGAACATCTCAAGAACAGATTTGACACATTGAATGCTAATGACAGACCATCTGAAGAGCTGTGGGAAGACATCAAGAACATCCTTCATAAAGAAAGAAAAAGGTCAATAAAACAACAGGAAAGAAAAGATCAAAGCGGATGTCAGAAGGCACTCTGAAACTTGTTCTTAAATCATAGAGTAGCTAAATCAAATGGCAAAAATCATAAGGACAAAGAGCTGAATAGAACATTTCAAAGGGCAGCTCAAGAAGACAAAGTAAAACATAATAAGGAAATGTGCAAAGACCTAGAGCTAGAAAACCAGAAAGGAAGAGAGCACACTCAACATATTTCAAACAGAAAGAACTCAAGTGAAAGTTCAAGCCTTGAGTTACAATATTGAAAGGTGCTATGGGCAAAATATTGAATGATGCAAGAAGCATCAAAAGAAGGTAGAGAAAATACATGGTGTAACAAAAACAACTAGTAGACATTCCACAATTTCAGGAGGTAGCACATGAGCAAGAACCAATAGTTCTGAAGGAAGTCCAAGCTGTGCTGAAAGCATTCGCCAAAAATAAGGTTTCATCAATTGGTAGAATACCAACTGAAATGTTTCAACAAGCTGATGAAGCACTGGAAGCACTCCTCTGTACCAGGAAATTTTTAAGACAGCTAGTTGGCCAACTCACTGGAAGAGATCCATATTTGTGCCCATTCCAAAGAAAGATGACCCAACAGAATGCTCAAATTAGAGAACAATATCAAAGATCATCTGTGTTAGTCCGGGTAGACTAGAGAAACAAATTCATAGACACTCATATGGGTATAAAAAGAGCTTTATGTACAAGAGCAGTTGAATATTAAGAAAACATCCCAGCCTAGTCCAGATCAAGTCTATAAGTCCGATATTAGCCCATATACCTGATACCAATCTATAAACTCCTCTTCAGACTCAGTACACACATGCAATGACACCGAATGCAGGACAATCACAGGCCAGTCGGTGCAAAGTCTTGTGGATCCAGGGGTGGTAGAAGCATCTCAGCACTGGCAGAGATCGCCGCATGGCTCTTCCAGTTCTCAGGGTACAAGGTCTATCAGCATAGTGCTATGTGTCTTGTCAGTAGAGTGTCTCTCCAGGGCGTCAGCATAGAGAGAGAGTCTCCCGCCTCCAAGGAGGAAATACAGGAGTTCCCAGAATCCTCAGGGGAAGGCCATGCCCACACAGCAGCCTCATTGGCTATCACCCAATTGACAGACTAGACTCCACCCCTTCACTCTTAATCCATTCAAGTCCCAAATTGACACCAGATTTTGTAACTAGCACCTCATCTAACTATGGTTGCAGCAGTATATTGACAGGGAGCTGCCAAAGGTTCAGGCTGGATTCAAAAATGGACGTGGAACAAGGCATATCATTGTCAGGTAGATTGTGGCTGAAAGCAGAGAAGACCATGAAGATGTTTACTTGTGTTTTATTGACTACGACTATGTGGATCATAACAAACTATGGATAGCCTTGAGAAGAATGGGAATTCTAGAACATTTCATTGTGTTCATGCAAAACTTGTACACGGATCAAGAGGCAATGGTGTGAATAGAACAAGGGGACACTGCATGGTTTAAAATCAGGAAAGCTGCATGTCAGAGTTTGATCCACTCACCATATTTATTGAATCGGTCTACTCCCTTGCTGAAAATGAGGAGGATTTGAAGCACTTGCTGATGAAGATCAAGGATTGCAGCCTTCAGTGTGGACTACAACTCAATGAAGGAAGACCAAACTCTTCACAATTAGACCAGTTTGTAACATCCTGATAAATGGAGAAAAGGTTAAAGTTGTCAAGGATTTTGTCTTGCTTGGATCCATCATCAATATTCATGGAAGCAGCAGTCAAGAGATCAAAACACGTATTGCGTTAGACAAATCTGCTGCACAAGACCTCTTTAGAGCATTGAAAAGCAAGGATGTTACTTTGAGGATTAAGGTGCCCCTGGCCAAGCCACGGTATTTTCAGTTGCTTCATATGCATGTGAAAATTGATCATTGAACAAAGAATTGAATTTGAATTGTGGTACTGGTGAAAAATATTGAAAATACCATGGATGGCTAAAAAGACAAACCTGTCTGTCTTGGAAGAAGGGAGGCTAAAGTGCTCCTTAGAGGCAAGGATGGCAAGACTTTGGACATGTGGCCAGTCACTGGAGAAGGACTTCATGTTTGGTAAAGTGGAGAGGCAACAAAAAAGCGAAAGGTCTCAAGAGGACAAATTGACACCGTGGCTGCAACAATGGGCTCAAGCATGGGAACAATTGTGAGGATGGTGCAGGACCGGGCAGCATTTCAACCTATTATGCATAAGGTCTCTGGGTCGGAACCGGTTCACTGGCACCTAAGAACAACAACATACAGCCTGAGGGCCAGATGTCCCCCACCCCTTGTCTACAGGGAGGAACTGGTTCCAAGTGGGGAAGTCTCTTGGGCTCAGTGGACACCTCACCCCTCACAGGGAGGGAGTGCCTGGTAAAAGATTGAAGCAGGGCTCTCTAAAGCACAGGGATACATTCCTAGGATATCCTGAAAGCAGTAGTGAGTGTGTTTGTATTGACTGGGCATTGGGTTTCAAGGACGAGGCCTGGGAATTGCCTCTCACAGATATATTGGAGGAGACCTTGTTCTGCATCACCCTCTCAGACTGGCCCACTGCCCTGTAAGAGAAAAACGCAGTCTTCTTATGGTGCGGTGGTAATTCAGTGATATGGTGACCAACACTAGATTTTTGTAAGCCATAAAGTCTTACTTGCATGCCATTTTTTATGGTTGCTTTTTTATTGGATTCAGAATCTGGGTTATGCTGTTTTCAAGCTTGGGATCTTGGATGAATCACTTCACGGCCTGCCCCAAACTGCCCACTGCACACTATTTTCCTGAACAAAGACAACACTGTGCACATTGCAGCCGGTTTTGAAAGCACAGTACTCTTCTGCCCTTAGCCCCACCTCTCAGCCTGACTTTGTGATTTTATTCATCTCTTTCCTTTTCATTCCCATGTCCATCCCTCGTCTCTCCATGGCTGACCATTTTGATGAGTTCCATATGCATCATCTTAAGCACACCAGCCTGTGTGATCCAGGGAGTGCAAATAATAAAATCCAAATCTGAAGAGAGGATGGCATCAGAATTTAAATTCTGAGCACCCAGTTTTCAGAAGGCTATAGATGACAGTGGAAACCCAAAATCCATTTGCAGGGTCCCCACGTGGATTAAGCCTCTATCGACTACCCTCTGGCCATAGTCCAGGGATGTGAACAGGCTTGCTGTCAGACTGAGAGCAGTGTCAAGTCTATTATGGGAGATGTTGTTGTTAGGTGCCTCCAACTCGTAGTGACCCCATGAACAATAGAAGGAAGCGTCGCCCGGGCCTGTGCCATCCTCACAATTGTTCTTATGTTTGAGCCCATCAATGCAGCCACTGTGTCCGTCCAGTTTGTTTAAGGTGTTCCTCTTTTAACCTGCCCTGCTTCCTAACCAAGCATCATGTTCAGATGTAGTGAGGCTAAACGATAACACCTTATCATTTGATCTCTCTTTTGACCCACTTTAAGGTTGTTTCCATTTTTGGGTTTTTTTAATCATTGTATTGGGGGCTTGTACAACTCTTATCAAAATGCACATATATACATCCATTGTGTCAAGCACATTTGTACAGTTGTTGCCATCATCATTCTCAAAACATTTGCTTTCTACTTGAGCCCTTGATATCAGCTCCTCATTTTTCCCCTCCCTTTCCACTCCCCCTCCCTCATGAACCCTTGATAATTTATGAATTATTATTTTGCCATATCTTACACTATCCGACATCACCACAATCCATTTTGGAGCATTTTCTTCTCATCCTCACTGTTGTTAGCTAGCCAGTTGAACCTCAACCTCCCCATGCCATGCTCCTAGGTAATTCCTAATCCAATGACGATGTCTTGGGATTTACCTAGCCTGGATTTCATATACAGAAAATCACACAAAACCCAAACAGGAAGTAATCACACAAACAAGCAACAACAACAAAATCCCCCAAACAATGACAAAACAAAACAGAAAAACCTCAATCAAAAAGAAAGCCGGAAAAAAAGTATGAAAAACTGGATTCCAATTCTACCTTACAAATCTGGCTAGACCAGAGGATGTACACTGGTACAGATAGGAACTGGAAACACAGGGAATCCAGGACAGATGATCCCTTCAGGACCAGTGGTGAGAGTGGCAATAGTGGGAGGGTGGAGGGAAGGTGAGGTGGAAAGGGGGAACCGATTACAAGGGTCTACATATAACCCCCTCCCTAGGGGATGGACAACATAAAGCATGATTGAATTGTGTGGTATGTGAATTACAGAAGAGCCCCGGTGGTGTTGTCGTTATGAGAGTTGGGCTGCGATCGGCATGATCGGCAGTTCGAAACTACCAACAGCTCTCAGGGACAAAGACTGGGCTTTCTACTCCCATAGACAGAGTCTCCAAAACCCACAGCATTGACTCAATGGCAGTCTGTGAATTATATGCTGATAAAACTATTTTAACCCATAGGTATCTTCTTGTTTTTGTATACCAAAAGAGAGGGTGGTGTTTTGTGTCCCTGTACTGAAGTCCCCGGGATTGCAAACCATAAATGGGCTTGTCTGTTGACCAAAAGGTTGGCCTTATTCCAATCTGCACAAGGCACCTTGGAAGAAAGACCTGGCACACGACTTCCCCCACACTAGCCATTGAACGCTCTGTGTGGTACAGTTCTGTTCTGCCATACATGGGGCCACCATGAGTCAGAACTGACTCCACAGCCACTGCTCTGCTTGATTTATTTTTAGTTTATGTAGATAGGGTTGCGTTAGATCTCATTGTGCTTGCTAGTGTTTTCTCTCCTTGCTCCTGCTTCTAAAATCCAGCCAAGGTGCTGTATGTACCCTGACCTGGCTCCAGGGCGTACATCTGCCACACCTGGGTTAGCTAGGATTGTTGACAGGACGGCTCCACCTACCCCTACCACCACCGCAAGTGGTGAACACCACCTTAGCTGGCCCTCAGGGACTGTGTGAGATGTGAGATTTACAGCCTGGAGCAGAGCCTCCAAGAAGAATCTGGAGCACAGAGAACAAGAGGGAAGTGGTGTGGGTGGAGACTGGGGCCAGAGCCTGCTCATTGACCCACCCTCCTTGTTGGCCCTGCAGGGAGTGGGATTGGTCTTAAAGACAATGAAAAGCCATTGAATTAAACCCAAGCAGAGGCTTAGTTACTTTTCGTAGAGCAGTAGGTCTTTAGAACTGGAAAGGCCCTTAAAGACCCTCTAATCTTTTTTTTTTTTAATCATTTTATTAGGGGCTCATACAACTCTTATCACAATCCATACACACATCAATTGTGTAAAGCGCATTTGTACATTC
>NW_022103958.1:33405157-33473035 GCF_000313985.2 Echinops telfairi
GTGCCGGCATGTTGTCTTCGCACCTTGGAGCACTGGGTTGAAGTCTGGTCCCTCTTTTCCTGTGGAGATATAAACAATACCCTCCCCTTGGGTGAGTTAGCGCCCTGTGCCCCCGCTACCCATAAGATCCCCTAATCTTGCTCTTTGCAAGATGCCTCTTAGAGGTCATGCAGCCCATGGATAGGCAGAGCTGGGTCTGCAGTCCCATGCCCCCGGCCCCGTACCCATCATGTATTGGGGGTTTCCCTGCTCGCCGAGGGCCTCCAGAGAGTGGCAGCCTCCAGGAGCCTAGAGCTTGCTAGAACTGTGACCCCACGGTGAGCCTTGGGCTGCTCCTGCTCATGTATCTTGGCTTTTGATGCCACTTTTGAACCCGCCAAAGAATCACAAGCCAGGACCACGGCCTTCCACTCCCACAGAGCATCAGACTCAGACTTTGAAAAGACCCACGGGTTCTCAGAAATTCAAACCCCCTGCCATCCAGTCGATTCCGACCCAAAGGGATTCTTCAGGACAGGTTAGAACTGCCCCTGTGGAGTTCCAAGACTGGAACTCTTTATGGGTGTAGAAAGCTTTGTCTTTCTCCCATGGAGTGGCAGGTAAATTCGAACTGTTGACCTTGCAGTTAGTAGCACAACTTGTAACCACTGTGCCACCAGGGCTCTGTACCCACAGGCAGTCCCTGTTCAACTCCTGCTGATGGAATGGGAGAGAGAGAGCTGGGCCAGAGGGTCAAAGACAGGAGCGCCAAACCTGATTCTACCTCTTACTGTCTGCACCCTGGGCGAGAAGAGCAAGTGTGCCCCTTCCACGGAACATTTGTACCAGTCTCTCTCTCTCTCTCTCTCTCTCTCTCTCTCTCTCACCCCAGAGCCTGTGCCGTGGGCTCTCTGAGTTCTCAGCGTGGGCAGCTCTGGAGGGGGGGGCTGCACCCTCGGGGTTCCGTTGACTCTTTTCATCCTCAGACTGCTGGGCCTCCGCTCGACCTCGAGTGGCACAAAGAACTGGGCCTTTGTGTGCTGCAACAAAGCTGTTTGCAATTTCACAGAGATCCATTTTCTTTCTCCCCAGCCCAAGAGTACTTGAGTTCCGTTTTGTTTTGAAAGCTTGTTAGCTGTTCCAGATTTAATGACCTGACAGAGATGGAGCTGCCCTGCCTTTCCCACCTCCAGCTCAGGCGCTCTCCAACCATGGAGCCAGCCAGCAGTCCCAGAGCCCCTGCCTGTGGGGGCCTTACTGCTGCTGAGGGCTCGCCTGATGAATGAAAGAGAAGTCCTTGCCACTGCCTCACCCTCCCCCTTCACCCCTGCCACTTAGTGAGCATCCCCGAGGGCCAGGCACCAGGCTTAGGACTTGGCATTGTTGTACCTCTTGACGTCGTCCAAATCCAATAGGGCCTGAGAACGTTAAGGCAAAAAGTGTGTGGTAAGGGGGGGGGGGGGGGGGAACCTGCCATCAAGTCGATTCTGGCTCCTGTAGACCCTACCGTTTCCCCTAAAGTAAGACATCCCCCGAAAATAAGACCTACATACAATTTTGCATCTCACTGAAATATAAGGCATCTCCCCGAAAATAAGACCTCCTGAAAACAAGCCCCCCCCCCCCCCCCCAAGCTACCGTAACTCTGGACTGTAGCAACTGGCGCCGCCATGCACCTCACTGTTGGGCGCAGCACAGCCGGAGCAGACAGGAAGTGGGAGGTCTCTTTTAATAAGACAATGAATGTGTACCGTATTCCTCTTCATGGAAAAATAAGACATCCCCTGAAAATAAGACCTAGTGCATCTTTGGGAGCAAAATTAATATAAGACGCTGTCTTATTTTCGGGGAAACAGGGTAGCTGGGTTTCTGAGGCTATTTTATTTATATGAGAGTAGATAGCCTTATCTTTTCCCCATGAAGAGCAGCTGGTGGATTTCAGTCACCAACCAACCTTGAGATTAGCGGCCCAAGAGCCCTTCCCGACAGCACGGCTAGGGTTCCCTAACGTAAGGGGCTCAAAGCCACACTGAAACTCTCTGCTATCATGTCGACTCTGACTCGTGGCGAGCCTGTACGGTAGAGTTGGACTGCCCCTGCTGTAAACTGTAAATCTTCACAGGAGTAGAAAGCCTCAACTTCATTCCAAGGAGCTGCTGGTAGCTTCGAACTGCTAACCAGAGAGCCTACATTCATGGTGATGAAACTCTATGAATAGGGACAGTGAAACAGCAACACAGTGAAATTTGCAGTCAACCGTATTGAACTGTTCATGTAGAAATTGTGAATGGACCTATGTTTGGTCGTACGTTGTCACCAAAAGTAAGTAAAATACCAAATAATAATAAAAGAAACTCTACAAGGCAAATTTTAAGATGTCCATTTCCTAGAGGAGGGATTGGGGATTAGAGAAATGTGGTCCCTTGCCCAGGGCCCTGCAGGCAGTAAATGGCAAAGTCTGTGGGACCCCCCAAAGCTTTCACTGCCTCCATTCCATTAACCCGCCTGCCTGGGAGGACAGGGAGCCAGAGAGGCAGGTCACGTGACTTGGGAGTTGGCCTCCCAGACCATGCAGGATCTCTCAGCCCCGCCCCCTCCAGACGAAGCACCGGACACCCTGCGCTCCCAGGCATCTTTGCAGCCTCTTGTTCTCCATTCCACTTTCCTGTGTCCACACAGGAGAAGAAGGTTGGTGCCCTCTGTCTGAGATGGCCTCTGTTCACCTCTGCCCTGGACTGGACCAGAGCAGCTTCCCAGGCGGACTCCTCCCACAGGAAAAGGACGGAGCCGTGGAGGTGCAGGCTGGGCAGGAATCGCTTCTCCTTGCCTGTCTGCCATTCTGGCCGTCCATGTGGGCGGGTCCAGATTTGATTCCTGGCCATGGTTGGATCTAGACCTAGATTGGACTCCTATCATGTAGGCTGTCATTAGACACGTGTGTGTTGTTCTGTGGTGAGACAGGTTTCCGTGGGGTTTCCAGACGAAGACAGACCAGAGGAAAAGGCCTGGCGATCTCCTTCTTTAAATCAGCAAGAAACCTGATGGATTGTGAAGGCGGATCAGTGAGTGATCAGGGAAATTATGCAAATAAAAACACAAAACGGGAGCCCCTGCTGTGAAATCAGTTCCGACTCATCACACCCTGTGCACGGTTGGCAGAACTGTCCCTCCTTCTAGGAGCAGTGGGCTCAGGTCTCTCCCTCGGAGTGACTGTGGCTTGCGATCCCGGGCCTTTCCGGTAGCAGCGTGATGCCCCGCCCCTCCCCGCCCCCCACTGTGCCACCGCAGCGCTCCTCGGAGATGGTGCAGGACTGGACAGCCTTCCGTTGTGCATGGAGTTGCTCTGAGTCAACATGGTAGCAGCTAACAGCATAACCAACCAAGAAGTCTACCGTCTTCAGGTCAGCTCCACCGCAGCGCCCCTGCAGGACGGGAGAACTGCCTTGGAGGGGTTCCGAGGGCGTAAGCCAAGGGCTGCATCTCTCGCCTAGGGGGTGGCAGGTAGATTCAAACGGCCAACCTTTCCCTTAGCAGTCAAATGTTTTAACCACTGTGCCTCTACGACCAGACGTCCCGCTTTTGCCGGGACAGTCCCTATCTTGAACAATTTGTCCCGTGTCCCGAGGCATTTTTTAAAAGTCCCAAATTTTGGAAAGAATGCACGACAAGCTAGGGTATACGGTTTTCTGCTGCCGTGTGGCTATTTCGCCAGGATCTGAGTTTTATCAGTGATGTCCCGCTTTACCAATGTTAAAATCTGGTCACCTTATCCTATATGGAAATCACTCAGTACTCCGTGGGCCCTCACGGGGTATTAGTCCACTGTGGTTGTGGGAACAGCTAATGTCCTGGCTGTGTGGTGGCAGCAGCATCCCTAGATGTGGACCGGCCACACTTGGTGACACTGTCAGAGGGGGTGACACCAAAATGAAGTGCCTAAGTTTGGGGTGCAGCGTTCCAGCAGAGATTTGTTATTTTTTTAATAAAAATGTCCTTGTGGTTTCGTTATAACAACAAAAAAACCTTTCATCAGCCCAGCTTACCGTGTATCAGTATACCTAGAGACTAAAACTCTGTGGTAATTGGGTTTTGAGCCTCTGAAGGGCTTGGCTCCAAGTTGTGACTGCCCAGTTGCAAGGATGCTGCTAATCGCGTGGTTTCTCCCACAACCAGCCCGCGCTCCTGTGTTCCCTGCGGCCCCTGTGTTATGTGCTGTGGCCACCTTTTCTGGTGTTTTCACTACACTATTGTGAGCCTGAATTTGTGAGCCTGGATTGAGAACTCTTTTTTTTTTGAGAATGAAGTCATAATTCCGGAAAAGCTACAGCTTCCGTTCAGTTGCTGATTGTGATGTACCGAGTGGTACAATCCAGTGTAGAAAGACGCTTACAAACTAATTTTGATAGTATTCATAGGTCTAAGTACTATGGCCTTTAAGCCATCAACGATCTCCTTGATCACGTCTTAGTCTGTGATTGAACTTGAGAATGAGCATTACTAAAGATTTTATATCAAGGGTCAATGCAGGGAGGCTAACACCATGAGTGGCTGCACGGGGACTCAGCAACCCTTATGTCACCGCCGTGTCATTGCTGCCACTCCCCGTCTGGACCTCTATCCCCAGAACTCAGGAGGCTGGACCAGATGGCCCTTCGGGCCTGTCTGCCTCTGACAGTCTGGAAGGCTGGGCCAGACTGAGGGTGCTGTTCTGGTGGGCAGGGCCCCGTATGGCTCTGTGAGCATGCCCAGGAGTCACAAAGGAGCCTGTGTGCTGTGTTTGGGAAGGGAAGAAAAGCTGAATGGGACCGGTTCCCCCTCCACATGTAAACAGGAACGGACTGGGCCAGCCTTCCGCTCCCACTCCAGTTCCGGTAGGCTGGCAGCCAAGGAGTTCTGAGGCAGTCACTGACAGACGCAGCCACGGGTGAGGGAGGTTAGGCGTCACCAAGCCCAGGGCCCAGGAGCTGCGAGATCTGAGGGTGGATTCAGATGCCAGGTGACAGTGTCGCCTCACACCCCCAAGCCGAGGCTTCAGGCTATTTGCATAGAGCATGCCCTGCCCTTCTGTACTGTTTCCCTCCCCTACACCCCACAGGACCAGAGAGGGCCTATCAGCTGGGCATCAGGCCCCAGAGCTGCACCATCGCCCCTGAGCAGCCTGTCCAGGTCTGAGCACCCCACCCCTTCCCAGGTGCTCGCCCTCCTGAGGTTGTAGAGATCCTTTGTGGTCGCTGTTGGGTGTGGTCCAGTCAGTCTTGACCTGCAGTGACCCAGTGCCCGCATGAAACTGCTCCATGGGGGCGGGGAGGTTCTCAGCTGCAACGAGGGAACCAGATGGCCAGGCCTTTTTTCCCAGGGGGCTGCCAGATGGGCTTGAACCATCAACCTTTCAGTGAGTCATCTAGCCCTTAACCGCTGTGCCTGCAGGGCTCCCGGCAGCACGCCTCTAATAAGCAGCCTTGCAGCAAACCGGAAAGATGACATGGTGTCAGCAAGCCCTGGCTCAGTCAGCAGCTCCTCGGACAAGCTTAACCTCTCTGCACCTACAGGTTTCTCTTGCCCTAAACTCCCTGTCAGCCAGCCCAGGAGGAGAGCCTGAGAGCCGTGGCATCTCTGTTGGCAAGCCGCCTGTGAGTCAAGGTGTCATGCGTGGCACAGCAGCTCCCTCGCTGTGATCCAAGAGAAGCCAGCCCTTGGCACAAACATCCGCCTCTCCCCGGCAAAACGGGGCTGATGATGATCATGCTGACCTCACAGGGCTGCCGAAAGATGCCAGTGCCACTCGCTCTGAGGCCTGCATGGCCTGCCCAGGGAGGGGTGCTGCCATTCCCAGAAGATGACATGAAGTGGAAGGGTGGGGGCAGAGCTGGCATGGCCTCTGGGAGAGGGAGCCACAGGCCAAAGGCACCAGTGAGCACCAGCTCGGTCCCTGGTTCCCCCAAGCTTCGACCTTCGCCTGGCGGAGTGGGCACACGAAGCACTTGCTGAATGGCATGGACTGTCTTCGTGGTGTGCCCAGGGCCTAGCAGGTCATTGGTGCTCAAGAAAGAGCAGAAGTAAGGCAGGCCCCCAGCCAGTCCTCCAACTCCCCCACTTGCTTCCACTACTACCATCACAGACTCCCAACCTCTGCCCTTGAAGTCAGGGGTTCATCACCAGGGCCCATGGGATGATACGCTGAATCTAGTCTGTGCTTAACACTATCTCCTTGCCTAAAGTAACACCTGATTTGCACCCACACGAGCTTTCAAATAAGCCTTGCTCTGGAAGGTACGTACGCAAGGATCCCTGGGGAACGGTGGATTAAGCATTGGACTACTAACCACGGAGGGCGGAGGTTCAGACCCACTCTGTGGGGAGAATATTCGGCCATCTGCTCCTGTAGAGTTTCACAGTCTCGAAAAAAAACACCAGAGAGGAGTTCCGTTCTGCCCTGCAGAGTCTCGGTGCGTCAGAACCGACGGGGGCAGTGGGTTTGGTTTGGGGTGGAAGATGCCACCCTCCACCAGGTACCGAGTGAATGGCTGTCGTTGTGCTCCCAGGTACCCTGTGGACGTTGACGTCCATATTCAGCATCCACCTTGTCTCCGAGGAGCTTATGTGCGGCCCACCAGCCTGCAGCTTCCCCTGCAGCCCCATAACGTGCAAAGCCCCGCACCTGCCATCTTGGGTGTGTCAAAGCAATGGTCAGGCCTCACCCATGGGCCCTACCGCCCAGGGGGTTCTCAGAGCCACACCCTCTCAGCCGCTTGCCCACGTCCTCCGATGTCCCCGCAGATGCACTTAGATGTGGCAGAGGGGACTCGGGTCCTGGAAGCCAGGAATGCCGGCCAGGCTTCACGATAACTAAACTCGGAAGTCGGAGCTCTCTCTCTTTTTTGAAAATCATTTTATTGGGGCTCGTACAGCTCTTATCACAGTCCATACATACATCCATTGTGTCAAGCACATTTGTACATTTGTTGCCATCATCATTCTTAAAACATTTGCTTTCGACTTGAGCCCTTGGTATCAACTCATTTTTCCCCTCCCTCTCCCACCCTCCCTACCTCACAAACCCTTGATAATTTACAAATTATTATTTTGTCATGTCTTACACTGTCCATTGTCTCCCTTCACTCACTTTACTGTTGTCCATCCCCCGGGGTTATAGGTAGATCATAGTGATTGGTTCCCCCTTTCTCCCCCACCTTCCCCTTACCCTCCTGGTATCGCTACTCTCATTATTGGTCCTGATGGGTTTATCAGTCCTGGATTCCCTGTGTTTTCAGCTCTTATCTGTACCCATGTACATGCTCTGGTCTAGCCAGATTTGTAAGGCAGAATTGGGATCATGATAGTGGGGGGGAGGAAGCATTAAAGAACTAGAAGCATTAAAGAACACCCCCTGATCCTGGGCAGTGGGGCGTCCCCTGGTCCTGTGGTGGTGGGGACTGATGTATGTTTCATCGTTGTTACACTGCACCCTGACTGGCTCATCTCCTCCCTGCAACCCTTCTGTCAGGGGATGTCCAGTTGCCTACAGATGGGCATTGGGTCCCCACTCCACACTGCCCCTCATTCACAATGATATAATTTTTTTGTACTTTGATGCCTGATACTTGATTCTTTGGCCACCTCGTGATCACACAGGCTGGTGTGCTTCTTCCATGTGAGCTTTGTTGCTTCTCAGTTAGATGGCTGCTTGTTTATCTTCAAGCCTTTAAGACCCCAGATGCTATATCTTTTGATAGCCGGGCACCATCTGCTTTCTTCACCACATTTCCTTATGCACCCGCTATGTCATCAGCGATCATGTAGGGGAGGTGAACATGACAACTCTACATAGAAAGAAATTAAGGATATATAAACAGCCATAATCTAACCCCCACAAGACTATTGTTAACATCTTGTATGTAGACCTCCTCCTGTCCCCATTTCTCAAAGAAAAAACTCACTGCCATGGAGTCAATCCCAACTCATCGTGCCCCTTTGGGACAGGGAAGAGCTGGCCCTGTGGAATTCTGAGACTTCAACTCTTAGTAAAATGCCTCATCTTCATCCCTTGGAGGAGCTGATGGTTTTGAACTACTGACCTTGTGGTTAGCAGCCCAACTCACAACCACTACACCACCAAGTCCCCTTTCTCCCATATGCTCTAGACATGTATTAAGCACTTACTGTGTGCCAGGCACTGTGCTATCTAAGCACTGCCTCCACCTTTTGTTGTTGTCATCGTTGTGGGGAAAGGTACGTAGCACCACATTTCAACCATCTTGGGTCTGCACATTTATACTTTCTTGAATCTCAAGGCCAATGAGATCATGCCGTTTTGTAACCTTGCTTTTCTCATCTGATGCCTCTGAAATCCCTTTCCGTGTTATTAAATATTCATCTATCGACTGCATGAGGCTCTGTTGCAGGCAAGTTACATGCTGCCCAGACTGGGGAGCCTGTACCCCTAAGGGCAGAGCCACAAGTAAGCTGCACACATCTTCCTGGTGCATGAATTCTCTCCGCAGCTCTGCGAGACAGAAACCCATTATCTTAACATCAGAACAAGTGCAGACATAGTAAGGTGCGGAGCACAGAACAAGACGGCACAGGCCTGTGAGCCTGCTACTATTCCCCGTCCCCAGGGACATGGTTCCTCCCATCGGCGGTTGGAGGAAACATTCGAGAAACACAGAATTCAAACAACTCATTTTCCAGCTCAGGAAACTGGGCCCCCTAGAAAAGAAGGGGGTGCCTGCTCATCCTAGGTCTGCAGCATGTCTGCTGCAGAGCCCAGGCATAGAAGCCAGCCATCCTCAGGCCTGTGCCTGTCCCTTCCTCCCACAGTTGGCATCACCTGTCAACAGAGTGTGGGTGGCTACCTAGGCCTTGAGGAATGAACTGTCTGCTTGTCAATAGCAGAACCTCTTGACTTCTCCTGCGATCCCCCTTTGGCAGAAACTCTCCCTTTGTTGTCAATCGGGCTGAGAGGCCGCCAGCTCGGCTCGTGGAGTCAGTAACTGCAGCCTTCATGGGCAGCACCACCCACCCCCACCCCGATTCCATCCGCACTTAGAATATATCACACTGAATTGTAAACAGATAGTTGCAGTCCGTTTGACTCACCAAACGGGGAATTTGTTTTGTGTTGTTTGAACACTGGACACCTTTTGTTTCAATTCATCAGCTTCACTACCTTCAGCGCCCCATGGGGTGCCCCACTTGCTCCCAAGCTCTCCTGTCTCAGACCTGCCTAACCCTCTGCCTTTGGGTAAGGGCTTCCCCTTAAAAAAAAAGTTCACTGCCATCAAGTTGGTTCTGATTCTAAATCAGGGGTTCCCAAATTTTGCTGCAATCCCGAACCACCTGGGGAACTTTAAAGAAATTCTCATGCCCAGTGAGCGCTCTGTGCCAATGAACTCAGAATGTCTGGGGGTGCCGGGAGGGTGTTTACTAAGATTCCGAAGGATCCCTGGTGGCAAAGGGGCTATGAATTACGCTGTCAACCACAAGGTCAACTGTGTGAACCATCAGCTCTACAGGAGAAAGGTGGAGATTGTCTGGGCCCATGCAGATTTTTCTAAATCTCACAAACTCAGAGGGGCAATTCTCTTCTATCCTGGAGGGTCACCAGGAGAGACTAGGCGTGATCGGAGGTGAGGAGCCTTTTTTTCTGCCAACGGCCATGTGGACATAATTTATAACATCATCCATGGGCCATACTAGACAAACAACTAACTCACTCCTAATGTGGTTGCTGGAACTGCCTCCCATTGGTGAGGCGTGTGGTGTTAGCTGATATTGATGCTTTCTCCTGCCTTAAGTGGTCCACGGACAGGAAGTCCCCCAGCCCTAAGCGATGATAAGTGAGTGATTATTCTGACGAAGGGTCAGCTCGGTTCTAGACCTACGGGAGACTGTGAGTCATCATCTTCGGGTCCCACCAGTCTCTGCCTGATAGGAAGCTTGGTGTCTTGGTGATCTGGCTCCTGTCCCACCTTCCCCCCCACTCTCTCCGGGGCCTTCTGGTGTGGTCACTCCCTGGTCCTGGGCAGTGGGTCTTCCCGTGGTCCTGTGGTGGTGGGGACTGATGTTGGCCTGGTCCATTGGTCCATTGGCCAGATTTTCCCACACGTCTTTCGGTTTTCCTCACCCTTCTATCCTCTGAATGGGGAGAAGCCACTATGTGGCCCGTACACTGAGGTACTCACTGGTCTTTAAGACCCCCGTCGCTCCTCACCAAAGTGGGATGTAAAGCATTGTGTTTGTGAACTGTGTTATACTAATTGACCTTTGTGTCCCCTGAGACTACGGCCCCGAGCCCCCAAATCAGCAGCCTCTTGAAAACAGGAATTGTGAGTTATTGTACTACTGATTGAGTATCTAGTAAATGCCGAGCTCTGGCTGGGCAATGCATGTATAGTCTGTTCCGTCTGCATCAGATTCCTGGGTGGCACCGTTTTTGCTCCACTGCTGATCTCAGGATTGAAGTTGTAGCCCAACCAGCAGTGCCACGGAAGAGAGGCCTGGCAACCCGCCCCCATGACGATGGTAGCAAAAGGACTTCCTGGAGCTGCTCTGCTCTGTAGGACACTAATGGGGTGCTACTAGTGGAATGCTCTGTGCTGCACGGGGTTACCATTAGTGAGACTCCATGGGATGGCAACTAACAACACAGATGTCGTAACAGGTTTGCGATGTCGGCGTTACCCCATGTATCTGATAAGAAAACTCGCAAGAGCTTTCACTTGCCACCAACGTTCATTCATTTAAAGAATAACACATGGCCTATTGAGTCCACTCTGGCTCACAGTGAGCCTCTAGGACAGGGTGAAACTGCCCCTGTGCACTTCCAAGGCTGTGAATCTTCACCGGAGCAGACAACCTCACCCTTCCCCCACGGAGCCACTGGAGGATGTGCACTGCGGACCAACAAGCAGCTCACTGTGCTGCCACACTCACGCCCTCAGTGCCACCAGGTCTAGTCTGACGCCTAGCCAGCCGACAGGCCAGGTTAGACCCGCCCCTGAGGGTTGCTAAGACTTTACTGGAGTCGAAGCTCGCATCTTTCTCCCACAACGTGGCTGGTGGTTTTGAGCTGCCGGCCCTGTGGTTGGCAACCCAGCACTTACACACTATGCCATCAGGGCCCCTCGTGTCCATTGCAGACATACATGGCAGGACTTGTGCTAGGTGCAAGGGATAGTCATGATGGGCAGCACTGACACCGCTGCTGGCTTTAGGAGCATACAGATGGGGAGCAGGGGACACTCCCAGATAATTATACAAACCATAATGAGCCCGTCCGACTCCCTCTGTGGAGCACACACACCTCTACCACGTACGCAGGCAGGCCCTACAGCCTCTGCACGTCATCACCTCCTTCCACAAAAAGAGGGTAATAAGGATGCCAACTCCATTCAGGTAAGAATGCAAACCACTCAGAAAAGAGCCTCACAGGTGTATTTTCACTGCTGCTGGTCTGGACGGGAGGCAGGGAATGCACGTATGGCAGAGCCCGCATCCTGATGAGTCAAAGTTAACTCGGGACTTTGTGGGAAGTACAGGGGGTGGACACAGGGTATCCAAAGGGCACAGGCTCGCTGAGGGATCTTCAGGAAGCACGGCTGGAAGAAAGCAAACAGGTGGGAAGCCTGTCAGGTCAGCAGCTGGCAGGGGGTGGGGGTGGGGTTATGAGGTAAATACATGTGTCTCAAAGACAGGTGTTAACTGCATTGCACCATTGATCCCACTGGGGGAGATGCTAGGTAAATATCAAGTGAGCCAATTACCTGCCGGGGCCGCCCATGATGGTGGCTGGAGGCGTTCTGGTGCTGTCCCACCAAGACGGACTATGATGCCCCATCGACTCAGTGCCAGGGGTTCTCTATGCGGGAGCCCCATCCCCACCATCAAGCCCCGAGCATCCATGTCGCTGGGCCCTCTGTTTTCTTGGAAATAGACTGAGCCACGTGGGTTTGGATGGGAACATCCAACATCCTGGGCCTCAACTAGATGGTGGCTACTGGAATCCCCAGACTTCCACCAGAGCCTCAGATCTGGGTCCGTGGCCTCCAGACTGTTTTAGTTAATAGAACCCGCCATTGAAACAACCATCAAGAAAACCCCAAATATTAAATGGGGGCAGGTTTTGCTTCTAGGGCTCTATTAGCTCACAGCTGCTGGGCCCTGAGCACTTAGCTGAACACTTGGGAAAACACTACGGCTCCATGGGGCTCAGCTAGAAGCCAAGGGCTGTACCCAATCCCCCATTTCCCAGATGGTAAAACTGAGTCCCTGAGAGAGGATGACACACAGCCGGAGACAGAGCCAGAACCAAATGCCAGGAATCGAATGCCAGTTCTTCTACCAAGACTTTCCTGCTGATTCCCACCCCTCATCCTCCACCCCACCCACACACCCTCGCCTTCAGTGTGGGGTCTCAGTGTAGGGGAGGGTCCCTTGGGCATGGGTCTTGTCAAGAGTCCAGCCTCCAGCTGGGGCAGAGACCACAGGAGACAAAAATTAGAAGGGCAGGCGTGGGCGGGCTGTTCAGGGTCACAGTCTGGTTATGCCATGTCTTTTTTTTTTCACTTTTAATTGAGTTTGAGGTGGTTGTTTTTTGATTCCGTAAGAAACGAGAAAGAATGAAGCTGCGTAAACACACCGATATTAACTCTGAAAAACCTCCTGCCATTTTAACTCTGTTACTGGAGAAATAAAAGAGAAATAATTTGTCCACCCACACGAAGCTCTTTCTGACGAAGGTAGGTGAATATTGCTTCGCTAATCGAGGGTGACTGCTGGAAGTGGAGCCACGCTGACTGATCCCAGAGAGAGGAACCCACAGCCGCCCCTGAAAGGAGCGGCCCGCCCGCCGTGGGCCGACAGAGCCCCGGGTGCCAGCCGGGGGCCCCCAGAGTCACGGCCCATCGGTCCCACCTTCCACAGGTCTCCCCCAGCCGGTAGTGGCAGAGGCGCCAAACAAGGCTGAAGGGCTCCCGGATTCGGACTTGCGAAGAGAGATGCCACCACCCCCACCTCCTTCCCAGCTCTCAGAGCCAGCTCGGAAGCCACCACCCCGAGTCACCTGGAGCGACTCCCTTATTCTGTGGGGCAGCCTGTGCCTGTTTGCTGTTTCACATTTCCTGGTAAGAATCTCGGGACCCAAGGGCCTGCAGAGAGGGTGGCCTGAGGGACTGCCTTCTACCCGGCGGCCGGGAGGGAACATCCTCTGTACCTAAAGCCCTCACTGCCCCTATCCCTAATCGGGGCAGCAAGGACGCAGGGCCTCCAGGTAGGCTCCTCTCCGGGGACCTCCTGCCTGTGGAGGCACCTTTGGGGGAGTCCCATGTTCTGTCTGTGCCTGGGGTACCCTTGTGGGCCTCCTTCAGTCAGCTTGTCTCCAGGGAGAGTCTTGAGGCCTCCCTAAGGCACATGGCCCCTGGGCACTTCCCCTAGCTGCTCCCTCTGTCTGGACCTGAGAGGTTCAGAAGCTTCCTTGGGGGGGGCCCAGCTGAAGGAGAGGGTCAGCTCTGCAGGGGGTGTGTGGGGGCAGGAATCCCAGGTTCTGAACTCAGCCCGCTCCCCCTGGCTGCCCCAGCTTGCCTTTGGGATACTCTGGTACAGCGGCTTCGGCTACGTCTGGTTCAAGAATGCCACCAACGTCATCTCCTCCTTCCTCCCCTTCCTAGGACCCACGGTGAGTCACTCTGGGTCACTCCAGGGTAAAGGGGCCAGTGTGGGCTTCCAGTCCCATCCCCGCCCCAAGTCAAGAGGGTGCTGAGCCTCTGTCATTGCACCGTGCCCCACACCCCAGGCCTGGCCCACAGGGCAGAGCCTCATGTGTCAGCCACTGAAATGGATGAGAGCGACCCCACTAACAAGCAGACCCTTGTGTCTAATGTCCCCCAGGCCTGGCTGGGGATGGAGACCTGGGGGGTCCCCAGTCTGCTGCTGGTTTCGCTGTCTGTAGGCCTGGTCCTGGCCACCACCCTGGTAAGGTGCTCTCTGATCCCATCTATGTGCGCTCTCCACCCGTGAGCCTGGGGCCCTCCTCCCGTCCTGTGGGGGGAGGGGGGCCTGAGTGAGCTCTTTCCTTCTGCACAGTGCCCAGCCTGGGGGAGAAGCACCTTCTCTCTCAAAGTTGGTTAGCAGTGATAGGGGTTGGGGAGCGGAGGCGGGGAGGGGGGGAGACAAGGAGATATCTGATGGAAGCGCCATCCCCCCTCCCCCCAAGGCCTGGTCCACGGGAAACTGAGGGTTTAGTGATGGAGGCATCAGAGAGGATTGGGGGGGCGGGTTCCTAGCCTAGGGGCTTAATCCCATCCCAGTCACCCAGCAGGCAGCCAGTATGACCCATGATGTCACATGCCCGCAACCAGGTGTGGTACCTCCTGAGGGCTCCCCCAGAGCCCCCCACCCCACTGCCCCCTGAGGACAGACGCCAGTCAGTGAGCCGCCAGCCCTCCTTTACCTACTCGGAGTGGATGGAGGAAAAGGCCGAGGATGACTTCCTGGACCTGGACCCCGTTCCGGAGACCCCCGTGTTTGACTGCGTGATGGACATCAAGCCTGAGGCCGACCCCGCCTCGCTGACCGTCAAGTCCATGGGTCTGCAGGAGAGGTGGGAGGGGTGGAGGGGGGGGGCTCCACGGGCCCTCGAGCTCCCTGCTCCAATCAGAAGGGCAGGTGGCTGACTGACCACCTGTGCTCAGGACAAAACTCTCCTCACAGCTTGGCCAGTACAGACACCGACTCTTCAAGTCTGATTTCTCTAGCTCACACGTCCCAAATTCAGCGGCAACAAATATTGCATTAACCCGCCTCTCCCCTACACAAACACACACACACACACACACACACACACACACACACTCGGGTTCAAGTAAGCTTGGAAAATAATGGCAATCAAAGAGGCTTCTTGACCACAGGACTTGTCAGGGCCGTGGGGGGGGCGGGGCGCGGTGCAGCAGTGAGGGCCGTGGGCGTTTGATCAGAGGGCTCTTGGTGTCCCAGTGAGCACACTAGGGGTGGTGGTGGTGCCATCGAGTTGACTCTGACGCACAGGGACCCCGCCTGGCAGAGGGAAGCTGCCCGTCTACCTGTCCTGGGCAGGCCGCGCAACACCTGTTTCCTGCCGAGCAGCTGTGGCTCCAGACTGCTGCCTTTGCATTAGCAGCCGAGCCCTTGCCCTTTGTGTCCCCGGGGCTGTTAGATACCCTGTCTGCAGGGCCCAGCTAGAACGGCCAGGTCATACCAGGAGTGAGTGGCACCCCCTCCCCCCACCACACACACACACACAGGCATGCACACACCCCTCCGTGTCATAGGAAGAGCCCTGGACGAGGAGGCTGAAGGCTTCACTTGGTCAGTTCTGCCACTGCCTTACTGGGAGAGCCTAGACCCCTCCTGGCTCCTATCTGGTACTCCAGTTCCCTCTCCTGGAACAAGAGCCCTTCCTATTGTGTGGCTTAGACCCTGCACGGTAGAGTTTATCCAGGATCGGGGTCCTTGCTCCCACCGGGCTGTCCTCGGGACTCCTGACAGCTGGGAGTCCTGGCCTCCTGGACACCCTTGACCCAGGGCATGCTCATCCCTAGACCAGTGGCCCCAGGAGCATGATAGGCCCAAGCCCTGCCCTTGGGTGGCTCTAGACCAGGGGTTGGCAAACGGCAGCTCGCAAGGTGACCAGACGTCCCACTTTTGGCGGGACAGCCCCAATTTTTAAAGAACGCAGGAGAAGCTAGGGAACGGTCTATTTGGTCCATATAGACCAAATTTTTAATCAAGAACTCTCCCGTGCCCCCCACCCCCCCCACCCCGTCAATGGTGTCCCGCTTTAAATCTGGTCACCTTAATCTAAGTGGCTCTGAAGTAAAATCGAAACAGAAGCAAACGACCATTGTTTCATTTGTAATGTTACTTTAAATCCTTCCGATTTGTAAAAACAGCCTTGTTGCTCTCAGATGATTGTCAAATTGTTGTGAGGGACCGGATTGGCTCTTCCGCCTCAAAAGTTTGCCGACCCTGCTCTAGTCGGATGCTCGCAGGCCCTCTGAGCTTCCTGGAACTGTGAAGCCAGGCCTCAAGTCCCGTAAGGATAGAGACCAGTCCTGGGCAGATGGACAGCCTGGCCTGGCCGGGCCTCAGCAGCTCCTGCACCTGGTGGGGTGGAGGCGACCAGCTGAGGCCCGTGCTCCTGGGGCGGGGATCTTGCCACACTGCTCCTCCCCCTCCCTGAGCCCCGCCTCCTCCCACCTGTGCCCCTCCCACCACCCTGCCTCACTGCCCTGAGACCCATCCTCCCCCGGCCCTCCCAGGAGGGGCTCCAACGTCTCCCTGACCCTGGACATGTGCACGCCGGGCTGCAATGAGGAAGGCTTCGGCTACGTCATGTCCCCCCGAGAGGAGTCGGCGCGAGAATACCTGCTCAGCGCCTCCCGAGTCCTGCGAGCCAAGGAGCTCCACGAAAAAGCCCTGGACCCCTTCCTGCTGCAGGCTGAATTCTTCGTGAGTGCCCCCCCACCTCCTCGAGCCCACCGCCCCACCCAGGGCAGACCTTTCAGGTCACGCCCACCACGTGCCACGGGGTGAGGGGCTCCGAACTCAGCACGGGGCGTGGACAGACACGATTTCGTTCTCCGCTCTCCTTTGGGGGAAGCTGCTCTCCCTCTGAGCCTCGGTTTCCGCCTCTGGAAAATAGGGGTCCTCATGATAGGACGGTCGCAAGGATCAACAGGATGGGGACCACAGGTCCCCTCTCCTCGACCCCCTCCCAGTAGGGTCGTTTCTAAGCCCCTGTTGCCCGGCAGTGGCAACACAGCAGGAGCGCTGGTGGTGTGGTGGTTACGTGTTGGGCTGCGATCCGCGTGGTCGGCAGTTCAGCACAGCCAGCAGCTCCTCTGGAGAAAGACTGGGCTTTCTACTCCCGTCAACAGTGACAGCCTCGGGAATCCACAGGGGTGTCCCTGAGTCAGCAGTGGCTCGGTGGCAATGAGGTGGGTGTGGGTTTGGGTGGCAGAGTGGTTAGGCATGGGGTGGCATCACCAGCAGCTCCACTGGAGAAAAGCAAGGCTTTCTACTCCCACAGAGTTACAGTCTCGGCAACCCACAGGGCAGTTCTGCCCTGTCCGATAGGGTGGCTGTGAGTCGGAACAGACTCAGTGGCAGTGAGTGGTTGGTGGCTTTTGTTTCTGTGGCTCGGGGCACCTTCCCATCTGTCTATGCAGTTTTCCCTTCTCCCGCCTTCCTTTGAAATCTCTCATCACGCCCCCTAACCCCCACCCTGTGACTTTAGCCTAAGTCCTGATGACCCCACATCCTGCCATCCCACCACCACCCGGTGGACCCCTCCGACTGCCTCCTCCTAGACACTGGGTGCCATGAGTGTCCCCTCTTACTGTTGATGAGGCCGAGTGGGTAGCACTCCCCAACTCCTTGCCATCAGGTCAGTTCTGAGTCAGCAAGTCCACGGGTCCGAGGAGAACTGCCCGTAGGCCTTCCAGCACTGTGACTCCTCATGGAAGCAAAACACCACACCTTTCTCCTGCAGTTGGTGGGCTTTGAACTGCCCACCTCGCCATTAGCAGCCTGGCACTTAATCGTAGGAATTGGGAATTTCTAGTGCCAACCCAGAATTGGACAAATGCCCTAGCCACCCCCACCCACCTATCCACCCACAGGAGGTGCTGGCATACTGCAGGTCTCACCCCGTGCACTCCCTCCCCTTACCCCATAATTCTCTCTTGGCAGGAGGGCTCCTGAGTGGAGAGAGGAGAAGGGGCTGGGGTCTAAAAACCTAGTGCCTCAATCAAACGTATCCCCTAAAGTAACTCTCTCACCTGAGCAAGAGGCCAGGACTGTTTGGGGGAACTTCCTCCTGACGGAACCATGTGCCTCCCTCAGGTCCCCCTGCCTCCAGCCCCTGGCCCCACACCACCCTCAGCCCTGCCTGGACTGGGGGATCTAAAGAGATCTCTGTCACCTCACCTCGTGAGCCCTGTCCCAAAGGCTCTAGAAGCTAGCACCACCTGTGTGAGAATGAAAGCTCACCTGACCTAAGTTTGTCCAGCTGCTCACCTGACCTGAGCTTGTCCAGCCTCGGCCTCCTTCTCCAACCTCTGCCCTTCTCCACCACCTCTCACCCCATAGGACTCCACTTCAAACTGGCCACCCACCTCGCCTGTACTAACATGCCCCTACCTGGCTTCTTTCTCCCACAAGCCTCCCTCTGTGTCGGCCCATCTTCCCACTGAGGCCCCACACAATGTAAACGATGTTCAGACAGTGTTGTTGGCTACCTTCTCTCCCCCCTCCCAACCAAGAGAAAGGTGTACAGTCTGAGCACCCTCTCCGCTAGGCTGGGCACCTTGCACCTGTGTGTTTCTTTAGGTTTTCCTAATAGCCCAGGGCTTAGTATGCTCCTCATTTTCCAAAGTCCACATTCGGTGTGTCCAGGAGAAATGGAGATCAGTGTCAAACTACAAATGGTGTAGTGTTAAACCGGAAAGGGAGTTCTGATGGGACTGGCCTTGGGAGACATTCCAGGGATGTCCTGGAGAAGGTGGGATTGTGGTGAACTGGGAGGGTGGGAGAGCTGTGGAGAAATGGGCAGAGGAAGGGCTGCACTGCCAGCCCTGGGGATGGGAGGGACTAAGACCTGGAGAGCGAGCTGAGAGTGAAATCTTAGCCGGAGGGAAGGGCCTGGAATACCTGGGGGGTGGGGGTGGGAGTGGGGGTGACCCTTGAGATCCGGACCTCCGGAGCTGTGCTGAGAATGTCCGACTCGGAGCTGTTGGCCCCAGAAGTGGTGGTGGGGTACATGAGCAGCCCTGGTGCTCTGCTGGAGGGTCAGAAGAAGCCCCTTTAAGATGGATGGAGAGATGAGGTGAGGACAGGCTGGGTGCCAGCACAGCACAGGCAGGCTCCCAGCACGGGGGTGCCCAGGGCAGGAGCGTGCACACACACCCCTATTGCCACCAAATCAATTGTGACTCATAGCGACCTTATCAGGCAGAGTAGAATGAACTGCCCCTGTGAGTTTCCAAGACGGTAACTCTTTCCAAGAGTAAAAGACCTGCCTCTACTTTATCCCATGGAACAGCTGGTGGTTTTGAACTGCTGACCTTGTGGATTGCAATGCACCACGTAACCCTCTATGCCACCAAGGCTCACTCCATCTTGCCACAGCACAAGGAGCGTGAAGCGGCACCTTTCCTCTTGCTCTGCGTTAATCAGGCATTTGATTGGGCGTCTACTGTGTGCCCGGCCAGCCCTCACCCCCAGCAGTACGAGTAGCAGTCGATGTGCACTGAGCCTTGTGGCCCACGCTTGAGGGGAGCGGAGCGAAGCGAAGCGAGTGTGTTTCGCGGGAGGCACGCACACTCCAGCCCTGGCCCCGACTTCAGAGGCAGCCCCCTGGGGTTGGAGCACCCATAAAGCCAGCCACACTCGCTCACACTCCCCTGTCCTCCTCCTCCTGCTGCAGGAGATCCCCATGAATTTTGTGGATCCCAAAGAATACGACATCCCTGGGCTGGTGCGGAAGAACCGATACAGAACCATCCTTCCCAGTGAGTACTCGCTGCCCCCGGCAGCAGGGTAGTGAACCCACCCTCTCCTGGGTGCCCCCTCAAAACACCTCACCCCCACAGCTGAGCATCCAGGGGTGAAGGGACCCTCTTCACTGGAGGAGCAGGGATGGAGGTGCCCAGGTGCCCAGAGGCTAGCTCATGCCTTGGCACGGTCCTCTTGAGCAGTGGTCCTCACCCTTCCTAACGCCGAGACCCTTGAATACAGCGCCTCTTGGTGGTGACCCCCCAACCATAAGATTATTTTCGTTGCTACTTCATCACTGTCATTTTGCTACTGTTATGAATCGGGCGACCCCTGTGAAAGGGGCGTTCAACGCCCAAAGGGGTCCCAACCCACAGGTTGAGAACCGCTGCTCTAGAGCCTTGCCTCAGCCAGGGGTCACGCGGGACTCGGTGGAAACTCAGAAAGAGAAAGAAGAGGGAGGACAGCACCTAGACAGTGTGTGGTAGCCGCATGTGCCCACCTCTACATCTCTTCAGAGCAGGGGGTTTCTCAGAGGAGACCTCCAAGCTCAGAGATGCCAATGAAGTGCTTGTCCCCAGTCATGCCATTTTCAGCCCCCTTTTACAGAGAGAGAAGTTGAGTCTTCAAGCTGACACAGCACATCAGTCGTAGTTCGCAGCTCCTGGCTACGGAGCTGAGTGGAGCTCGGGGTGCTCAGCTTGGGGGTGCTCTAACACGCAGAGCTTCCTGAGTCCCCTGTGGGCCGAGATGTGCAAGCAAGGCCCAGGAGCAGCCCCTAGAAGGTCGACGAGGGACGTCCCTCCTGGGTTGGGTTAGATCAGGTGGCCCCGCTCGGCCCAGAGGTGTTGCTCAGTTCTTTTTAATCGGTCTTTCCGTAGCCCCTGCTTCGCCCAGGTCAGGCCCCAGGTCTAGCTTGGGGGGCTGGGGGGGACTTATTGAAAGTGATTCCCCACAGATCTACTCCACCTAGTTTATGGAGTAGTGAGGCTTTTTGGAAAAGCAGCTTTGCCATCAGCATCTCCGACAACATGTAAGATGTCATGACTTATTTTTAACTTTTAAAATTTCCACTTGTGGTTGCTATGGTTACACTGTCTCTGGTGGTTCCGGTTAAACAAAGTGCCATTTAAGGCTGGGATGGATTATTCGGGGCTGCTCCCCTCTTTCCTCATCTATCCCACCACTCCGCCCAAGCTCAGATGCCCCAGAACCTAGGCTGTTGTATTGGGAGCCTCTATGAGTGGGCATGGGGGAAAAGTGAGTCTGTGCCTGGGGTCCCAATGGCACCATCCAAGCCTCACAGAATCTTCTCGATGCCCAACAAGGACTGTCCCCCCTGCCTGCACAGACCAGGCTGGAGTACAGAAGGCAAATGCGTTTGGGCCCACACCAACTCAGATCTAGGGTACCTTGAGATTTGCTCTCTCCTTCATCTGGCACACGTAGCCTGGGCCCCTGAGGAGCCCAGATCGTGCCCAGAAGCTGAGAATTCAGCCATGACGGAGACACAAGACTCGACCTGCAGAGCTCACAGCCCCCTGGGAGAGACCAGGAATCTAACATGTAGCGCTGCTTGGGGAGAAATGTCAATCAGTTCCCTACTGTGCACCAGGGACCAAAAGCTAGGCCTGGTAGGCATATAATAGGTGTTTAAGACTTGTTTGCATGCATGGATGGATGGATGATGGGTGGTGGATGGATGGATGGATGGATGGATGGATGGATGGATGGATGGATAGTGGGTAGATGATGGATGCAGTCTGTGGTGTGCGAGCACCAGGCTGAGGGGCTGCAGGGGACCCCAGACTTGGCCAGGGTGAGGAGGCTTTCTTCCCATTCGGATCATTATAACCATCTCCTAGTCTCCCGACATACACGCTCTCCCCTCCTACCCATCTTCCACCATTGCTCCCAGAATGATGCCAAACAGAAGCCAAACCATGGTGTTCTCCTCTTTAATTGCCACTGTCAGGACTTGCAATCTAAGGTTTCAGTCCAACCTCCTGAGCCTGATCTAAAACCCTCCATCTTCTGATTCCTCTCCATCCCTGTCACTCAACAACTCTGACCTTCCTCCCCCTCCGCACTTGAATCAGATCCAACAATATTCCCTACTCCGCCTGGTCTGGCCCTTCTGCCCCAGGCCAAGTGTCACCTCTTCCTGAAATCCTCCTCACCCTGCACCTGTCCACCTGCCCATCCATCTTCCCCACTGCTCTGAGCATCCCTTGGAGACACAGGTCCTCGTCCACCTGTCTTCCCTGCTGTGCTGTGGATCCCTTGTAGACACAGACCGTGTCTTGTTTCCCTCAGAGTCTCTGCTGACCAGCACCACCCCAGACACGAGTCAGTGCTCAATGAGAGGCTGTCGAATGAGCTGGCACCACACCCACCACAGGGTAGCTCTTTGAGGCCGGAAATGCTGGTGTCTGAGCAGAGGGAGGCAGTGTCTGCTTCTGGCCTCCAACCACCTTTTCTGGGAAGATGTAAGGGAGGTGGCCTATGTGCAGCTCTCCCACCTCTGACTCCCAGAAGCCCCCATTCTGCCGGCCCTTGCTTCTCTCCACTTCTGACATCTCAACCCTAGCCACCCTTCCTCCCTATACCTCTCCTCAAAATCCATCCCACTCCCAGCTGCCCCTCCCCTCAAATCACCTGCCAGAACCCCGGGCAGCAGGGCTGGGGACCAAGACGAGCTAGAGATGAGGACTCATGTGGCGTGTCCCCCATCCCATTTGTCCCGTTTCCCCTCCTGGCTCCGGGCTCCTTATTTTTCCTGCTACATTCTAGTAGTGACAGCAACTACCCGTTGGGTGTTGACCCTGTGCCCGCCATTGCGCCACAGGCGCCCTTGTTCACGTTCACTCACTGAGCCTTCACAACAGCCCAAGTTCATGGGCAGGCCCAGAGAGAGTAAGGATATTGCTGGTACATTGCAAAGCCAGGATTTGAACCCAGGCTGGCTGTCGGGCGCAGTGTTGTGGACTCTGAACCACTCATTCCCCATGTTGCAGCCCCCCCCACCCCAGCTGCCTCATGTGCACTTCTTCAGGAAGGGCCTACTCTGGCCCTCCTGACTGCACTAGGGAAACTGAGGCCCAGAGAAAGGAGAGCCCTGTCCACGGCCACACAGTAAGCTGGTGAGAAGGTCAGGCCCAATCCCAGGGCTCCGGGCCCCGAGCGAGCTTCCCTGGCCACCCCCTCTGCCCTCCCAGGGTCTGTCTGAGCCTCGCACGCCGACAGGATAACCAGCACAGGAGACGCTCAGACCAGGCAAACTCACTGTCACCGAGTCGATTCCAACTCGTAGCGGCTCTATAGACGCGCCCCCGGGGGTTTCCAAGTCCTTATGTCCCATTAAGGCAGTGGTTCTCCACCTTCCTCATGCTGAGACTCTTTCATACAGTTCCTCACGTTGTGGTGACCCCCCCCCAACCATAAAAGTATTTTCCTTGCTACTTCATAACTATAATTTTGCTGCTGTTATGAATCAGGCGACCCCTGTGAAAGGGTCATTCGACCCCCAAAGGAGTCGCAGCCCACAGGTTGAGAACCGGTACAGAAAGGTACACAGGGTACAGAAAGCTGCGCCCTCCTGAGAAACACCTGGGACTTCCAAACTGCCGACCTTGTGGTGGGCATCCAAATGTGTCCCCACAACACCACCAGGAGCTGCCAGCTAGAACAAAACCATCTTTTTTCTTCTCCAGAAAGTGTGTTACTATGGGGTTTGCTGCGTGTAAGTTAGTGTTAGACACCATCAAGTTGGTTTTGACTATTGTAACCCCAAGTGACGGAGTCGGACAGCCAAGCAAGTCTTCCTGGGTGTCATCTTTAGAGACACGATCGCCAGGGGCAATCAAGGGGGCTCAAGATACCAGCCCTTTGCTCTCACTGCCATCGAGTCGGTGCTGACTCCCGGCGACCCTGCAGCACAGACTAGAACTGCTCCCGTGGGTTTCCTAGACTCTCTGCTGGAGTAGAAAGCCAAGTCTTTCTCCTGCGGAGTGGCTGGCAGTTTTGAACTGCTGGCTTTGCAGTTAACAGCCCCACTCGTAAGTCCTGCTCACTTGTACAGCACTTTCCAGTTTGCCCAACACGTTTCCATCTGCCTTTCCTTGCCCTTCCAAAGAACGAGGCATCTTTACCCCCTTTTTTCAGATAGGAAGACAGATGCTTCAAAAGGGCATGCACTTTCCAAGCTGATGCAGCAAGTCAGTGCAGTGCATACTCAGACTCCCACTGCACACTCGGGCTCTCACTGCCCGGGTCGTGTCCCTCTCCGGAAACGAGGAGCACTGAGGACAGGGCAGCTTACGAGACGCAGATATTGCTCTTACCGAGGTAGCGACCCAGGGCCCCCTTCTCCACGCTCCTTCCTCAGACTGGACCCCCACCTGCCTGAGTAGGCCACGGGGTGAGTCAGGAGAAGCCACCAGGGTGCCAGGAGAAATGTGGGTGCCCCAGAGTGGACTGGAGGAGGTGGTCCCCACGCTGGAGGACCCAGCTCCCAGCCTTCCCTGTCTCCCCTCACCCAGACCCTCACAGCAGGGTGTGCCTGAACTCGCCAGACCCTGACGACCCCCTGATTTCCTACATCAATGCCAACTACATCCGGGTATGTAGCCTCACCCTGATGGCCTGTCCCTGAAAGGGGCCAGTGGGGCCTGCCCTTCAGGCCTGTCCCTAAGCTACTAGCAACCCCTGGGAAGAGCCCGAGGGTTGGAGGGGGACTGGTTGCTAGGAGCGCTGCTTCTGCTGCTGACCCCTGGCCTTGGCTGGCCACAGGGCTATGGTGGGGAGGAGAAGGTGTACATCGCCACTCAGGGACCCATCGTGGGCACCGTGGGCGACTTCTGGCGTATGGTGTGGCAGGAGCACACCCCCATCATCGTCATGATCACCAACATCGAGGAGATGAACGAGGTAGGCTCAGAGCGACTCAGTGCCCCCAGTTTCCAGAGGAAGCGAGTGGGCTTCGGGAAAGGGTAGTGCCCATCCTATAGCTTATGCTGCTGGAGCCAGAACCCAATGCGCTAACCTCTAAGCCTACCGCCCTTTGACACATCTTGCCCCACTGGCCGTGGCGGGGTGTGGGGCGCGGGTTGTGGGAGGGGACCTATAGTCTCACGGTGTGGGCGTCTGCAGAAGTGCACCGAGTACTGGCCAGAGGAGCAGGTGGCGTATGACGACTTGGAGGTGACCGTGCGGGAGGTCAGACACACGGAGGATTACCGGCTTCGGCTCATCTCCCTCAGGGTGAGGCCTGGGCTGCACTCGGTGGGGGGGCGGGGCAGGGCAGGGCAAGCACAGCCCCGTGGTCCAAGGCAGCTAAAGCGAGGCCCCTGGGGTTTCTGTTAACCGGGTTGTTAAGGAGAGGGACTTGGGGGGTGGGGGGGGCTTGTGGCCACGCACACTCACCTCAGGTTACAATGGAACTGATTCCCGCTCTCGCGACCCCGTTCGTTCAAAGCAGAACTGTGCTCACAGGGCCTTGAGTGGCTGACTTTTCAGAGGGGGGTCATCAGGCCTTTCTTCCAAGGTGCCTCTGAGTGGACTGGTCCTGGGGAGGAGAAGCAGAGCAGGGTAGGCGGGTACTCGCCCCCTGCAGAGACTGCCCCTGGGGATTCCCACACATCATCCCGTGCAGGTATTCCAGGCTGTGACCTTGACAGGAATGGGTTGTCAGGCCTCTCTCCCACCGAACCGACCACCTTCCATGTAGCGACCACGCAATGAACCTGTGTGCCACCAGGCCCCTCCTCCAGCCTGTAAAAGAGCTCACCGCTGTCCCACCAATGCCAACTCGGCAACCCATAGGACAGGGTGGAACTGTCCCCTGCGGGTTCCTGAGACTGTAACTCTTTATGGGAGTAGAAAGTCCCATCCCCACCCCACCCCCGAGCGGCTGATGGTTTCGAACTGCTGACCTTGCAACTAGCAGCCCAACTTGTAAATGCCGACAGCATCACAAGCCTTAGTCGAAGTCAGCCCCATTGGGCTGCCTCTCTGCTCTGTGAATTAATAATGCCTTCCAGCTCTGCTTCCAAGTGCCCCTCAGGTCAGGACCCTCTGCTTCATGGGACGTCAACAGCCTCCGGTGTGTCCTTAGGACGGGAAGGTCCAATGGGACTTTGAAATGCCACCAAGTAAGGTCCCTTCACCTGAGATGCTAGGCTTCTGGTGGGAGTAATGCCCGCCCTGTCCACCAGAGGGCAGGCACTCCTTCCTGTGTTTGGGTTGCCTGGGAGCCGGTGGTTAAGAGGGAGAGGAACACACTGAACAGCCCAGAAGGGCGGGGGCTGGTCTCCTCCCACCCAGAAGCTGTGCCTCCTCCGGGATCCACACAAAGACACTGTTCATTTGGAAGCTGAGGGACCAGTGGGTTCTGTGTTGGGGAAATGATAAGGTGGCCTGTGGGCAGTGAGCAGAGTCTGGGTTAGGGGGCCCAGGGGCAACGGAAGCTTGCAGACAGGAATGAGTTGGGGAGACCGGCATCGTCACCCCTCTCGGGGTCCTGGGGTTGTTGAGGCAGAGCTGGCGTGAAGACCGAGGTCACTGACCAGCCCCTGTGACCAGGCCGGCCCAGGGTCCCTGACTAGTGTGGTGTAGGTGGGAGGGGCTGCCCTGGTTGTCCCACCCACCTTCATCTCTGGAGTGGGGGGTGGGGCACTGAGAGAGTCCCCATCTGTCTGCACAGAGCGGTGCTGAAGAGCGAGGCCTGAAGCATTACTGGTTCACATCCTGGCCGGACCAGAAGACCCCAGACCGCGCCCCCCCACTCCTGCACCTGGTGCAGGAGGTGGAGGAGGCAGCCCAGCAGGAGGGACCCCACTGTGCCCCTATCATCGTCCACTGCAGGTGGGTCCTCCTCCCAGTTACCCGCTGCGCAGGGCTGTCTGTCCCGGGCCCCTGACCCCGGCCCCTCTGCCCTCAGTGCCGGCATTGGTAGGACTGGATGCTTCATCGCCACCAGTATCTGCTGCCAGCAGCTGCGGCAAGAGGGCGTGGTGGACATCCTGAAGACCACGTGCCAGCTCCGCCAGGACAGGTCGGCTCCAGGCCAAGGTGGAGGGAGGGGGAGCAGGGAGAGGCTGCATGGGATGAGGGTCTGGTGGACGTGGGACAGGGAGGACAGATGGACACAAGGTCAGGATGCAGTCAACTGAAGAGGACAGAAACAGCGGTGGACAGGAGGAGGGGCGGACGAGGTGGAACACACACCCCTGTGCCATCCTGCCCAGGCTGGTGAGGGTGGCCACAGAGGGGGCTCCGAGCCTGGCCAGCAGGTCTCACAGCCGGGCAGTGCCGTGGTGGGCGGGACAGCACGTGGTGACTGCTGTGCATCTGCCGGGCAGGGGCGGCATGATCCAGACGTGTGAGCAGTACCAGTTCGTGCACCATGTCATGAGCCTCTATGAAAAGCAGCTGTCCCGCCAGGCCCAGGAGTGACCGCTCCCCCTCCCCTCAGTGTCTTCTGGGCCTTCCCCTCGGCCCTCCTCACCCAACACCCCAGCTCAGGCCACCAACCCCCACCCCAGGCCTGCTCCCTGTCCCCTCCCTCCCGCTTCCTCCCTCCTCTGTCCACCTTGGCCTGGCCCCCACCCCCCCATTGTCGCTCTTCCTATTGTAAATATTGGGGGGAGGGGGGAGGAACGTGCCAGGCCAGGCCTGGGGCCCTGGGGCCTGACCCGCACCATGAAGACGGGGGGGCCTCAGTTTTTAACCGTAGCTTCACCGCAACTTGACTCCCACTTGCCCGTGTCCATGCCCGAGCCAAGCGTCCTGCCGCTGTGTTGTCTGACCATCCATCTCTCCTGTGTGTACCGGACACTGTGTCTCCTGGGCCGGCCGGGACAGGGTGATGCACTACAGCCTGCGCCGCCCAGGCAGAGGGGCCCACCCCCTCCACGTCTCCCCAGCTCTCTGGACCAGGTGGGGCCAGAGAATGGGCCCTGAGTACCTGGAGCCCACACTTAGGGAGCCCTGGAGGGTCTGGCTGAGAAGCCCCAACTGAGGGAGAGAGGCCTCTGGGTTGGGGGGCATCCCCTCCAGGCAGGCCTGGGTGTCAGGTGCCTCAGCCTCTGGAGCATTGGAGGAGGAAGGAGCAGGTGGGGGCTCTGGGCCCTAGTGGGGGCACGGGAAGGGAACCCCAAGGGGGTGGGGTGGGGACTTGGTCCAGATCTGTGTGAAACCTTGTTCTGTGTCGCCGTGGGAACACGCTCCCCAAAGTCCTGCTATGTGTGGCTCTGCGTGTGTCCCGTGTCCACGCATGTGTTGACAGCCCCTCCACGGGGCCTGCATGACTCTGGCAACATGTTCTCCTGGAGCCACGTGTTTTTATTGCTGACTTTAAATATTTATCCCCCGGCAGACAGAGACGTGGGGTGTCTTTTTATAATTCGCTCGTGGTCATTGAATAGAGCAATAAACGGAGCATTTTGAGCAAAATCTGCCTCCAGGGTCTGTGTGACTTACCCCTGCCCTGCCCTCCCCCCCTTCCCAGCATTCCCTTGGAGCCTGGCCAGCAGTCCCACTCTTCCCCAGGGCCGCCCCCCCCACACACACATATGCTCCCACCCCCCCAACATACACACGCTCCCGCCCCCCATGGAGAGAATCCAGGTCTGAAAAGCCAGAAGGAGTCCATTGGGCAGAGTGTTCCAGCCCTCTGCCTCAAGCCCAGCCAGTACTCAGGGCCATAGGAGCCTCCAACAAGTGTGGAGGTTGCCAGAGGCTGGCAGGCCAGTGGTGCCAATGAGTGTTCCAGGGCCAGAGCAGGGGGACGTCTGAGCATGCCCAGCCCTGCCCCCTGGGCCAGTCCATCACCCCAGTTAGCCCCTCAGGTCCCCGCAGCAGCTGCAGCCCGGCACTTCCCCTTGTATGGACTGGTGGCAAGTGGCCTCTCCCAGGGGCCCCGAGTCATCTCTGAGTCATCCCGCACACTCCTGCTCTATTTTACCACCACCACCCCTGCCGGAATGCAGCAAAAGCAGCAGTGAGGTCACATCCCGCAGGGGGTTCACCCCAGGGCAGGGCTGGTGACCGGCCAGCAGGTCCTTACAAGGCACAAGGACCTGGGCTCGAAGGGCATGCTGCAGAGGAAAGGGGGCTTGGGGACACCTTCAGACAGAGGCCTCACCCCATGCTACCTGAGCCCCACAGCTCAGAAGTCCCACCCAGTAATAATGAGGACCAAGAGTACCACTGGCAAGTACCCCTGGTCAGTCATCCCCACCCCCAGCTCTCCACCGAAGCCCAGGGCCATCAGCTGACCTAGCTGAGGAGCCTGTGTAAGGAATAGCCCCCAGGGGACAGACATTTAAGGAACCAGTGGCTCTTGGTGGCCCCACTGTTGAGACTGACGAAGGAGGGACTGGCCACACTTGCGGCCCAGACACTCACTGAGCCACGCAAGTGTTGGGAGGCTGATCAGTGCAGAAGGTAAGGCTTGCTCTTCCCTCCAGAAGGGAGCAGAGTCTGCTCACGCTGAGCCCGGGGGTGGAAGACGGAAGGAGAGGGCAGGAGCCAGAATGGGTCAGTGGTCTTAGAACCGGGAGGGGTAGAAGCGGGCCGAAAAACCAAACTCACTGCCTTGAGCAATTCTGACGCTCGATGACCCCACAAGCCAGACAAGAACTGCCCCTGAGGTTCCCAAGTCTGTAGCTCTTTACCACTGTAGAAAACCTTGTTGGTGGCCCAAGGAGCGGGTGGTGGTTTCAAACTGCTGACTGTGCTGTTGGCAGCATATGCCGCCAGGGCTCAGCGGCTGCTAATTCTGAGCCCTTTGGGTTGGGCCACAGAGGGTGGAAGGCAGGAGCAAGAACAAGTAAGAGGTCTAGAACTCAAAGGGGTAGAAGCAGGTGTCAAACCAAAAGAACAAACTGTAAGCCATTTGCCTTGAAGCCAATCCTGCCTCCTGGCGACCTTGTGTGTCCGAGTAGAGCCGCTCCACGGGAGAAGGGGGCTGCACCGGCTGATTTCTCACAAGCAGATCACCAGGCCTTTCTTCTGAGGTGCCTCTAGGCAGACTCAACCCCTTGACCCTTCAGTGAGCACCCAGAAGCCCGCAGGCAGACGTGATCCTGGTGGAAAGGGACAGGTAAAGTTGAGTCACAGCCCTCCGACTCCCTGCCTATCTCAGAAGCAAGCCTCTGGGTGCCCTGGAGGGGTACCGGTCTGAGTGGCGCCAGTCAGGTTCTTTCCTCTGGGACGTCAGCTTCTTGCTGCGCACCATGTAAATCTACCGTGCTGGGATCAATGCTGGCGGGGGCGTGCGTTGAACTGCCGTGAGCTGGCCGTTCACAACCAGGGTGAGGAAACTTCCTGTGAGCCGGTCTGGAGAGATGAAATTAAAAGGCAGAGCCAGGTGTCTCGTTTTTTGTCTTTCAAATCTTACATGTTTGTGAAGAAAGGAAGGATCAAAAATACAGATCCCGACGGACTGGAAGGCCCTCCCAAAGGCCTGAGACCGTGAGCTGAGAGAGGAGTGGGACATGGAAGGGGCGGGGCTCAGGAGAGAGGGTGCTGCTTCACATGATTGAGTTACGGACTTCCAGAAAAACAACCCTGTGGCCGTGGAGTCCTTTCCACGCCACGGCAGCCCCATCAGGTTAGAGAGTCGAACTGGTCCCGAGGGCTTTCTTGGCTGTAACGTCCACAGATGCAGATTCCCACGAGGTGGTGCTCCCAGGGGGCTGCTGGGGGGGTTCAAACTACCAGCCTTTAGGTCGGCAGATGATCGCAAACTGCATCAGCCAGGCTCCTTTAAAAAAAACAACATTAAAAGCTGTAAAATACACACTACCCCTCTGACTAGATCCTTTTGCAAATGAAAGCAGGGTTGTAGACATGTGTTTCCATCTGTCTTAGCATTTCCCGGCTGCCAGGGGTCCCAGGGGTCCAGGAAGATGATCCTCCACTTCCTGCCAAGGCCCCGTCGGGGATGACTTGTTCAGAAAGTCCCTTCTGCCTGACTTCATTCCTCTCGGTGAAACACCTGGTGCTGCCCCCTTCCTCGTTCCATGTAGCTATCACCAAGTATCCTCCAGTCCCTCTGGGCCTTACTTGGTTCTGTGAGTAAGCCAAAGCCCTGGTTTTCTTTCCTCTGAGAACATGGGGTCCTTTGGGGTTACTTGGTGGGGCGACAGGCTTTTTGTCCTTGCACTCAACCAAGAACAGGGCAATGTGAAATGGAGAGAGGAGGGGCTTGCACCCAGACCTCCTCTCCCCTGGCCCTCTCCTGGGGGCATCCACCTCTCTTTGTGTCCTACACTCGCACACAGACACACGAACATCTCTGCCTATCCGCCCACTCCTTCCCCATCCTTCATGACCTCATCCTCTCCCCGGTCCTCACAGGTGAGTGCCTACGCCTGCTGTCACCATGACGACGACCATTCACCACAAGCAGATGGTGCAGGAGCGCATGTCCATGGAGTTCAGCTCTAGCTCCACCACCCACGTGCAGACCTTCTCCCAGACAACCAAGATCATGGGAGGCAAGTGGAGTGGGGAGGGGCAGCCAGCAAGAGCAGCTTCCTTTGTCCACAGCCACCGCCTGGGTGGCCTCAGGCTTGGAAACTCTGGGCTTTCCGGGACCTGAGCTACTTACAAGGTCCTTCTCCCAGCCTGTGCTCCCAATCGGCTTTGGTCAAGCGTCAGCCGGCCGATGGTCACAGGAACACTAGAGCTCCAGGAAAATGGTTTAGAAAGAAGCAAGGCACGTGGGTGTGTGGGAGCGACAGATAAAGGCTTAATTGCTCAGAGAGATCAGAGCCGGAGCCTGGGGAACCATGTCTCAGATGGTAGAATGGCAGGTCTGGGTAAGGTAGTGGGGTCGCCACCCTAACTACCTACATATGAGTAATGAGGACCCTGCTCTACTTGATAGGAGACTCCAGACTGTGGGGGGCGCGCGGGGGGCGCGCGGATGAGTGACCTAAACAAGTGCCCTAACCTCCCAAACCCTCAGCCCTTGGGAACCAAACTTGGGAGGTGGCAGTTTTAAGGGGAGGCCGAGGAATGAGCGCCCAGCAGAACAAACTGTTTCCATCCTGTCTCTCGTGGAGAGAGATTGCCAAGTGGCCAGGGGCCAGGATATTGGATATCTGTGCACAGTCATGGCCCCTCCCTCAAATCCCGGAGGGGCAGTCTCTCAAAGTCCTCCGTGGACAGAGGTCAAGTCCAGATGAAGACTCTTCACACCAACCCCTCCTGGTCCTGGTCCGTGAGTCAGGACAAACGGAAGAGCAAGGACTCAAGGACTAGAGTCAAGACCGGATGTTGCAAATTCAAGTGTTTCTAGCAGTGATTCTCAACCTTGGGTGCACATTAGAATCATCTTAGTGTGCAGGGAGGCGGGGTGGGGGGGCAGGGAATAGTACTTCTCAATCAGGTGTTCCTGCCAGTTCTGCGGGGTGGATGGTGGGGGGTTCTCCTAGGCAGTCAGAGTTGGGCAGGAAACAGACATTTGGGCAGCAGACCTGAGTGAACTGGAGGAGATGTAGCCCACGTCAAGAGGGCTGCCACTTCTTCCCTCCTACTGTTTGTGACCATGTGGGGTACCGATCCAAGGCTGAGACATTACAGACATCTGTAATGGTCCTATGCCATTTCCCAATGTTCAGAGGGAGGGAGGGACTTGGCTTAAACTTCGGAGGCCTTGTCAAACATCTGCAGGCCAGATGCAGTCTCTTTGAGACCCCGGGTCACTATTTCAAGGTAGTAAGGGCAGCTTAGAGACCTTGCCTCATCTCAATGCTGCAGAAGAGTGGGGGTAATAGTTACCTACTTCACTGGGATACTGTGAGAATCCAATAGAAGCAGATGTGCTTATTGCTGTTCCTGACACGAGGAGAGTGCTCAGGAAGCCACACTGTTGTCACTGGGGGCCGTCAAGCCAACTCCAATTCACGGAGCAGAGCAGACTGGCCCCACGGAGTTCTACAGGCGGGGCACTTTCTGGGAGCAGGTCATCGGGTCTTTTCCCCCAAGGAGCGGCTACGTGAAGTCCATCAGCTCGACCAGTGAGCCCCCAGGGCATAACTGATGACCTACTAGCCAAGATTTGCCATAGTCTATGGTCCACAATCAAACTCATTGCAGAGACTCAGGGCAAGCCTATAGGGCAGGGCATGACTGCTCCCTGAGACTCTTCAAGACTAACTCTTGACAGGAGTCCAGAGCCTCATCTTTCTCACGAGGCTCGGCTGGTGGTTTCAAACTGCTGACCTTGCAGTTAGCAACCTCATGCATAACCACTACTACCCCAGGGCTCCTATAACCTATTGTAGTGGGGGAGAGGGCCACCATACTGTTCTGTCTTCCAAATGTACAATTATGTTACCACACTGGTGTGCGCTTCCAGTACAGAGATCCCCACAGACAGCCCCACTGGAATAGGAGCATGTTCTATCCCCACCCACCCAGAGCCACCATTCCAATAGCAGTGAGTGCCCAGCCCACAGAATCGCCAGAAGGCTTAGCACTGTGTCCGTCTTAATGCAACGGGGGACCAGGGCTTCCAGGAGAGAAGCCCAAGAAATCAAGAAAAATCCCCAAAAGATTCATCTCCTGAAAAGAGAGGCAAGGAAGACACAATAAGACCCTAAATAAAAAGAAGCAAAACTGTGGGGCATGGCCTAATAAAGGGGACTGACCTTGAACGGTGGAGAAATGACATTGGCGCCCTCTGATGCTGTAACTTTGCCATCACACAATGACCCAGGGGCTCCCAGTGCCCCTCCTGGGACCAAAGCAGGTCCTGCCCTCCCCTCCCCCTCCCCCCATCTTGGCTTTCAATGCCTGTTGTCCACCATCCCCTCATGAAAAGGTGACCCTCCAATCCCAGCTGACCTCTTGCCCTGCCCCCCACAGAGGAAGTGACCAGAAAAACCTCAAGCACGGTGGAGTTCTTCAGCTTGGTGAGCCGGAGCACAGACATCCCTGCTGGGGAGAGCGTCCCTGAATTCGTGGAGAAGCCCCGCCCGGTCACCTCACCGGAGGGTGCGCTGCTCCCCCGTCTCCCTGCCTCTCTGACCCTAATCCCCCACCCTGAGCAGAGCCTAGCAGGACCCAGCCGAGTCCTTGGGAGGGAAGGGAGGACCCAGCCTGGGTGTGGGAGGTGAGGCTTGGGTCCTGTGTCCACTGCAGGAGACAAAGCTGAGTTCCGAGCCCAGGTGCAGGGGAAGCCCAAACCCAACATCACCTGGAAGAGGGAGAGTGGCCTCCCCATCAAGGAGTCCGCCAAGATTTTCTACGACAGCATCAACAAAGAGCACGTGCTGAAGGTGCGGCGGGGGGCGTAGGGGGTGGAGAGCCAGAGCAGGGACCCCTGGGAGCCCCCTGTGCTCTCATAGACCAGAAGCACCAAGGCAACCCGAGATGGGAGCTGTGGGAACAAAGGTACCCGCCTCCCACAGCCCAGCAGGGGTTCCAGCCTGGGATCCTTTTGTTGTCTGTCCATCGCCAGGCTGACAAAGCTAGCCTGAGGCCTTCTGAAGCCTGGGATGCGGCAGCGTTCTTTCTTAAAGTTATGATGAATATGTGCACGTATCTGTATGAAACACACAGGAAAATTATTATAATAGACACCCACCACTCAGATGACCACAGCTAATGTGTTACGCTATCAGCTTAAAATACTCCGTATAGATAGTTATGGAACCCCGGTGACTCACGGTTACATGCCCAAGCCCATTGCTCTAGAGGGTGAATGGAATGAGAGAAACCCAGTCAGAGTCTGCTGCCGGGGAGTACCAGGAAGCTGGGGCACCAAACTTGGGGGCAAGACCGCAAGGTCCAGGATGCAGAAGCCAGAAAGAGGAGTCAGGAAGACAAGAAAGGGAGCCCAAGGCCACTAGAAGGTGGGGGGGTGGGGAGGGCTTATTGAGCAGCCAGGCTGGGATAGGCGGACCGGGCCAGGTGGGAGGGTGGGACTGGTCCTAGAGCAGAAATGAAGGTCAGGGCTCCTGCACTCCTCAGCTGAGCACCCCAGAAGAATCTTGCTAAGAGCTGGCCATGCCTGGGACTCACCAGCTTCTCCCCACTTGCTCAGCGCTGGGCCTGCCGGGGCTGCAGCCTTTGCCCCAGGTCCTCTGGAGAGGAGGCTGGACGGGTCAGGGAGAGAGCAAAACCGAGAGAGCAAGACCGACTGGTCTTTCCCTGGACATCTTGTGAAAGGCAAAGAGCTTCCCTCTTGCCCCCACAGAAAGAGATTGGTTTCTGCTACTCCCCAAAGACCCTATCCATGGCCACACAGCACACACTATCAGACCCCAAGCCCCTACTGGTCTCATTCATGCAGGCTGTATGCATGCTACCTTCTTCACCACGGACTCCTCAGGGGCCCAGCCCAGTCCGCACCTGCTACGGGAAAGCTAGGAGAAGGCTTCCTAAGGGCCATGGGGAAAGCCCACTGTCTTCCCATGAACTTTATGAAGCCCCCTCCACGTGCTAAACAAAGGCAACCTCCGCCCAATGCCAGCAGTGCAGGCAGAGGTGAGAACTCCGACAGAAGTCAGCCCCTGCCTTCCCGGAGCTCGCAGCGAAGAAGCATCCGCTGAGGAAACAGTCCTACTGCTGGGGGCTCAGTCTGCAAACACACATGGACTCACACCGACTGTGTATCCAAGCCGTAGAGCAGCGGTTCTCAACCTGTGGGTCGCGACCCCTTTGGGGGTTGTAAGACTTTTGCACAGGGGTCACCCAATTCATAACAGTAGCAAAATGACAGTGATGAAGTAGCAACGAAAATAATTTTATGGTTGGGGGGGTCCCCACCACATGAGGAACTGTATTAAAGGCTCTGAGCGTTAGGAAGGTTGAAAACCACTGCCTTAGAGGCTGCTCAACCCTCCCCTCATAGACCCCATTCCTGGCTCCCTTCCCCCTCTCATAGAAGCACCCCTTCCCCAAGGCTCTCTCCCCTCTCCCTCACTAATGTCCTGCTTCTGATCCAGCTAGAGCCACTGACCTCCGATGACTCTGACAACTACAAGTGCATTGCCAGCAACGATCACGCGGATGCCATCTACACCGTGTCCCTGTTGGTGACGGAGGGTGAGCCTTCCCACTCCTGCTCTCTCCCCTGAGTGGCCAGATTGGGCCCTGTCTGCTACTGACCCCTCTCTCTGTTGTTAGGTCAAGATAAAATGGATTTCAAAAAGATGTTGAAGAAAAGGTGAAGGCTGGGCGGCCCTTCCCCCAGGGTGCATTCCCCCAGGGAGGGGAGCCATCTCAATGTTGGGAAAGGTTCTCCAAGATCCTGGTCTTCAAGGAGAGGTTGTGAGTCCATGCTTGGTCTCCCCCTCCTCCCAGGGCTCCCCCTGCTCCTAAGAAAAAGCAGAAGAAAGTGACAGATGAGAAAGAAATGTTGGAGATTTTGTCCAAGGTGCCTAAGAAAGACTTTGAGAAGGTCTGCATGGAGTACGGTTTCACGGACTTCCGGGGTCTGCTCAAGAAGCTCAAAGAGATGAAGAAGAAAGTGGAGGTGGAGGTCAGTGGGGCAGGGAGCCGGCGGCTAGAGACTGTCCCATGGTCAATCGACAGGTTCCTACTTACTCATTCTTGTCATCCCCTTCGCCCCCTGAATCTTCCCCTGGGTCCACAGGGGGCTGCTGTCTGATCCTACTAGGCTTTCTCCCCAGATCCTTGGAGGTCTTCCACGATTGGGGGCTCAATTAGGGCAGGCTTCAGATGCCCCTGACTTCTACTACTTTATGATCCACCTTTCAGGCCATCCGGATTCTGAAGCCCCTGGAAGACATCGAGACCAAGATTGACACCACGGTAACCTTTGACTGCATCTTGGAGCTGAAGGACCCCAATATCAAAATGATATGGATCAAGGTGAGGTGACACCTGGCCGGGACTCACGTGGGCGGCGGCGTCTCTCCTCTACACTCCTCCCTTCTCAGGCTTTCTCATGACCCAGCAGCAGCAGCTTTGCTTTCTCGCTACCAAGCCGATGCCTCCCGTTATGATTGGAAGAGGCTGAGTCATTGCCGGGTCCGATTCTTGGTTTTCAAAGCCGGGGCCAGTGTCATTTGAGACAGTCATGGCCCCTCTAAAAATCACAGACATTTCATCTGGAACCTGGAAGGGCTAGGTTAGATAGTTCTCAAGGTCACTGAAGGTCATGGCTTCTAAAAGAAAGCACCTCAAAAATGTCTGCACATTGCTTGAGGGAGTGCGTGTGCAAGAACGCCAGACTCCACTGAGCCGAATGATGAGACTAGAGACATCTGAGGGGTCTCTTGGTGTGTCTGGGAAGCTTACCGGGGAATCCTCCAGCTCCCATTAGCTCTGGGAAGCAGGAAGCTCTGGGTCTCCTCCTGAATCCCTTATCAGCATTCCTACCTGTCCCATGAGGCAGGGTACTGAGCCACTGAGGATCCAGTACTCCCTGGGCAAGTACGATGTGAAGCAGATGGGCACCAAGTATATGCTCATCATTACCAACGTGAATATGAACGACGCGGGCATCTACAGCCTGTCCGTGGGCGACAAGAGGATGAGTGCAGAGCTCACAGTGCTGGGTATGCGTGTGGGCATCAGGAGGGTGCACATGGGGGATGCGGTCAGGAGATGGCCCACGGGTATGGGAGATTGTGGGGCTAGGCCGGAAAGAATCGCATGGGGATGGGAGTCCACGGGAAGGCAATGTGGCCATGCCACAAAGAGGCCTTGGGGATCCTAAGTGCCGTGGGCAGTAGAGAAGAGTAGTTAAGGGCGCAGATCCTGGAGCCAGGCTCCTTGGGGTCAACTGTAAGCTAGGAGAATTAAAGAAGGGGATGTGTCGATGATGACTAAAACAATAGCCGGCTCCTATCTAAACCCACATAACTATTTGGTGAACGTGAAGTGTCGCAGTTAACATGACTGGGGAGGAGGCCGTGGAAAAAACCTGGCAAAGGACTTTGAGGGAGCAGGGATCCCAAGTGGGAGGAAGGAGAGGAAGGGCACTTTCCCCCGCCTGGGTCCCCATGCTGCCCTCACCATCCTCCTGCTCATGAGGGAGGGACCGAGGGGTCCACAAGGCAATCCTCCTGCCCTGCCTGCAGACGAGCCGCTAAAGTTCCTGGGAGAGATGCAGCCAGTGAAGGTGACGGAGCGCCAGACAGCCGTGTTCGAGATCCGCCTCTCCAAAAAAGTGCCCAACTTTGTGTGGAAATTCAATGGGAAGGAACTGAAGAGAGATGAGAAATATGAAATCCTGGTGTCTGAGGACGGTCTGACCCACACACTGAAGATCAAGGACGCCAGACTCAGCGACAAGGGCGAGTTCTCCGCCGAGGCGGGGGGCCTGGTACAGAAGGCCCAGCTCACCATTGACCGTGAGTGGTTGGGCCATCGGCTGAAGGGTGGGCTTCTAACCATAGCAACCCGCATGTGGGCAGTCATCCATCCATCCAGACACCCACTCATCTCCTCCTCCCTGTGCCCTGAGGTGGGTGTTGGGTGGATAGACAGGGTCCTCCTCTCCTTTACTTCCTAGGGGCAGATAGAGAAAGAGATGAAAACCGTGGTTCTCAAGCAAGGAATCACAGCAGGGTCTTATTGTCAGCTAGGAGATCGTGGCTCAAGAAATCATTGACCTTCTTGGCTCTAATGACGTATATTCTAGCACATCATGGCCCCTTTGACTGCTCACATTCTAGTAAGGCTCAGGTGGGGAGGTGCACCTGATGGCGGGCGAGTAGGTCCGCCATGAATATATGCCCCACGGGTGACCTGCACCTCAGGGCCCTGTCACAGGAGCACAAAGGGGAGGGGCCACCACCTGTGGAGGTCAGAAGTGGGGCGATTGTCTAAGCTCAGCAAAAAAACAGGACTCCCAGTAGAGGGACCAGCAGAACAAAGTCACAGGCACCAAAGAGACAGACCATGCAAATACACGGCTCTCGGGGGCCGTCCTCGTTCCCTGTGGCTGGCAACTAGAGCAACGGGTCCCCTCGCAGTTCTGGAAGCCAGCGGTCTGTGCTCCAGCCCAGCACCACTCCCCACTGGGGACTGCAGAGGAGAATCCATTCTTTGCCTCTTTGAGCTCCTGGTGGTGTGGCCTCGCCACTCCAATCTCTGCCTCCATAAAGGTCACACTGCCTTCTCCACTTCCCAAATCTATGTCATCTCCCCCAGTCCCACTCTCATTTAGACACTTGTCACTGCATTCGGGCCCTTTCAGACCATCAAGATGATTCCTCATCTCAAGATCTCTAACTTCATCACTTCCACAAAGACCCTTCTCCAAATAAGGAAACACTCAGACAGAGACATGTGTACTAAGGGGCTTCCCGGTGGACCTTCAGTAGGGACATCAGTAATATGGATTATAGCCGTGTGAAGGGGTGAGGTGGTTATCCTGTCTTACTTCTAAGGAGACCAAGATTTGGAGGGGTACTCGGGTTGCCTGAAGCCAACTAGCAAGTAAAGGCCAGAGCTGAGACTCCCCCTTCCAAGTGACCCCACGGGTCACCTGTTAGACACAAGCACATTCCATCTCACAAGAGCCTGTGTTTTCTGGGGTGGCATGAAGCTGCAGGGGAAAGAGCATTAGACCCAAGCGTCTGTCTGTCTGCCTGCCTGTCTGACCTCAGGCATCCCCATCAAGTTTGTAAGTACCCTCAAAAACGTGCGGGTGAAAGAGCGGAGCCGAGCGTGCCTTGAGTGTGAGCTGACGTCCAAGGACGTGACCCTGCGCTGGAGGAAGGACGGGCAGCTGCTGGAGCGGAGCAACAAGTACAGCATGAACCATGAGGGCAAGCGGGCAGAGCTAATCATCGAGGACGCCCAGCTCAGCGATGGCGGCGAGTACACTGTGGTGGCCATGCAGGACGGGGACCCCACGGAATACTACAGCACTGCCGTGGTCACCGTGGAGGGTACATACACCCTACGCCAGTCTCCGCTGCCCATGCCACCCCTTACCAGGGCCTTTCCTGACCGCGGGCACGGATCCGCCCCATGACTGGCTGCATCCCATATGCCCCCAGACTGTGAGCATGCTTGAGCTTCCCACTCGAAACACTCCTGTTTCCCAAATTCCAGCCATTGCCAACCTCCCAGCCCCTGCACATGGCTACTTCCTAGACCCTCACCAGCCACATCGTCCTACCCTGGTCACCCCGGATCCCTTCACTTCAACCAGCCTTCACTTCCAGACCGTCACCAGCTTCCGTACCCTGGTTGTCCCAAACCCCTTGACCCTGACCACCCTGAACTCCATAAGACCCTGGCCATCCCATAAACACTTCCACAGCCACCAGGAAACACCCCCAGCTCCACTACCCACCTGCATGCTCTCATCTGGTCCCCTTCCACTGAGCACCTCCACTGATCAGTTCCCCCACCAAGTCCACCCCACCCCTTCACCCATCCCCATCGTCCTGGTGGCCCTTTCCCCAGGTCCCTGACTTACCCCCAGCCTCCCTCCCCCCCTTACTGACCTGCCCCTTGGTCACTGCCTGCATGCCCCAGTCCCTTCCTCCCTCCCCCTACTCACCATCCCCCAATCTCTCAGTGGCCATTTTCAAAGCGCCTCCTCGATCCTCCAGAATCTTCATCAGGGCGGCGCTCGCCATTCCCAAGACCATTGCCACCAGCCCCTGTTCTCAGAAGCCACTCCCACCCCGACGCCCTGACCCATCTCGGCCCCTTCTTTTGCCCAGAGCGTCTGGCCACGGTGAAGAGCGGCCTGTCCGACGTGCACGCGGCCACGGGAAGCCCCGCCGAGCTGTGCGTGGTGCTGAACGACGAGAAGGTGGAGGGCGTGTGGCTGAAGGACGGCAAGGAGGTCGGAGGCAGGGGCCGGGATCGGGTCTGACGGAGGGCGGGGTCACCCTGGCCTCCCACCGTGCTCCAGCGTGGCCATCCCTCGCCCCCAGATCACGGACTTCACCGGCATTCAGGTGGTGAAACAGGGCGCAGTACACAAACTCATCTTCCCCAATATGGGCCCCGAGCACGAGGGCAAGTACACGTTCCGGGCCAAGGGCGCCGAGAGTGAGGCCTCGGTGTTCATAGCAGGTAAGGTCATGGCGCTCTGCAGACCAGCTCGACCAAGGCTGGGCCCGCCCCCAAGCCCTCGGCCCGTGCCCATCCCACATCCCCTCCAGTGTATCCCTCTCCCGTGGTGGGGCTGGCCTTCCCTGCCCCGCCCCCACAGATCCCCCCACCATCGACCCATCGGTGCTGGAGGCCCTGGCCGCGCACCCCGTGACCGTGAAGGTGGGCCACACGGCACACATCAAAGTGCCCTTCCGGGCAAAGCCGCTACCCAAAGTGACGTGGTATAAGGACGGCGTGGAAGTGACAGAGGAGGAGCGCGTGTCCATGGGGCGAGGGGAGGATCAGGCGCTGCTCACCATCTCACACTGCGTGCGCGAGGACAGCGGGGTCATCCTGCTCAGGCTCAAGAATGACCACGGCACGGCCACAGCCACGTTGCATCTCAGTGTGCTAGGTGAGGGCAGGGCCCGCTGGACTGCCCAGCCCACAGCGTGGAAGGCGGGCCTGGGAAAGAGTTTGAAGGGAGGGTTGGAAATGGCTTTGCAACCAGAATCTCACTTCTTAGTTAAGCGGCCTTGGGCAATGAGCTAAGTCTCTCCACCAAGAGGCTCCCCGTTTGAAAGAAGTAGCAGTGAAAATAATTCTATGGTTGGGGGTCACCACAACATGAGGAACTATATTAAAGGGTCGCGGCATTAGGAAGGTAATCTAAGGTAAACTGGGATAGCGGAACGTACTAGAGTTCCGGAATATCAGAGAGGAGATTGTGTCTGGAAGGGGAAGGTGTGTCCACCCAGGCAAGAGCCCCTCTGGTCTCCAGACCACCATTCCTAGGCAGGGAAGAAGCTGCGAAGGCAAGGGTCAAATTCTCTGGGCCAAGTCTTCAAAGGAGGAGCGACGGACACAGGAAAGGTTGAGGGATCCAGAAAGGTCAGAATCCAGCTAAACCACAGTCAGGGCTGTCTCTCCAGTGCCTGGAAGGGGGGCCCTCGGATCCTGGGCTCCATCCTAAAGCTGCCGTCTCTCCCCAGACCGTCCCAAGCCTCCACAGGGCCGGGTGGAGTTCCTCGAGCTCTCGGGGAACTGTGTGCACATGAAGTGGAAAGCCCCAAAGGACAATGGGGGGCGACCTGTGACACAATTCATAGTGGAGCGGAGAGCCGTCGGCAAGAAGTCCTGGATTAAGATAGGCGAGGTGGGCAGCAAAGTCACCAACTTCTCCACCAACAAGGTGGAAGAGGGAAAGGCATACCAGTTCCGGATCATGGCAGTCAACTCAGAAGGTGTGAGCGACCCACTGGAGACTGACGAAGTGTTTGCCGGAAATCCCATCGGTCAGTGAGAGCGCCCAGTGCTCGGTGGGTGACCTCAGGGTCAGGATGGGTCCTTCAGTCAGTGGGAATGCCAGGGCATCATCTCTCTAGTCAGCCCATAAAACAGACCAATCCCAGAGTTAAGGCTGTAGCCTTCGGAGGGCCCGAGTTCCCAACTTTTTTCTCGTCAGATCACACCATCCAGAACTGTGCACCATGCAAGCAAGGACTCACTCCGTTTCTCCATTCCAGAAATCCCCCCAGAATCCTAGTGAGGGTGGTTAGCTTTAGAGCTAACCTGGAAACCACTCTGATTTTGTTTAGGTTTTTTTTTTTTCTTCCCCAAAGGAACCCCCTCAATAGACTTCTCCATCTAACTGTTATCACTAATCCATGACTTACAGCACCCCTCCGTATCTCGGGGTGTTGGATGACACACAGATAACTGGCTTTGAGGAGGATGGAACGCAGCGAGTCTCCATTCTGGCTGCACGTTAGAATCACTTGGGTTGTTTTGTTTTGTAAGTGCTGATGCCTCAGGTCAGTTAGAGGATCTGGCAGTGGACCCAGACACTCGTTGTTGTAGTGTTTTGTTTGAACTCTCTGAAGGCTGTCAGGTTAGCAGAGTCCAGTACAGAGTAGGCAACTATCTACATATGTCCTCTCTTAACCTCTGCCCTCCACAGAGCCACCCGGTCTGGCCTCGCAGCCCCAAGTGTCCGATGTGACCAAAGAGGCTATTACCATCACATGGAACACCCCCACTCAGGATGGGGGAGCCCCCGTGCTTGGCTACATTGTGGAGCGCAGAAAGAAAGGCAGTAACCTGTGGGTGCCAGTCAACAAGGACCCCATCCAGGGTGAGTTCTTGGGATAGAAGCCCAGCAGGGATGGAGAGAGCTTGGCTGGGTGGCTCAGGTAACTCCAGCAATCTGAATACACACGCACCCACACATTGCTTGGGGTGTTGTAATGGCCTTTCTTCCATGGTCCGGAGCCCCCCTGACCCCGACCCCTTGCCTTCCCATTTCAGACACCAAGTGCACTGTGGATGGCCTACTGGAGGACACGGAATATGAATTCCGAGTCATAGCTGTGAATAAAGCAGGCCCTGGACAGCCCAGTCTGCCATCCGCCTCGGTGGTGGCCAAGGACCCCGTCAGTACGTATGCGGCTGACTCCCACACACCCTGGAATTAGCCAGTTTACGGTCAAAGGAAGGTCTGTGTCCCTGACCGTCTGAGCGGGGCTCACAAGGTCGCTGGGTGCTGATAGAGGGGCAGATTCACCTAATAGACATAGTCAGCAAATATGCAAAGACTGAGAGTTGGGAGACAGCAAGGAGGTAGGATGGGAAGAGTTTCGATGACACTTCCAGTATTCCTGAGGTATCAGAGGGTGTTTGCAGATTGGGGAAGTTGGGTGGATGATGGGGGAGGTTTTGAGTTTAGGAGATATGGGGTGGCGGTGCTTTATGTGAGTGAATGTGGACAGAGGGCTGGGTTTAAAAGCCGAAGTTTTGAAGATCGAAGGCCTGAGTGTCTGGGGCATGTAGAAGAAGTATTCTATTTCAAGCAGGAGCCCCAGTGGCCCATGGTGTTGGACTGCTAGCAAAAAAAGTTGCTGGTTCTGACCCCCAGGCCCTCCATGGGAGAAAGATGTGGCAGTCAGCTTCTGTAAACATGGACAGTCTAGGAAGCCCCTGAGGCAGTTCTACCCTGTCCTGCTGGACCACGATGAATAGGAATTAACTTGATGACAATGGTTAGGATTTATTGGTTTTAAATTCAAGGGAACAATGTTGAATTGATTAATGGAATTTCTGGGGGGTTATAAGGGCGCTGGGTATGAAGACTATTGCCTGGGAGTTGAGGGGAGAAGAGGCGGAGTGAGAGTTCCTGGATACAGAGGGTGGTATGAACATGGGATTGAGAGGGGGTGCGTCCAGGGACTGACTGGCTCTCTGCGACACCCCAGAACCCCCAGGGCTGGTGCAGGGCCTACATGTGTCAGATTCCTCCAACTCCAGCATCTCCCTGGGCTGGAAGGAGCCTGCAGAGGGAGACCCGCCCTCTGGCTACATCCTGGAGATGCGGGCTGAAGACAGCAAGGAGTGGTCCAAGTGCACCAAGATCCCCATCTCAGGCACCTGCTACACAGTGGGCGGCCTGACGGAGAGGCAGAAATACTTCTTCCGGATCCGGGCTGTGAACGAGGCTGGGGTCGGAGAGCCTGTGGAGTTGGATGAGGGGGTCCGTGCCATGCCACCTCCAGGTGAGGGCAGGGAGAAAGAAGGCTGGGGGAGGGAAGGGGGGATGTCCCTGGGCCTCACCTCACACGGAAGACTCAAACAGTGTTGTGATCAAAACACGGTCATCCATACTTCAGGACAGCGCTAGGAGTCAGCCTAGCTCCTCAGCAACAACAACAAAAAACTGTGTGCCCAACAGTGCCCATTGTGAGCCACTCGGTGTCATGGGTATTGAAACCCCACACTGGACTGTCCTTTAGCGGTGTAGTCTGAAAGTCAGAGCAAACATCCGCATGCCTCACAGGGCTGCAGGGCTGTGCTGCAAGCGGCATGGCCTGTCGTCGGGGCATGAAGGAGAAGTTAGGAACCGCTTTGGAAGTAAAAGGCTTACGCTGAGGCTGCTTTTCTATCCTCCATCTCAGCGGCCCCCAAGTTTGACCTCAGTGCCCGGCTGAAGAGTCACATGGTGGTTCGTGCGGGCACAGCCCTCTGCATCCATGCAGCCTTCTCCGTGAGTCACTCCCTTCCCCTGGCCTCCGTGGACCTCCTGTCACCAGCATGGCTGCTCCCTGTGTGTTGTCATCATCATCCGCCTCCTTCTCTGACCCCACCCCACCCCTGGCCTTTGGCAATGGAGCCCGTCAGGCCGCTCCTCAATGTAGGGGAGGGCCTGGCTCCACATTCCACCGGGGTGACCCCTGGTGCCCGTTTCCTGCCCCTCTCTAGGGCTCACCACCACCCAATGTGATCTGGCAAAAAGACGGCATCCCTACCAAAGGCCGGGAAGCCATCACCAAGAGCAAAAACCACTCGCAGTTCCTCATCAACAGCACCAAGCGCTCGGACTCGGGGGTGTACCGCATCTTGCTCCAGAATGAGTTTGGAGAAGCACACTACGACATCCACGTGCGCGTGGCAGGTACCCACCCTGGCGGGGGCTTGGTGGGGATATCCCCATGCACCCTCCTGAGTAGAGCTCCCCACTGCTGCCTGGGTCCCTCCCACTAGAGAGTTGTGTCTTCAGCACAGAGACAGATATCGGCGTTTACTAGTGGCTACCAAAGGGCAGGAGAGAGACGGGCAGATGGAGTCATTGTGTGGGAGGCCTTTCTTTTCCTGGCGATGAGAAACGTGGCCCTCTGTTAGTGGTGGCTGCAGAGTGATTCATATTATCAAGGCCATGAAACTGTGCCCATGAAAATGGTTGGCAACTTCTCTTTGGCACCACCAAGCAAGCCTTCATCAGCCAGTCGCGGTGGAGAGGGGTGTTGCCCAGCCTTCTCTCAAACTCCCAAAGGCCTGGAGGCACTGAACCAGGGCCTAACCCTTAGCCGTGGGGTGCTCCCTCCAGTCGGATCTTGTGCAGAATATGGTCAGCAGAGGAAGAGCAGAGAATGAGTGAGGGGCAGGGGGAGGAAGAGAAGTGTATAAAAATGGGGGTGATCTCTTAGTGAAGAAGGGGCTGAAAAACAAAACAGCTCCCTGCCATCCAGTCAATTCTGACTCGGAGTGTCCGGATAGGACAGTGCAACTGCCGCTGTGGGTTTCTGAGACAAACTCTTCCTGGGAGTAAGAGAGCGGCTGGTGGTTTCCAACTGCTGTCCCTTTGGTTAGCAACCCAGCCTGTAGCCCACCCTGTGTCCAGGACTAGCAGCTTTATAACAGACCCCGAAGCCCCCGAGGAAGGAAGGGATGAACAACGTGCATGCCACAGTTACCCCGCACCAGTCCCTTTACCCAATCTTCCTAAGAAATGCGGAATACCATGAGCCCCATTTTGCAAGTGAGGTGGGACAGACGACTAACTGCCCACGGTCGTGGTGCAGACCTGCGGTTCACAGAGAGTTCTGACTCCATGATCCAGAGGCCTGAGTCTGAGCAGAGACGTGGCTTGGCCAGCAGGGCCGGTCAGGACACACTACTTCAGGCAGTGTCCTCCGCGTGGCTGATGGACCTTCTCACCGGTCTAGATATCCCCCGGCCACCAACCAACCTGAAGCTGTTTGAGGAGGTTCCCAACACGGTGACTCTGACATGGAACCACAGCCCCGATGTGCAGGAGGACGGCGAGGCCCACTACATCATCATGAAGCGGGACGCCAGCACCGCCACCTGGTTCACGGCCGCCGATCGGGTCTTCAGCAACAAGTACACCGTGACCGGGCTACTCCCAGGCCGCAAGTACTACTTCCGAGTAGTGGCCCGAAACGAAATTGGTGACAGCGACCCACTCGACTCCAAGGATACCTGGCTTATCAACAAGGATGAGAGTGAGTCAGGGTATTTGGAGGTTCGGGTTCCTTCTGGGAGCCCTGGTGGCAGGGATGACGTATGGGCAGCAGGGGGACCCAGAGATGAAATCAAATGAGAGCCGCTGAGGTGGTAAGCTTCACGTCAGGGAAGCCAGGTGAGAAGCCGGCCAGTCCCGAGCTCTGGAGGCCCCATAGGGAGGACGGAGTAGAACTGCCCCCACGGGGTTTCCTCTTCACAGAGGAGCCCTGGTGGCATAGTGGTTATGGGTTGGGCTGTGATCCACAAGGTCAGTAGTTGGGAACCACCAGCTTCTCCGTTTGAGAAAAACAGGCTTTCTACTCCCATAAACACTTCGTCCCACAGGAAGTCCACAGGGGCAGTTCTACCCTGTCCTATAGGGTCGCTTGGAGTTAGCACCGACTCGATGGAAGTGACCTGTACAATCTTCACGAGTCCTTCCTTCCTGGGAGCTGCTGCTGGGCTCCACTGCCTGGCCTTGAGTTGGCAGCCGACTTCTTAATCATTGCACCCTTGGGGTGCCTTTGAGGAAGGTTGAGGATGGAAAGGAGGTGGGGGCCGATAAGAATAAGGACCAGGAGGGACTCTAGGGGGTGACACCCCTGGAAGGAGAATTTGATGGGGATAATGTGCGGGAAACTCAGAAGGCATCTAGTAGCACAGAGGAGAACCCGGAGGTGGGATGATGTCAGTGATGGTTTAAAGCCCAGGAAAAACAGGTATGACTGCTCAGGTGGGGGAAGCTGGTGGCTAGAATCGCATCAAAGGTGATAGGGTCTTGGAAAGCTTAAGTGTGGCCACTGAGCCCTGGGGGAGGGGTGCAGCTCTAGAGCCCTCAACCCTCAGAGCTGATGGTGCCTGGGACTGCCCAGCGTCACTGGGGTTGCATCTGAGCCGGTGCTGCCCCTGTACCCTCCAAGCTCAGAGTGGGCCAGCGTGGGGGGCCGAGGAGGGGCTGGGGGCTAGGGAGCGACTGTTGGGTGCTCACGGGACACCCCCCATGCAGTTGAAGACTTGAGCACCAAGCTGAAGCCCTATGAGCAGAAGGACTGGCGCCACGCACCGCGCTTCCTGACCCCGCTCAAGCCGCACACGGTGCTGCGCGGCCAGGACTGCACCATGACCTGCGCCTTCCTCGGGAACCCGCGGCCCACGGTGACCCTCTACAAAGGGGACGTCAACATCACGGCCAACTCCAAGTTCTGGTACAACTCCACCAGCGGCGTCTGCACCCTGGTCATCCCCACCTGCACGCTCAAGGACAGCGGCAACTACAGTGTGTTGGTGGAGAATGAGCTGGGCAAGGACCGTAGCAGCTGCGAGCTCACCGTCTACGGTGAGGGCGCCTGCCACCGCAGGGACACATGGCCAGGGTGGGACCCAGGGGCAAGCCCCTTCCTGTGGCTGGCAGCCCTTTGTAGTGGATCTGGTGCCCAGCAGGGGTCCTCACCTAACCAGTTCTTGCCACAATCTCCAATCCCACCTCCTCCGGGGCGTTTCTTACCTGTGCCCAGTCCCTGCAGCACGGGTTCGGGCCCCTTCCTGGGCTGTGGTTGGATGAGGGAGTCTTATCTGGACCTCGTTGGTGGCTGTTTAATGTGTGGGAGTTACTCCCACTCATAGCAAGCCCATGTGACACGGGTATTAGGCCAGGCGGTCTTCCTCACGGGGGCAGGTGTTTCTCCCAAAGAACACTGGGTTAGGCTGCCAGCCACCCCACCTTTCTGTTAGCAGCTGAGCGCTTCGATGGCGTGCCACCAGGGTTCCTAGACTTGCTGTTAGAAGGCTAGTTTCTCTGTTTACACTTTGTAAGATGTTCTGACGTGGAACAGAGATTGAAAGAATCAGCCAGAGTAGGCGGAAGGGAAGTGAAGCAGAGGCTGCACGGCCCCATCCTCTCCAATGTCTTCAGCTAAAGAGTGAACTTTCTAAATGTAAAGCTTGCTCCCTGGCTGGAATTCTCCCCTAGGTTCCCCATGGCCCTCATGATGAACCCCCAACCTGCAAGCCTCATCCCCTACTGCCACCGCCCCACCCCAGTGCCAGGTGCACACTCCTGCCTACACCCCTCCCCAAACTCACAGTAGTCATCTCCATGGTTACTGCCCTTAGTTCATCCAGTGACAGACTCCTTTCCTTGGAGCCAGGTCCTACTGCCCAGGCTCCCGAGGCCTCACTAGGCGTCTGGCACTGAGCTGCTGCAACCGCCGCCAGCCTAGCTACTAAATGTATAACAGAACTAGGCCAGGGAAGGCAGGGGTCAGTTACCCAAGCTTCATTCCAGGCGTCCCTGCGTCACGGGCTTTTGCTCTACCACTGGGCATCCCAGGCCAGTCGCCGCTCGGAGCCTGTCTTTTTCATGTGCTCCCTATGGTTGCTGTGGGAGTTGAGGAGGTAGTATAAGAGGGTGCCTGGCAGGGTGCCTCACAGTTAGTTAAGCACCGAGTAAATCAATGGCAGCTCTTGATCCCATCCCCAGAGCTGACCCTAGGGAACCAGCGTCTCCTCTCAACAGAGGATATGGGGTCCAGTTCCTGGCTCTCATGGAGTAATGATAAATGCATGGTTTAGAGGCTTCCCTGCCCCCCGCCTCGATGTTGAGAATAGTTCACACTCACGGTGACCCCGTGTGATTAGTGTAAAACTGCCCCATGACGCTTTCTAGGCTGTAATATTTCTGGAAACCAATGGCAAAGTCTTCTCTTGTGGAATGGTGGGGTGGTTTCAAGCTGCCAGCCTTTCAGTTGGTAGTTGAGCACTTAGACATGTGTACCACCAGCAACACTAATACTGGCTCTGCTCTTTCAGACAAAGATGACAAGACAATTCTGGCTTCAGTCACCGAGAGTCTACAAAAGAAGTCGAAGTACCTTATGTGAGCCCCACCTGGCGGAGCATCAGGAGACAGCTGAGGTGGGAGTTTGTGGGTCTGCCCACTGTGCTGCCCAGGACAGGAAGCCCAATGCACTCCCTGGTGCTCACCACTGTAAACATCTAGAGATGGGATAGGCCAATAAAGTACTGAGCTGCACCTGCCTCTTCCTAAGGGTGGGGACCAGGGCGATGGGCTTGTGCTAGGTAGCGTAGGTAGAGGGGCCTGGAAGGCTGAAAGCCTGACCTAAGCCCATCCACCTGGGGAACGACCAGCACCCTCTGACTGGGCCTTGACCCGCCTTGGCCTCTTTACTTCACCCTCCCTTCCCTTCCCAAGATAAGCCTTTCCATATGCTTCTCTGCCCTGACCCTTCCCAGGTGTTCACACCAGGACCAGCTCCAGAATCCTGGGGTTCAAGGGAACAGGACCTGGCCTCACCAGTGTGCAGGGTTCCCATTAAAGAGCAGCAGCTTCTCAGAGCTTAAAGGGATCGGTCATCCAGCTCACTAGGTTTCAAACGCAATGCTCTGCGGGTTCCTTCCTTTGTTGTTATTGTCGCTGTTTTTTTGGGGGGGGGGCGGGGGGGTAGGGGAGAACTTCAAGCTGCTACTGGACTTGAATCAAAGACAAGGATCTTTGAGTCCCCTCCCCTCTTTATTTCCTTATCAACCCCCACCAGGGAGCTCTGTTAAAACCCTTATTGGCAAAATCAATGATTTATCCAAAACCTCTACCTGGACTTGAATCTCCAATATCCTCTCAACCGGGCCACGTGCTGTCCGCTAAAGGGGCCACACTCGGCCCTTCCCCTTCTGGACTAGAGCACTGCCTGTTACAACGGTCAGCCAGCACCACCACCACCCGGGTCTTTTCTGCCAGCTCTCCCCATCTGCAGCATGAATCTGCCAGCCCAGTGCCATTCCTCCCACCTGCTCAGCTGAGCCCAGGATCCAAGGAGACAAAAGTCAGGGGGAAGAGAAGCTGGCTTATTTTGGAGCAGGCAATCAATAGGTTTGAGTAGCCGGGACGGAAGGCCACATTGGAGGGCAGTGGACAATTAGGGGTCACCAGGCATGTCATCAAGAGAGAGCATGACAAATCAGAACAGTGACCCAGCCTCCTGAACCACATCCTAACCCATACACGTGACCAGGGAAGTGAGACCTACTCCTCACCAAGCAGTCAGTGAGCCAGCCTGGCGCCAAAATGCACTGACTGGGACTGCCACTCGGTGAGGACAGTCAAGGCCCCTGGCACCAAACCCCACCCCCTCTGCAGGCCAGGCACATGCTACACAGGCAGGCTAGCAGGGCGGCTGTGGCCCTCGGTGTTTATTTTTCCACATGGGCAGTAGAGGGTGGCATGAGTTATCTTACCCTTGCTCCCCTTGCATTGAATGTGCCTTGAGTCTCAGTGACCCGAGTGTCATTGGAGCCCCTTCCTCTCACCCCTCCTGCATGAGGGGCAAGGATGAAACCATTGAGGGTGGGTGGGAAGCTCTCAGAGCTAGGCTCAAGCACCCCCTCAGAAAGCAGAATGGAGACAGATGGCAGACACAGACAGGCTGGGACAATTACTACACACACACACACACATGCCTTTACCTTTGGCATAGTTCACCCTAGCCTCATAGGTGTGGGGGGGGGTGGGGGGGGGAGTCTGGGGGTGGGTAGGAGACTTGAGCTCTTGGCTGGCCCGTGAGAGGTAGGGCCAACGTGAATCTTTGATATCTCAAGCTCCCAAGCCAAGGTCATCCCCTCTCCTGCTTATACTTCCTGGACATAGCCCTGCACCTTCCCCCACCCCTTAGAGATTGTGATTCTTCAAGTAACAAGGAGAGAGGAGAAGGGGAATGACTCCAACCTCCTCCAATCTTTCCAACTAGGGACCCGTGTAAAGGGCTTCAGCCCTGGCCCTGGGGTCAGCTCAGCACAGATTCCTCCCCTGTCCCTCAATTGGGCAGATCAGAGACAGGGAAGGGCAAGCCCAGGACTGCAATTTGTCCTTGGCAGAAGAGATGGAATCATAGTCCTCCCCATAGTAGGGAGGGAGGGAGGGAGACTAAGAAGCTGAGCACCAGCACCCTCCAGGAGGGCTTTACACTAGGGCTGGCTCCTCTGTGCTCTCAGCATTATGCTGGGCCACTGCTTCAGCCAGGGAGCTCTTCCTCTCGCTTAGTGCCTCAGATGTGTCCATTTGCCAGGCAGTACCTGCTGACCAGGCTGGAACTGGAGCCATCCAGGTTCCTAGATCCTGAATCCCAGACCCAGGAGGAATGAGGGGTGACCAGCCGCCCAACCCCCCCCCCCCCCCCCACCATCCCTTAGTTGGTCTTGCTCAGTCCATAGGCTTCCACCGGCTCCCGGCTCTCAACAGCAGACAAGGCGATGAGCATCTGGGCGGCATAGTAGGTGGACATGATGAGGGCCCGGGAGTAGGGCACAGGGAAGCAGAATTTGTTGAGAGCGATGGTCATGTCGGACACGATAAAGAGCAAGGCACCACTGCCGGCTGCCAGCTCAGTCCAGCGCCAGGCTGCCCCAACCAGCCGCAGCCCGGCCACAGCCCGCCAGCCCATGAAGCTGATAATAGCCACGTAGACCCCCACCAAGTAGGTGAAGGCGCCTGAAAGGCCTGGGTAGAGGAGGGCATAGCACAGGCCCGACAGCACAGCCATCACCAGTCCTGTCCGCAGGGCCAGTGGCCTCATGCCGAAGGCCGAGGCGTAGAGCATGTGGGTCACAGCAAACATCAGCAGGCCTGGGAGTGAGAAGAAACAAGAGTGCAGCAATGTGAGGTGGGTAACTGGGTAGGGGAGCTTGGGATAGGTAAACTAGGGACTGTGTAGGAGGAACAGGGTAAGAGGGGACCCATAAAAGTAAACACAGCTCCCCCACACCACAGCCCTCAGGAACTCCAGAACTGATCACCAGATGACCTGCAACATCATCCTCTGGGTCAAGGCCCCCAGAGTCCATGACCTCGGGGAGCTTGAGATTCAGAAACCCCTTCCATCAACTCTTTGGACTTCCCCCATCCCCGCACACCACCAGGACCCCCCTCAGGCAGTTACTGTGGCTACTAACCGTGCTCAAAGTAGCCCTGATCCTGCCAAATGAGGAAGGCATCGCCCACAGCGGAGAAGACGAGCCCCACAAAGATGCGGGTGGCGCTGGGGTGGGCCTGCAGGAATCCGAGGCCATGGGCCAGAAGAAAGAGCCAGAGGCAGAAGATGGGCAGGCACTTGATGAGGGCGCTGACCCAGGATGGGCTGGATGAGGGCAGCCAGAGCACAAAATACACGCAGGTGGCCTTGAAGAACGGTACCAGCTTGGGTCCCTCACTCTTCACCTAGAGGACACGAGACAGAGCCACACTGAGAACTCAGAGCCAGCCACCTCAACCCCACAACAAGGAAGTGGAATATATAGCAACCCAGCCTGGCCTGTCCCTCCAGTGCAGACAAGCCCATTCGTACCCTGAGGCTCAGTTTATCTGAAGGGTTCCGGTACTCCTGCTGTCCATTCTTGGCTCTGGGTGTGAGCCGGAATGGTCACTTCCTGAGTACAGAACTTGGAAGACTGTCCCCTCTCAAAGTCCAATTCTTTTCCTTTTCCCATTCCAGGTCCCTTCGGCCCTTTCCCACCACCACCACTACCAGCAGCTAGACACCCTGGTGTCGGGAATGGAGTGGAGTTAGCAGGAAAGCACAGGGATGCCAAGGCTGGCCAACTCATGATTCGTAGCAGTGAGGCCAGGGCACAGGCTTAAGCACCTGGCAACACCAGGTGAATGCCAGGAATGTGTGAGGATGGCCCCTGCCAACCACCTCCACGTCCTCCTGTCCACTGCTCCAGCCTAAAGGAGTCATCGTGGACGAGGAAGAGATGGGGTGCTGGCTAGAGACATGAAGCCATGACATGAGAAGACCACTGTCCCTGAAGAACCAGAAATGTCGGGGTTAGAGGGAGGTCGAGGTGGCATTCAGTCTCATTTCCCAGTGAACAGCAACTCAAGACACAAAAGGCAAGAAAAGCAGGAAGCAGGGAGGGTTCTTTCTGCAGCTTCTGATCTGGAGCCAGCAGACAGGCTGGGAGAAGGGGAACTGAAGGGGGGAAGTTAGAGCAGCTGACTGAGGCTCAGAGAGATTAAGGAGAGCTAGTTAAAGGTTGTCTCTAAGGTCACCGCCTAAATTCTGCAAACTGGGGGGAGGGGGCTGCCCTCGGATAGTCTGAACCACTTGGACTAGAGAATTTGTGATGCTCTGAAGGCAGAGTTGAGGCAGCTGGCGTTCCCTCCACACCTGCACTGAATCCAAAGTGGTGGTCCCTCCAGCTGGTTGAGCTGACCAGCCAGGACTCTAGGAACACACCTGACTCAGGGGCTACCAGATCCTTGGGGATTGATCAGACTGTGATGAAGGGGCTGGAAAGGGGCCGAAGGTCCAATACTGCCCTTGCATTTCTGGGCAGACCAAGTACAGAGAACAGATGACCAAGTGCCTTCCCATGGAGATTCCGCCATTGAGGCTGGCCAGGACAGAAGGACGGATGAGCCAGAGAGGAAGGGGCTGATGACAATGCATCGCCCCTCCGGCAGCCACCGGCCAGCCCTCGGAAGCTCCAAGGTGCGCTCCCCAGCGCCCCTCCCTCTCAACGCCGTGCTTCCTAGAAGGAGAAAGCTGGGGAGCCACTGCCGGGCACGGAAAACCGAGCACTGAAAGAACAAAGTGGGGAGAAGACACAAAGGTTCGAGTTGGGAAAAGTCTGAAAGAGCAGAGATTTCAGTAAAGAACGCCACCCCCACCCCCCACGCTCCCCAGTGCGCAATGAAACGCAGAGGCTCTGCTCAACCAGGAGCGTCCCTCCTGCCGCCCCCGACGTGTCTGTAAGGCAGGGAAGGGGAGAAAAGCTTTTGATGCAGATTATTCCAAGGGGTACCTGTCACCGCCCGGCCGCCCACCGGCCCCCACGCCCCACCGCGGTCTGGGCGGCGACCCCGCCGACCCGGCTCAGACACTGGGAGATCAACAAAGTCACGCTTCCGAGTCACGTGCCCACTGTTTTCCTCCCTCCCACGGGAGGGCGGGGGGCGAGCGGAGGAGGGGCGCGGCGGATCGGCGAGGCCCGGGGGCCGGGGTCCCGGACAGCGCGCCAAGCCAGCCGGCCGTCGCCGGCCGCCGCGGGATCCCACTCCTCCTCGGGCCCGGCGGCTCGGTCTGCAGCAGCCCAGTCCCCAGGCCAGCGGGCTCCGGCCGCGCTGAACGCTGGCTCGCTCACTCACCACAGTGACCGGGGACACCATGGCGGCGGCGGCCGGGACCCGGCTCCGGGCTGCGGCGGCAGGACGCGCCCGCGGCCAGGTGAAGAGGAGACTACGTAACGAAGCGGGAGGTGATGGGCAATGCCTCCCGCGCGGCCGGCGCCCGGGGTGCTGGCTGCTGAGAACCCTGTGACGTCACGGGAGCCGCGGCCAATGCGCGGGCCGGAGCCCCGGGGGGCGGGGCCCAGCTGGCGACGCCGGCCAGGCCTCCTGGGACTTGGGCGAGCAGCGGTGAAGCTTCTCCCAGAGGGAGGCCGGGTCTCTGAGGCCCCGCCCCCCTGAGCTGCCCTGCCAAAACATCCCGGAACGTGACCATGACCCCGGTCTCTGAGCCTGGGGACCCAGAGAGACAAAGACATTCCTGTCCTGGCTACACACGTTCTTGTAAACCTGGGACAAAAGGCAAACAGATTCCATTTTAGCCTTGAATCCTGCAGTGTACACAGACACAATTGAAATTAGACCCCGAACTTTCCCTGTATCCAGACACGCGTTCAATTGGACACACCAACCAACCATCTGGTCAGCAGACGCCCAGCCTTAAGCACGTGCATATACAGGTATCCATAATCCTAACATAGGCGATAGCATAGAATCACAGTTACTCCAGGGCACTGACCAAGTTCACAGATAAACCACAGGTGGACACAGATCCATCAATATAGGATCAGAAACACAAATACAGGCAAGAAGCAGCCTGTAGACTCATGACCATAACATGTGAACAAGCACAGGTACTTGCCCTTAGGCACACGCTTCGTAACAACTCCGAAAGGCAGTTACCCAGTGGGAGTGACAGGAAGAGCCGAGCAACTTAAGGACCTAAAGGAATGTGAACTCACCGTGCCAAAAATACAACTTGAATGGTTTTTAATGTTGCGGAAGCAGACAAGCACACATCTGGAGCCACGAGTGTTCAGAAACATGTGAACTCATGGGAGATGGGTAGTCAAGAGTACAGACCTACGTGGTCCCAGGTTTGCCACGTCTATGCTAGGTGGTTGGATGAATTCTTTTGATTTCTCTATCTATACCACAGGGGTTGATATCCGAGGGTCCCCCCATTCTGGGCATGTTGTGAAAGATGGGAACAAATGCCTAGATTCAGGACAGGTAAGTTGAGGTGGCTTCCTGAAGAAGGAGGTTTCAGATACATTTGAAAGGATATGACCTGCAGTAGACTTTAGGAATTGAGAGATTGTGGGGTGGGGAGTGGCCAGTCCGAATGAGCAGCCATTGAAGAGTTTCTAGAATACTGGAATGATGACGCTGAGGCCCTGGTGCTGGACCCTGTCCTCTACTAGTGAGGAGAGGCCCACGTCAAGGTTTTGGGGGACCCCCTGCTCACAATGGGTCTTTTTTCTTTTCTCTCCCCACCCCACCCCCATGCCCTTCCCAGTTGTTCCTGAGCCTCTCCTATCAGCCTGACACTACTGGAAGTATAGCATCCCCTTCTAGTGACAGAATCGACAACCTGAGGTTCTGGGGCAGTTGGGTCCTGCCACCCTTTCCAACTCCCCCCTAGAGAGAGAGTCTCAAGCACCCAGGGCCTCCTCTGCTCTGCTTTCTTTTCAGGCCCGGGGCCACCTTACCAGAAGGAGGAACTTCAATTGCTCTCTTTAGCCCTTTGTCGCATACCCATATCCCTACAAACTGTGTTGCCAGGAAAGAAACAACACATTGGGAAATACAAATATTTCATACTAACCCCTTGTCTCTGTAAAATGCCAGTGGCATAATAGGGCTTATCGCTCCATATTTGGGGGCCTCATTTTCCTCATCAGTAAAATAAGGGAATTATGCTAGAAGATACGGGAAATCGTGCCAGTTTTCCATCCAAACCTTCTAAAGTTACCTTAGTTCTCAAGTAGAGAGCAGCTCCGTCGAGGCATTTTTCATTTCTTAGTATCCCTAACTAACAAATCAGGGGTTGGGATGACATCAGCGGTTCTCAACAAATGAGGCTTATTATCAAATTTTCTTACGAAGCCTTTTTCTAAGCAAAAATTCCCTCGTCCCATTTCAGCTAATTCAGCAGCACGTGTTTTAATAAGCTTGGTATGCAGGTACCTACATGTGGCGTAAACATGAGACCTAGCTGTGTTATCTAGGCCCTGACTAAGCACGTGATGACCCAGTCATATGCACAGCCTACCCACAAAGCAGAGGCACCTCCCCTTCCGGTAGGTCATTCTCAACCACTCTTGACGGGTCTCCACACCGGGTAGGAGGTTGATTTCTATGGTATCTATCTTAAAGAATTGTCATCTGGTTGAATTTAACTAATGACACTCAAAGGTAGGAGTTCTGAGAGTGGGAGGAAAGCATGGATTAGGTATTATTTCTCCACCTTCAACGCGCTGGGCCCCGTTGTGACCATGGCTGTGTTTCTCCGCGGCTGTGGCTCATGGCTCCCTCCCTAGACCCTTGGGCCTAGGCGTAGCCACAGCTTCCCACTGCTGCTAGTCCACAAACTGGCTTTTCACCCTGCCCACACCCTTACAAATGATAAGGAGGTTCTCCTCCGATAAACTGCCAACAAAAGAGGCACACTGCCTCCTTCCCACAAAGAGTGTATTCTCATGCATTCAAAATGCTATTTACTGTGTAGCATTGGTGTTTTGAATTACACATTTTAGGGAAAGGGAGCAGGCTAGGGCTGTCTGAAATCAGGTGCTCTTCTCTGTCTGTCTGCACCCAAAACTAGCTATTGGCGTGACCTTTCTGCGATTCTTTCTTGACTTGCTTTTCTCCCCTCTAAGGAGATGACATCATTCATTTCTTCACCCAACAAGTGTTTACTCTGAACCTACTATGTGCCAACCATTCTGTTAGGTGCTTGGAACACACAGTTCCACTTAGGCAAGTAAACAATTCGGAGATGGTGTAGCAATTAAAATAATTGAGGTATGAAAATATTTCACAGACGACATCAGAGTGAATAATTGGACCTGGAGTTGTTGAGGAAGCTGGGGCCGAGTCTAAAAGGATGAGCTGGTCTTCCCTGGGCAGACATCAATGGAAATTACATTCCAGACAGAGAGAACTGTGTGCACTAGGTAGAAGCACAAGAGAATACACTGGACTTGGGGAAATACCTTTAACCTGGAGGTGAGTTGAAAGCTAGAAGCGGTGACATTGGAGAAGTAAAGCATCACCAGTTTAGGAGAGACCTTGAAGGTTCTAAGGAATTGATAGTGAGTGGATGACAGCCAGTCAATTGTCATTTATTCCTGAATGTCTCTGGTTGAATCCAGCTCACACACATCAAGGACCATGAGCAAGACACAGAAATGATCGACAACCCCACATTTTTGTCCCCCCAAATACAGGCCAACTTGGCTAAGGCATGATTCTCCTCCGTTTTGCGCTCTCATGTGTGGTAACTACTAACGTCGATGGTGTTCATAGGATGCCCTGATAGTGCTGTTGGATGGGCACTGGGCTGCTAACTGCAAGGTTCATGGTAGAAACCCAGCCGCCACTCCCAAGGAGAAAAAAGAGGTCATTGCTCCCATAAAGATTTAGGGCCTCCGAAACTCTATACAGGGCTTCTCAGAATCAGAAGCCATTCAATGGGAGGATGTTAATGAACGGATTCCTGGTAGTGTAGTGGTTTAAGCACTGGGCTACTCACCAAAAGTTTGGCAGTTCTAACTCACCAGCCACTCTAAGGGAGAAAGACGAGGCAATTTGCCTTCATGCAGATGACCGTCTAGGACACTCTACTCTCTCATGCTCATTACAGCAACCCTGTAAGACAGGGAAGGGCTGCCCCTGTGGGTTTCTGAAACTGTAATTCTTTACAGAAGTAGAAAAACCGCATTTTTCTGCTGGTGGTTTTGAACTGCTGCCCTGGCAGGTAGCAGACCAACTCGTAAGCACTAAGCCACCAGTATGAGACTCTTTACGGGAGAAGAAAGCCTTATCTTTCTCCCAAGGAGCTGATGGTGGTAAAAGTCCTTCTACGCCAGCCTGCATCGTGGCTGCAGACTTCCAGCCTCCTAAATCGTGAAAAAATACATTTCTGTTTTAAAAGCTACCCACCGGTGTTACTTCTGTTGTAGCCACGCTAGAGAACTAAGACACTTTGCTTCCTGTGCGGGGCTTGTCTCCATCCGGAAGCCTCTCTTATCTCTGACATCCCACTGTTTTGGTTTGGTTTTTTTCGTTTATTTGTTTTGTTTTGTTTTGTTTTTTTAAATTGTTTTATTAGGGGCTCATACAACTCTTATCACGAGCCATACATACATCAATTGTGTAAAGCACATTTGTACTTTCATTGCCCTCATCATTCTCAAAACATCTGCTCTCCACCCAAGCCCCTGGCATCAGTTCCTCATTTTATCCCCTCCCTCCCCGCTCCCCCCTCCCTCATGAACCCTTGATAATTTACAAATTATTATTTTGTCATATCTTGCCCTGTCCGAAGTCTCCCTTCACCACTTTTCTGTTGTCTGTCTCCCAGGGAGGAGGTTATATGTAAATCCTGTAATTGGTTCCCCCTTTCCAATCCACCCTCCCTCCACCCTCCCAGTATCGCCACTCACACCACTGGTCCTGTAGGAATCATCCGCCCTGGATTCCCTGTTTCCAGTTCCTATCTGTACCAGTGTGCATCCTCTGGTCTAGCCGGATTTGTAAGGTAGAATTGCATCCCACTGGTTTTATCACCGGAAATATTCTGCTCATTTAGTGCGTGCCCCTTGAATTGCCATCCAGCTCTAAATGGTTTATCCCTCACCTGCTACGAGACCCAGCTGATTTTTCTGCCTCAGTGCCCGAGAACACTTCTAATCAACTCTCACAATCCCCCTCTTTCACCCGCTCAGGTTTGGCGATCTAGGGAGGAAAATCAGATACCCGAGAAGGAAATTCACGGAGGGTGGGACAAAGTCGGATGTCCTGAGAGGCATGTGGGGCAGTGAGTTGATGTGTTGTCAGCTACAAGCTGTATGTGTGTCAGCCCAATTAAGGTGTTTGGCAAGAGCTGAAGTTCAGGACAGAGGTGAAGACTGCAATGTAGATTTGGAAATAATAGAAATGTTGAAGGCTAAATTATGGACTCAGTTAACCAGGAAAGGCATGAAAAGGTAGAAGAGAAACCAGACCAAGCCCTGGGGTGCAATGACATTAAAAAGATGCAAGAAAATAACTAGTCCAAAGGGCTAATGGACCATACATACCCCAACCTCCAAAATCCTGAGACCAGAAGAACTAGATGGTGTCTGGCTACCACTGCTGCCCACTCTGAAAAGGACCACACTGGGGAATCCTGGATACCAACAAACCCCAAACTCCCAGTCACTTCTGACTCATGCCGTCCCTAGAGGACAGGGTAGACTGCTTCCTGTGTATTTCCGAGACTGTAACACTTCACCAGTGTAGAAAGCCTCATCTTTCCCCCGTGGTTTTGAACTGCTGACCTTGTGGTTAGCAGCCCAATGAGTAAGCCCACTGAACCACCAGGGATCCTCAGGAAATCTTGAATAGAGTCCGGGGGAAATGTGCAACAAAACTCAAAATCATAAAACAGACCATTCCTGCTGGTCTGATAGAGACTGGTAGACCCCTGAGATTATGACCCTTAGACACACTTCCAGCCTGGACCTAAACTCACTGCACCAACTCACCTTTCATCCCAACCCTAGACAGGCCTGTAAGGTGAACAATCACACCAGGGAGGTTCTCTGTCTTTAGAACAATCCACCGTTGGAAAGAAAGGGGGCAGAGACAATGCTTAGCTGGCAGGAAGGTGGCGGAGAGAAGGATGGGTGGGAGAAGAGAGAGGGGCCGGTGGGAGAGGGAAGAGGATAGGTGGGAGAAGAGAGAGGGGTGGGTGGGAGAGGGAAGAGGATAGGTGGGAGAAGAGAGAGGGGCAGGTGGGAGAGGAGAGAGGATGGGTGGAAGAGGTCAACAGGAAGAAAGTAGGAAGCGGCCCGGTGCACTGCAGGGTTTGTCATGGATGTCACAGAACAACACGTGTGCGATTTAAGTGGAAAACTTTGACCCAGTCACAACAAAAAGGTCTCAATTAGCGAGAACATGGCAGAAAAAGAAGAGAGCTGTGAACAAAGTCACAGGTAACAAACACAACATTTGCGGAAGCTATACCTGTCACGCCTAGTCCCAGCATGGGGAAGTATGTTGGTGTTGGGTGCCGTGAGTGGATTCTGACTCATAATAGCCCAGAGTAGAACTGCCGCACAGGGTTTCCTGGGCCATCACCTTTAGGGGGCAGACTGCCAGATCTGTTCTCCCACAGGGCTGCTGGTGGGCTCAAATTAGCATGGCTACTGGATTCAAACCACCAACCTTTTGGTTAGTGGCCAAGTGTTTAACGATCGCACCACCACCTGGATTCAAGCATGCTCAGACGGAAAGAGACAGGCACACTGAGAGAAGGGGCAGCTCTCCCAAGTGGTGTGGGGTACTTGTGGTTTCAGTCCCTCTTTCCAGAGGAGGTGACAAATGGTGGTCTTACTGCCCCAGTGTGGGGGGCAAGCAGCTTTGGAGAAGGTGGGCCATAAGCCATATCCAGGCCCAAGTGCTTGCTTTAGGGGCCCGTGTTCTGTGAGAGGTTTCACTCCCCAGGTCCTTCCACACGGAAGTCTTTCCCTCACAGAACTTCACGCTGCGAGTCACCACACTCCTATGTAATTGTTCATTTGTGTAATTGGTATTAAACTGCAATGAGCTGGGAGTTATCTAGGCTACAGATCTTTTTATGTAGGATGCAGATAATAAAACTGACCTTCCCCTGCCCTCTTGGGGCACACTGTCCAGCAGAAGAAGTAGACATGAAGGCTTATAGTTTCAGTTTCCCATCTCATACTCCCACTCCTCCATGCTACAGAGTTGACTAGTATGTTCCAATAACTAGTGTCTACCCATAACCTCAAAAACTGAAATTTTTAGAAAGAAGGTCTCTATAATTGTGGGGTTTTTTAAAAAAAATAGTTTTATTGGCATATATTTCACATGTCATACAATTTAATTGTTCAATCATAGTTAGAAGATTTGTGTGCAGGTATAATTTTTTAATGACAATAATTATCCTTAGAAATGTGTGTGTGCACCCTACATGTAGTGCCTCATTGCCCACCCTACAGTGACTCAACAGATTGGGATCCGTTGAACACTTGGGGGAGTTGGCCCAGAAAGACCCCCACTGGCATCAACCCCCATATTTAGGATCAACAAAGCCCAATTGAATGGAAGATTGAACTGTATAGGACAAAAACGTGTGGGCTGTGGTCCAAGGTCAAACGGCTCACATCGACTCCTCATACCGACCGTGTTTGGAGTTCGGAGTCATGGGGGAAACTGGTGATGATAGTAGTGTTTATGCCCCAAGGGGACGGATGACAGTGCTGTAATTCCTTGCTCATATGGGTTTGTGCTTTCCTGCTTATAGCTGCTTTTCTTTGTGTTGATTTTTTCTCTTTTTATTTTCTTTGTAAGTGTGTGTGTGTTCTGTCTGTTTGGCTGCTGACTGGCTTATGACTGCTATTGATGCTGTTGCTATTATAGGGTTATAATTTTGGCTTGTTGCAACTGCCAAAGTCAACTTGAGATGTGAAAACCCCAAGGACAAGCAGATGGAGTCTGGGCTCCTCCTTAACTCCAGCCCCAATTTAAGGATACTTAGTTCTAGTAACATGGGTCTGCTCGATACTCACCTTTATGAAAAGATCACTGAACATAAGGGTGCTACAGCAAAGTGTGGTGAAGAAAGCAGATGGTGGCTTCTGTTCAAACAAGAGCCATCTAAGTGAGGAGTCAAGTCCACACGAAAGAAACACACCAGCCATGGGAGCCAAAGATGACAATTGCAAAAAGTTGAATATGGCAAAAGGAAAAGTATCAAACTTAAAATTATGAACACCCAATTTTTAGTAGGCAATGGAACACAGTGGGAGCCCAAAACCCATCTGCAGAGAATCTGGTCAGACTGAGCCGATGTTAGATCCGATCTAGCCACAGGCAAGAGTTTCAAACAGCCTTGCTGTCAGGCAGAGACCATTGTAACCTTGAACATGGTGAATCGAACTGGAAGCTTGGCAAGATGGCCTCCCTATATACCTGGCTTGACTTGGTTCTTTGCGCAAATATCTTTTAATTGTTCCATGACAGAAATTTCCTCCCTGGCTTTTGGAATGTGATGAAGGTCTTTTCTTTCTTACTATTATTTGTATTTCGGCCTTTATCTTATTATCATTTTATCCTTGCCACCTTATTTCGAATTTGTCTTTATTGTTTCTGTTGGGTTTCCCAGTTTGTGATGCACAGGAGGAGTGGATGCATAGTGTAATAATGGATACAGGGGTTGACAGGGGACACAGGGATGGGGAGTGGGTGATAGGAAGGGAAGGGGGATCCCAAGACTGGGAAATGAAGACTGGAAGGGGGTGGGCGGGGGGAGGGGGCGTACTAGAACTGACTGTGATTGCACAACGCATTTTAAAGGCTCTTTAGCCTTGGGGTGGGCGGGGGATGTTCTAAAATTGATATGGTAATGATTGTACAATTCTCCCTGATATGTTTGACCTATTGAAATATATGCTATGTAAATTATGTACCAATAAACTGTTATAAAAACCAATAAAATAAGACGTGTGTGTGTGTGTCTATATAACTTTACAGGTATAATTTTCAAAACTGTTGTCATACTGTATTAAGAAGGGCTGTAAATCTAATGACTAGTGTCCTTAGAAGAAAATTCTGTACAAAGACACAAAGCTCAAGAGCCACGGGAAGATACCTTCGGTCCCGGGTTGATGCCTCTTCCGGACAAAGCAACAGCAAGGATTACCGGCAACCCTCCTAAGAAGCCAGAGAAAGGCCTGGAAAGGATTGTCCCTCAGAGCCTGCGGAAGGAACTAAGCCTCCAGCACCTTGATTTCAGACTTCTGGCCCCCAGAACAAAGAGAGAATTAGTCTGTGTTGTTTTAAACCTCCCAGCCTGTGCCATTCTGTCCCAGTAACCTTAGGAATCATATCCCCGCTCTTTCCTCAGATCTCCCAAGACCAGGAAAGAGGGCAGGCCCAGTGCGTGCTCCCACCAGAAATAGAGCAAAGGGCAGTGAGGCAGAAGCACCCTGTGCAGGGGTCAAGGATGGTATTTGTGTGAGGTTCGCCTTCTCCAAACTCCTTCCTATGCCAGCTGGCTTCCTGCTTCCCATCTGGAGGACAGGACTTCTGGAGCACAGGAAAGGCATTGTGTATTATAATAAGGTATAAGTTGTGAATGAGCAGGAGCTGCCCTGGCCGGATAACCTCACCCTGGTCAGTCTCTTTCTATCTGTCTGTCTGTCTGTCTATCTATCTATCTATCTATCTACACACACACACACACACACACACACCACTGCCACAGGTATCTGACCCAGTGTACAAGGAAGTGTCCAGAATGATCTGCAATTGCCTAGGGGTGAAATCAGGAAAACAGGCCCTTCCTGGGGGCAGGGTGGGGAGCTGCTTTTAAAGCGACAGTCACCACATTTGGTGGCACAAATAGGCTGAAGCTGGAATACTATTGAAAGGTTGGCAATTCAAATCCATCCAGACGTGCCTCAGATGGTAAGGCTAACTGTCTGCTGCTGCCAAAATGTTACAGTCTTGAAAGCCCGGTGGAGCAGCTCTACTCTGATACACACTGGCTGACCATGAGTCCCACTCCACTGGGCAGGCAACGAATAACCTAAAGCCAAGCAAACCCACTGTCCCCAACTGGATTCTGACTCACAGTGACCCTACAGGACAGGACAGAACTGGTCCATAGGGGTCCCAAGGCGGTCGTCTTTACAGGACCGGACAGCCACGTCTTTCTCCCACTGAACGGCTGGTAGGTGCAAGATGCTCATCTTCCTCGTAGCTGCCAAGTGTCAGTCACTGTGCCCCCACCACCACAAAAGGCAAAACATGCACTGCCATCCAGGGGATTGCAACCCAGAGTGACCCGAGGGGACAGTAGAACTGCCCCTTTGGGTTTCTGAGACTTTAAACTCTTGAGGGGAATAGACAGTCTCATCTTTCTCCTGAGCTCAAGTGGCTGCTGGGTTCAAACTGGTGACCTTCAGTTGGCAGTTTAATGACGCACCCCGTGCTGGGCACTATGCTACCAGAACCACATGAACCGACAAAGACAGGTACGGGGTGGGGGTAGGGAGAGGAACACACATTTTAGGGATTTCCAGAACCAGTCAAATAAAATGTATATAAATGCCAAGTAAGACTGTTAAAAGTGTGTATGTGGAGGACACGTATCAAGCCTCACCACCATCATTTTACTTAAAAAAAGACATTTTAACCCTAAAAAAATGGGAGGAAATGGCAGAATGAAGGTCAATTGTATTCATCTAATCCTCCAATTTTCTCCCAGGCGCTGTGAAAGGACCAGCAAAGCCCAGCATTTGGGAACAGTGAGAAAGGAGGGGCAGCCAGCCAAGTGTCATGGAAACTAGCTTTGAAGGCTAGTGGATCCTGGTTAGAGTCACAGCCCCGCCATTTTCTCATGGGCAGGCAATGAACTCTTTCTGAGCCTCAGTTTCTTTTGAAATGGAGAAAACCAGTAGCTTCCTCAGAGAGTTTGTGTTGTTGGTTTTTTTTGTGGGGGTCGGAGATTAATTACAAGAAGCCTATGAAGTCTCTAAATACAAAGATGTCTGTGAAGCACTGGATACTTAATACATGCTCAGTCAAAAGTGCTTTCCTGCCTTTGCAGCCAGCCAGGAATGTTCACAAGCTTCAGAGGAATTGAATCACTTGAGAAGTGAGAGGTAAACTGAGGCACAGGATGAGAACAAAGACAGGACAAAATAGGTGAAGTCAGAGACAGCTTTATTGTAGCAGAGAGTGGGGAAGCTCCCGGGCAGAGTCACATGGCCTAGCAAGTAGATGCTGCTGACCTCCAGGGACATGCAGGGAAGTGGTGCCCTAACCTGATTCAGCTCAGTCCAATCAAGAAGCTTGTTTGAAGTACATACAGATGACCTGACCTGACCTGACCTAGGATGTTCTGGTTCAGTGGCTTTAGGGTGGGGCGGGAGGGCCCTCCCCAGCAACTGCATTGTAACAAGTTGCCCAAGTGACTCAGGTGAACATCTAAGCCTGGAACCTTCTAAATTACATAATTCATTCAGCCATTCATGTAATAAGCATGGGCCAGGCACTGGACAGAGACAAAGAAGGAAGCAAAGCCTACCCCAGGGCCTGGCAGACAGCGATCACTTACTAAACACTGGTCCAAGAGACACTTCAAAGAGGTTCATCTAGCGCAGGTGGCAGACCCCGACATCAACACAGTGTGGGGGGTTTGTGATTGGCAGTCAGAAAGTAACCATCGCTGCCTGTCGGAGAAGACTTCCTAGGAAAGGAAGCAGATGCTGGGTTAGAGAAAGTTTACCAGCCAGAGTACTGGGTCCTGCAAAGGTGCCGGGGTGTGAGAGAGTGATGAGGTGTGGCTGGAGCTGAGAAGAGAAAGTCGTGGGAATAAGGCAGGAAGTGTGTGTGTTTGGGGATTAGACTGTGATGGGTTTTGCCTGCTGGGATAAAGGTTTTCAAGTTTATGCTGGAGTCCGGGATTTTCCTAACTGGAAGGTCTTCCTAGCAGCAAGCAAGGGGGGAGAGTGGGGTGGCCCAATCAAGACAGGAGATGAAGAGGCCCGTTAGGAAACTGTCTACAGAGATGGGAGGTCTGACGGTAGCAGTGGCAATGGAGTGAGGAGGCACAGGATGCAGACCGACCCAAAGGTCTTAGGGAGTTTCCATGCAAACTGGGATTCTGTAGACCCTGCCTAACCTTGTAAGGGAAAAAATGACTGTGTGACTGTTACAAGACCTTTCTTCTAATTATGAAGTCAATACATGAAAATTCTGGAAAATAGACAAAAGCAGATATATCAGAGTCATCTATTAATTCCATAGTACACACGTAATTATGATGGAGGGTTTGTTTGTTTTTTTAATGCATTCTCTCCAATTCTTTTACATGCATATTTTAGTCTCCAATATAGAAATCTACCATTATTTATTTAGTCTTTTGATGCTTTAGGCTTTGATGGTTGACTAACAACTTCTGCTAGGTATGTAACTCCTTACTCTATTATAGATAGTACTTTAATGAGCATCCTCAATTATTTGTCCGTATCTCTCACTGTTTTCTTAGGACAAATTCTTAAAAGTAGGATGGTTGAACACCAGGGAATCATGAGCAGATTATGTTTCTGATTCACAAATAGCTCCCCAGGTAAATTGCCAAGTTACCCTCCAGAAAGTTTCTGCTTCTGAGACAACTATGAAAAACATTGCTTTATCAGGATCCTGTAAATTCTTAAGCATGATGGAAAGTACACATTTATGTTTCAATTAAGTTCCTGCATGCTCTCTGTGTTAGTCCGGGTTAACTAGAGAAACAAATCCAAGCAGACTCATATGTGTGTAAGAGAGAGTCTCATTGTATATTAAGAAAACATCCCAGCCCAGTCCAGATCAAGTCCATAAATCCGATATTAGCGCATATGTCCAATATCAATCTATAAATTCCCCTTCAGACTCATGCAACACATGCAATGACTCAGAATTCAGGAAGATCACAGGCCAGAGGGCGGAAAGTCTTGTGGATCCAGTGGTGGTAGAAGCATCTCAATGCTGGCGTGGGTCTCCATGTGACTCCTCCAGCTCCAGGGCTCTGGCTCCATCAGTGTAGCTCCATCTGGTACACCAACAGGATTGTCGAAGCAGAGGGAGTGTATGTGTCCCACCTCCAGTGAGCTATTTATCTCCATTGCGCCCCCAAATGAGGTCAGCAAGCTGCAACCTGATTGACAGGCTAACTTCCACCCCTTCACTCTTAATAATCTCAAATTGACACCAGATTATGTAACTATCGCACTCTACTTCCTGTAAGAATAACAGAAACTATTTGCTACATGCTAAAAATGTGCTGGGTGCTCTACTTATGTTTTCTCATTTAACTCTCTCAATAGTACTTCCGTATAGGCACTATTATCAAATTCTACTTTGCAGAAGAGGAACTTGAGACTGAGAGAGCCAAGGGATTTGCCCTAAGTCACATATAAAGAAATAGAAAATGATAAACCCCAAATGAGTCTTTACCCCGCCTCAGCAACTAGAAGCCACAAGCCATGGTTCCTCATTTAAAGAAGAATCTTGAATAGAATGACAGTTGACCTAAACACTAGAGATAGCAAAGTACTCGGCTGCCATCACAGCTTGGGTAGATAATAAAAAGAATAGGGTGGATTTGTAAATCAGTGATAAAAAAACTTAACGTTAATTCTATTTTTTTTAAACATTTTATT
>NW_022103958.1:33475505-33487480 GCF_000313985.2 Echinops telfairi
TTATCGCTTACCTCAGCGGACTCATGTTGTACTTGTCCTTTTGTGCCTGACTTACTTCACTTAGCATGATTTCCTCCAGCTCTTCCCATGCAGCGATGTGCTTCATACGTTCATCACTGCTTTTTAGTGCTGCGTAGTACTCCATTGTATGTATATACCACAGTTTAATTCTATCTTTATTTTACACCCTATTACTTTCCAGCTAAGTTTTCAAACTTGTTAACTAAGCACAGCAAAGAGCTTCCCTGCGATATGACAAGTTGACTCAATGGTTTCAAGGGTGCTTGACTAGCAACTTTGAGACCACAACTATTTGTTTATAGGAGCGACTTTTGTTAAAATGTTTGTTGTCAGAAACTCGGTTGTTTACTCAAGGTTATAAACTATGCTTCTCTTTGACTCAACGCATACATTAACCTGTGACAATTAACTCTCTGTGACTTCTCTAACTTGGTTAAGTAACTTTCTTCATGTAAAAGGATTGACATCACTTGTTAGTCAGAAAGCACCAGACCACTGTCTTCAATTTTTGCTCTCATAGTACCTATATTGATTTATTTCTTCCTGGAAATTAGCAAAGTTTATCATTAGGAGCTCACAGATTACTTGATTTTCTGTCTACCCCCCTAGATCATGTTGTTATTGCTGCTGCTGTTGCCGTCAGGTGCCAGCAAGTTGGTTCTGACTCATAGCAAACCTGTGCACAACAGAACAAGACACTACTTGGCCTTGCACCATCCCTATAATCATTATGTTTAAACCCATTATTGCAGCTATTGTGTCCTTCCATCTCCTTGATGGTCTTCTTTGGAGCTGAACCTCCACTTTATCAAGCATGATGTCCTTTTCCAGAGATCAGTCTTTCCTGATAAAATGTCCTGCATGCTGTCTTTCTTCTGAGACAGATTTGTTTGTTCTTCTGGAAGCCACGGTACTTTCAAATGTATCGATTCTTCTTTGGTCTTCTCTATTTGCTGTCCAACGTCCACATGCATATAGGCTATTGAAAACCCCACGGCTTGGGTCAAGTGCACCTTAGTTTTCAAAATGGCACCCTCACTACTCAACACTTTAAAGAAGTCTTGTGCAGCAGATTTGCCCAATGCTATATATCATTTGATTTCTTGATCACTAAATAATAGCGATCACCCCCAAAATATTGAACAATGCAAGAAACATCAAATGAAGATATAAAGAATACCTAGTTACTGCACCAAAAGGGACTAGCCAATATTCCACCACCATCTCAGGAGGCAGCATATGAACAAGAATAAATGGTGCAGAAGGAAGAAATTCAAGCTGCACTGAAAGTATTAGCCAAAAACAAGGCTCCAGAAATTGATGGATTAACAATTGAAATGTTTCAACAAGCTGATGAAGCACTGGAAGCACTCATTCATCTGTGCCAGGAAATTTGAAAGACAGCCACTCAGCCAAGTGACTAGAAGAGATCCATAGTTGTGCCCATTCCAAAGAAAGATGACCCAGCAGGATGCTCAAACTATAGAACAATATCGCTGACATCGCATGCAATTAAAAGTCTGCTGAATCCAACGGTGGTTGCAGCAGCACATTGATAGAGAGCTGCCAGAGTTAGAGGCCAGATTCAGAAGAGAATGTGGTACGAAAGATATCATTGCTGATGTCAAGTGGATCTTAGCAGACTGCCAGAAAGATGTTTACCTGTGTTTATGACTATGCCGAGGCATTCAACTATGAGGATCATAACAAACTTTGGATAACTTTGAGAAGAATGGGAATTATAGAACCCTTCATTGTGTTCATGCGGAACTTAAGGCAGATGTGCAAACAGAACAAGGAAATACTGCATGCTTTAAAATTAGGAAAAGGGTGTGGTGAAGAAAGCTGATGGTGCCCGGCTATCAAAAGATATAGCGTCTGGGGCCTTGAAGGCTTGAAGATAAACAAGCAGTCATCTAGCTGAGAAGCAACCAAGCCCACACGGAAGATGCACACCAGCCTGTGTGATCACAAGGTGTTGAAGGGATCAGGTATCAAGCATCAAGGAACAAAAATCACATCATTGTGAATGAGGAGGAGTGCAGAGTGGGGACCCAAAGGCCATTAGTGGGCAACTGGACATGCCCTTACAGAAGGTTCTCAGGGAGGAGATGAGCCAGTCAGGGGGCAATGTAGCAATGATGAAACATACAACTTTCCTCTAGTTCTTAAATGCTTCCTCCCCCCAACTATCATGATCCCAATTCTACCTTACAAATCCAGCTGGACCGGAGGATGTACACTGATAGGAACTAGAAACACAAGGAATACAGGACAGATGAACCCCTCAGGTCCAGTGGTGACAGTGGCCATACCTGGAGGGTGGAGGGAAGGTGGGGTAGAAAGGGGGAACCGGTTACAAGAATCTACATAACCTCTCTGGAGGTCAACAGAACAGTGGGTGAAGGGAGACGTTGGACAGTGTAAGATATGACAAAATAATAATGACTTGTAAATTATCAAGGGTTCATGAGGAAGGGGGGAATGGGGAGGGAGGGGAAAAAATGAGGAGCTTGTGCCAGGGGCTCGAGTGGAAAGCAGATGTTTTGAGAATGATGATGGCAACAAATGTGCAAATGTCCTTGACACAATGGATGTATGTATAGATTGTGATAAGCGTTGTACAAGCCCCCAATAAAATAATTTTTTTAAAATAGGGAAAGGGTGTGACAGAGTTGTATCTTCTCACTGTATTTACTCAATCTGTATGCTGAGCAAATAATCAAGAAGCTGGGAAGAAGACTATCAACCTGTGAAATGCAGATGACACAACCTCGCTTGCTGAAAGTGAGGAGGGCTTGAGACGCTTGCGGCTGAAGATCAAGAATCTCAGTCTCAGTGTGGATTACCACTCAATGTAAAGAAGACCAAAATCTTCACAACTGGGCCAATAGATACAATCATGATAAATGGAGACAAGATAGAAGATGTCAAGGGTTTGTCTTGCTTGGATCCACAATCAATGCTCACCGAAGCAGCAGTCAAGAGCTCAAAAGATGAGTTACGGTAGGTGAATCTGCTGCACAAGACCTCTTTACAGTATTGAAAAGCAAGGATGTTACTTTGAGGACTAAGGTGCACCTGACCCAAGCTATAATATGTTCAATTTCCTCAAATGCATGTGAAAGTTGGCCATTGAATAATCAAGCCCAAAGAAGAAGCGACGCGTTTGAATTGTGCCGGAGAAGAGTATTGAAAGTACCATGGGCTGACTGATAACGGACACGCTGATCTGCTGTAGAGAAGTACGGCCAGAGTGCTCCTTAGTGGCAAGGACGGTGAGACATCGTCTTACATACTTCGGACATTTTTCAGAAGCGATCAGTCCCTGGAGACAAACATTTGGAAAAGTCGAGGGACAGAGGAGGAGGGAAGCCCCTCATGAGATGGATTGGCACAGTGGTGCAACAATGGGCTCAAGAATGGGGACAATTGTGAGGATGGCACAGGACTGGGCAGTGTTTGGTCTGCTGTGTGTAGTGTCACTGTGGTGAAAACCGAAGTGAGGCACCCAGCAACAATAGCAGAGGGCACTGGTTCTCGACCTTCCTCAGGCCACGACCCTTCAATACAGGTCCTCCTGTTGTGGTGACCCCCCAACCATAAATTTATTTTCGTTGCTACTTCATCACTGTCATTTTGCTACTGTTATGAATCGGTGACCCCTACCAAAGGGTCGTTAGAGGGTCACGACCCACAGGTTGAGAACCGCTGGCATAGAGCCTGAGACAGAGGTGGTGCTGAATAAATTAATGAACATGTGATCTCAATACTATGATAGGGACCTACTGAGGGAGGAGAACTCGGAGTGAGGAAGAGGGAGAAGTAGAAGAACTAGATGCTGTGATCAGACGGAAAATGTCTACCGGCAATTGGGCAACTAAGGGGTTGTTAAGAATGGAGATGGCTGCATGTTAAAATAGTCATTCTCAAACCATAGTCCTGCAGAACTCCAAGGACCCCTTCACGTCCTGAGAGCTGACCAGCAAGTGGATCTACCACTAAATAAGAATCAGCATCGATCTGTTCTTGAGTCCCTTCTCTTCTGGACTTGTGGGATTTCGTCAGCGTAGATTCAGGATATATCTGGTGCTTTTCCTATTGTGTTTAATCTGTTAGATTCCTGCCCATGAAAAACTCTGTAGATCCAGATACAGGCAATAAAGTCTATAGGTCCCATCCACTCCCTCCTTAGCCCATTATCCTTAACTCTTCTTTGTCATTTAGTAGCACCTCCAGGTGAGATAGTTACTCACCTTTCCGCTGCCCCTGTATTTGATCTGCAAGCTGCCTGAAGTCTCAACAGAACCGAACATGCTCTCCTCTGGCCCCTCCATCCAGAATTCATTAAATGGAGGGCAGACAGAGCCACTACCATTAGGAAAGCAGTTAAAGGCATTGTTATGGAGGCCAAAATGTCAGAGTTCAAATTCCAAGTCTACTATCTACTGGCCTTAGGCAAGTAATAGGCAAGTGACTCAATTACCTTATCTGCACACAGAGAGAATCAAGGAGTCACTATCTCTTAGAACAGGGCCAGAGCCAAGAAAAGCCCTATGAAATGCACAGGGGCTGTGAGTCCGACGAGACTTGAGGGCAAGCACATGACTGAATGAATGGATGAGAATAAGAAACGAAGGTACACAGAGGCAAAGTTGCTAGCCCAAAGTTATACAGCAATTAAGTGGCAAGACTAGGATGTGACACAGATCTAAATGGTTCTAAAAAATCCATTGTTTCTCTATTATAGCTGATTCCTAGGGCAGCAGAGATGAGCATAGTTTGGGGTGGGGGCTGAAATAGATACCATGAAGCCCAAGTCTCCCTCTCTCCTGAGTTGACATTGATATCCAAGGTGCCTTCTGCACCGGCAAAGCAAGCCAACAAACGCCCTGCCATTGAATAGATTCCAATTCTCAGCAACCCGATAAGGCAAAGTGCAACTGCCCCCATGGATTCCTGAGACTGTGTTACCCACTGTGCCACCAGGGTTCCCTTCTGGGTGAGCAACACACACAGAATTCTCCAAAGTAAAGAATGACCGTGCACATGAGTCTAGAGGCCCAGGCTCCATTCTTGCGATAGCAAGTCATGTATCCACTGTGACAACATGGATCCGCCAATTCCACTGCCATAGATCGATTCCAAGTCCTAGTGACCGCGATGGGGCTTCTGCCGCTGGCTGTAAATCTTACTGGAAGCAGACAGCTTTCCTCTTTCCCCAGCAGATCAGCTAGTGGACTTGAACCACCAACCTCGTAGTTAGCAGCCGAAAGCCTACCCTCCTTCATCTTGAGTTTTCCGTTTCCTGTGTACTGATGGCATGATTTTATTGTCATAAATTAGTAAACAAACTCCTACACTGAAAAAGGAACTTAGCTGGGTGCCAAGTAACTGTGAGGAAAGCTGACCTAGCATTAATGATGGCTAAATTCTTAAATGCTGCATTTGGCAGAAATTTTCCAAAATTTAAATGGGAAGTTCTATGCTGAATGACCAACTAATTCAGCTTTTCTGAATGTGATTTGGGGTACATTTTTAAAGTATATAATGATTATTTTTGATAACTATACCAAGATACACAGTGTACCTGTGTGTGTGTGTGTGTGTGTGTGTGTGTGTGTGTGTGTGTGTGTGTGTAATGACTAAAGGAGTTGGTTGGAAATACTTTCATTTAACATTTTGGATATTCTCCTCCAAGCTTTATATGCAGATTGATGGTATTTCAACACTTTCCCTGAACTTCAGTTTCTTTTCCTGTGAGATGAGAGTCATCATTTCGACTTCCTGTATGGGAAACAGAACTGGGAAGAGAGTGTATGAGGACAAACTCAACCTTCATATGTTAAGGAGCCTGGAGGCCAAGGCTCACATGGAGGAAACCTTCATTTTCGTGGGTTGGAAATGCGTTCCACTCACCTTCTCCTAAGTAAAAGTTACTCCCCAAGATGTGCCCCCATAAAAATGCCGATTTTAAGATGCTACTTGCAAGCACAGGGCTGCTACTATATGCGCTTGAAGGTCTACTGTGTAAAGGCATCTGCCTGAAGGTTGTCAGCCATCTAAGACAACCAGACCCATTGTTTGGACTACTCTAAGTAGAGCCCACTCCGTTCGGATAAGGATAATAGATTGTTCCCCTGTTCCTCAGACACCTGAGATCAAGCCGAGTCAGAAGAACTAGGTGAGGCTGACATCTTGTTATGTATGTACTTTTCTGTCACGTGTCCGCCTCTTGTACAACCTCTTCCTGTTACGTACGTGATTACCTCGGTCTGTGTGCCTGAGACGACATTACTCTCTCTCTGCTCGGACCCGGCGCCTGACGTCATGACTGAGAGATGAGTCCTTGCATCCTTTTTTATTTTTCTCTCTTTTTAAAAAAAAATCATTTTATTAGGGGCTCATACAACTCTTATCACAATCCGTACATTCATCAATTGTGTCCACCACATTCGTACATATGTTGCCATTATCATTCTCAAAACACCTGCTTTCTACTTGAGCCCTTGGCATCAGCTCCTCATTTCCCCCTCCCTCCCCGCTCCCCTTCCCTCTTGAACCCTTGATAATTTATAAATTATTATTTTATCATACCTTACACCATCCGACATCTCCCTCACCCACTTCTCCGCTGTCCGTCCCCAGGGAGGAGGTTATATACAGATCTTGTCATCTGTTCCCCCTTTCTCCCTCACCTTCCCCTCCACCCTCCTGATATAGCCACTCTCACCGCTGGTCCTGAGGGGTTCATCTGTCCTGGATTCCCTTTATTTCCTGTTCCTATCTGTGCCAGTGTACATCCTCCGGTCCAGCCGGATATGTAAGGTAGAATTGGAATCATGATAGTGGGAGGGGGAGGAAGCATTCAAGAACTAGAGGAAAACTGTATATTTCATCATTGCTACACTGCACTCTGACTGCCTCGTCTCCTCTCCGCAGCCCTTATGCAAGGGGCTGTCCAATTTCCCACAGATGGGCCCTGGGTCCCCACTCCGCACTGCCCCTCATTAACAATGCTATGGCTTTGTTTTGTTTTGTTTTGTTTTTGGTCTTTGATGCCTGATACCTGATCCCTTTGACGCCTTGTGATCTCACAGGCTGGTGTGCTTCTTCCATATGGGCTTTGTTGTTTCTCAGATGGCCCCTTGTTTATCTTCCAGCCTATAGGACCCCAGATTCTATATATTTTTACAGCTGGGCACCATCAGCTTTCTTCTCTGCATTTGCTTATGTACCCGCTTTGTCTTCAGCATTCGTGTCGGGGTAGGCTGGTGTGTTTCTTCCGTGTGAGCTTTGTTGTTTCTTAGCTAGATGGCCACCTGTTTATCTTGAAGCTTTTAAGACCTTAGATGCTATATCATTTGATAACCAGGCACCATCAGCTTTCTTCACCACATTTGCTTATGCACCCACTTTGTCCTCAGTGATCGAGTCGGGACAGGCTTGTGTGCTTCTTCCATGTGGGTTTTGTTGTCTCTCAGCTAGATGGCTGCTTGTTTATCTTCATGTCTTTAAGACTTCAGATGCTATATCTTTTGGTAGCTGGGCACTGTCAGCTTTCTTCACCACATTTTCTTGTGCACCCATTGTCTTCAGCAATCGTGCCAGGAAGGTGAGCATCTCAGACTGCCGAATTGTTAGAACAAAGTGTTCTTGTGTTGAGGGAGTACTTGTGCAGGGGCCCACTGTCCATCTGTTTTCTTAATACTCAACCTATAAATATATGTACATAGATCTATTACCCCCTCATCATATATAAACATATTGATATCTTTATATGCCTGTATTTAAAACTCTATGACTACCCTTTGCCTCCTAGTTCTTTCCTCTATTTCTTTGTACTTTCCTCTTGTCCCACTATCATGTTCTGCCTTCATTTGGGTTTTAGGAATTCCTCACAGTTACATTGCCCTTGATCCAGCCCTGCCAGACCTCCCACACTCTCCTTGACTCTGAATTTGGATCACTTGTTCCCTTGTCCCTGGGCTTGTTATCACCCTCTTCCTTTCCCCTGCCTCCCCTACCCCCATGTCCCCCCGGAACTGTCATCCCATTGTTCTCTCTTCTGGCTTGCTTATTCCACCTATCCCTTCCAGGTAGACATGCTATGTACCATCACAAGACTGAGTATAACAAAGCAACAACAGAAAGTAAAACAATAGCTACAACAACAACACACACACAAACGTATGAATAGTTCAGGGTCTGTTTGTTTTCTTTCACTGGTGCTTTCCAGTTGAGTCTGATAGGGTGCCATGCCCTGGCACTGCCTCTATCCCTGGGGACTTCATTGCTCTGCTCCCCCTGCTGCTCTGCTGCATGCCCCCAGAGGCTGGCTTCAGCATGGTGAGCTCATGGCGGCCACAATTCCCACAATGTGTCTCTAGTGTTGTCCCCAATGGTGCTATGGGTCAATGAGGAATGCTGTGTCCCGTGGTGAGGCTGGCCCTGTGGTCGTCTCTGTGCATTGCTGTTCTGAGCAGGGCTTGGTGAACCAGGATGTGCTTCACTCCTTTTTATTTTTTTTCCCTTTCCCCCTTGTTGGCTCCTGTGTGGTCTGACCAGACCAGTCTCTTCTTGAGCGGTAGCTTCAGGGCTGTCCTCTGAAGTAAATTCTTCTTGGGGGAGGGTGGTGCTGTACACTTAGTTGGTAATGGGGCCGGCCCCTCAGGCCTCTCTATCGTTCCCTGCTTCATGTGAGTGTGTTGCATTCGTGTCTTGGAGCTCCAGGTTGAAGTCTGGTCCCTCTTTCCCTGTGGAGACACAATCAACACCCTCCCCCCATCTCCTCGGAGCTCCGGGGCATGAGCTTCCTATCTGGTGGCCATCTTCCCCCTGGCTCCCAAGTCCTTGCATTCTTTATCATGTGAGCCTCTTTAATTTAGCCCTCAATGACGCAACCTCCCTGTAGACCCGTTCAGTTGTGAGGAGTCTGGTGCCTCGCACTTCATGTTGTGAAACTCATATGTGTGCTGATACTGTGTGCTACATACTTTGAAGAGAGTGTGGTACAAAGTTCTGGTACTCATGATTTATTTCTGCACAGCAATTAACCCTTACACGGAGCAGCTTACAAAGCCACACATTCAGGATTTTACCATTTCTGAGGCTCAGGCGTCCAGCAGAGACTATCATAGGTGATTCTGGCTCAGGGTCTCTCAGGAGGTGAAGTCAAGACATCAGATGGAGCCTTGGGACTTCAGGGCTCCACTGAGCCTGGAGAAAGTGCTGTAAGTTTACCCCTGTGCTTGTTGGCAAGCTTCAGCTCCAAAATGGACAGAAGCTTCTGTTCCTTGCTGCGTAATCCTCTCCTAGGGGTGTTCACAAGGTAATCGCTTCCCCAGAGGGAGAAATCCAGGAAAGAGAGAGAAAGCAGTCCTTTGTAGCCAACCTTCACGTCTGCTGTTTGCCATGGCTTATACGGACCAACACTGGCACAAGATGGAAAGAGACAATACAAGAGCATTTCAGTCCACCAGTCCAGGAGGCTCTACTGGAAGCTGATCAGATTATATTATTATCATCATCATTATTTCATCTGATTGACATTCCCTGGCCTGACCCCTAGAACTTCCCGTTTAGTAGTATCGAACTAGGCATCAAAAACCCAGGTAATTTTGATGCAAATAGCGCTGAGCTATAGAGAGACGAAAACACAAATGTAAGATGTTAGGAATCAGAGGAGCGAACGTAAAATAAAACAATTGGAGGGAAAGAACTTGATACTTGGTATTTCTACAAGACAGACATGATCACCATGAGAAACCCTGGCGTTTGGTTAGACCCCTGGCCTTTTCCCTTCATGGCTGCACGTGAGGCGGGAGCTACGAGTGTTCTTCCCTATGTCTGTGGTCCATATTCCGAAAGCCTTTCTCGCACTGCAAATTCTACCGGCTGCACGAAATTCCTCTTTCCTTTCACTCCTGTTTGCCTTTTCAGGGCCTGACCTCACTTCGGGCCTCTCCTGCCTTTCTCTCCTTGTGACTGTTAATCTCCCAGGGCTCTCCTATCTGTCAGGGAAATCAAACGTTCTCTCGGTTTACGTGATCGCCAGCTCTCTGTGAAGCTCAAAGGCTGTGTGAGCAGAAGTGAAGCACGCAGGGGCAGAGAGGCCGGGTCCTGTTCTGGGCTGACCCACTTCCATCCACAGTGTGACGAATGCCTTCTTGTCCTCAGACTGCCCCAAGGAGCCAGTGCTCAAACACAGCAGGTGCCTAAGTACAGAGATTGTGGACACTTCCCAGCGCACCACAGGGTAGGCAGGTCAGACAGCCTGGGACCAGTGTTTTCTCCCAGGGTTCAAAACAGACCTGTCTGATGACCCACTCAATTCATACCCAGGGGCAAGGTTCAGGTCCACTTTTCCACTTCATTTTAGGGGGAGAGGGGGTATTTTTATTTTTTGACCTATTCGTCTGACGTTGACTCCCTTGGTTATTTCAAACTTTTCATCATTTCAGATTTCCCCAGGTAATATCAACATCTTGTTGGGTAAAGGAGAGGGACTCCAAGAAAGACGAAGACCCTCCGTGAGACCGATTGACACAGTGGCTGCAAACAGAGCCGTGTGTGTGAGGATGGTGCAGGACAGGGCAGTGTGTGGGTCTGCTGTCCGGGGAGTTGCTGATTCAAAAAGGACCCCCACCCCCACCCTCACCCCCCCACCCCACCCCGGTAGCACCAAACAGCAGCAGCAGCAGCAACAGTATCTGCATGCGGTGAGAAAAAACATTACGGCGTAAACGCAGTGTCGTGACTCCATCTCCTTCCCAAGGAAGAGCCTTCCCCTCCACTACAGAAAACCGCTGTGAACAGTTGCTTGGTCGTCGTTTCAGAAATAGTCTATGAATTTATATCTTGTCCGCTTTCTCTCTTAGACACAAATTCAATAGCAATATGTACCCTGCTCTGCCTCGTGTTTGTTTTCCCCTCCCTGCCCCATCTGCTCTTTTCCCAACAGTTTTACTGGCCTGTGACTCACACATCACACAAGTCAATCAGCAGTCCCATCCAGAACAGTTGTGCCATCTTTACCACAATCGCTTTTAGAGCATTTTCTTCCTTCCTGGGCTCACCCTTATCAGCTCCCTATCCCCTCCCCTGCCACAGCCCTAAGGAACCATTAATCCAGATCCTGTCTCTTATCCTGGATTTCATATACAGAAAAACACTAAAAACTAACAAGGACAACAAAGTCAAACAGATAAACACCTCGATCGTATAGAAAGCAGAAATATTACAACAATACTACAACACAAAAATGATAATAAATTTAAATGGTTTATAAGGGAGATCAAATGATAGGGTGTTAAATTTGAACCTAATTGCATCTCAACAATCCACTTTTCTTTTTTTTCTTTTAAATCAATTTATCAGGGGCTCATTGTGGTAGTTACATAATCTGGTGTCAATTTGAGAGGATTATGAGTGGAAGGGGTGGAGTCTGGCCTGTCAATCAAAATATAACCAATGAGGCCTCTGTGTGGGCATGGCCTTCTCCTGAGAATTCTGGGAATTCCTGTATTTCCTTCTTGGTGCTGTATTTCCTCCTTGCTCTGCTCACTTCCTGCGAGACATCCCTGAGGAGAAGCTACATGAACCTACCCTGATGCAGCCAGACCTCTTGAACTGAAGAAGCCATGTGGAGACCCCTGCCACCTCTGAGATGCTTACACCACCGCTGGATCCAAAGACTTTCTACCACTGGCCTGTGATCATCCTGCATTTGGCATCATTGCATGTGTTTCATGAGTCTGAAGAGGACTTTATAGATTGTTATTGGACATATGGGCTTGTAGTATTAAAAAATAAAGACGCAGATGGAGGGGTGAGGGGCCAGCCCCCACCCGCTGCTACTCCTATTGCTACTACTCGGATTCATTAATACTACTTCTGGGTTCAGTAATGCACAATTGTACGGTTGAGATATATAAGTATTATATTAAAGTCAT
>NW_022103958.1:33488481-33497522 GCF_000313985.2 Echinops telfairi
ATTTTTTTCCTCCCTCCCCGACTCTCTTTCCTGTAAGGGGGGAGTCAGATGGGCAGGCATTCCCTCCCCTGAAGGCAATCAGTTGCCAGACTGCTGTCTCATCCCACCACGGGTGGGTCTGCTCCCTGCCTCTGGGGACAATGGACAGGCTCCTGTAGGAGGGGTTTGTACCCTACTGATAATGGTTCCTATGGAGACCTAGAGACCACCCCCTAGACTACTCCCTCATTACTGTGTAACCTATAGTGCAGCCCCTTCCTGTGACATATGTCTCTACCTGTAATTAGTGGGCTAGCATGCCCCCAAAAGGTGTATAGGCGGGGTCAGCAATATAGAGTGCTCGGGCTCGGACGCTGACCTCCTTGCTGCTCACTCCCCTCTCCTCTCTCCCTTGTTCGCTTGCCCTCCTGCCCTTCCCCCTCTCTCCATGTGGACCACCAAGCTGGGCTGAGGTGAGCAATGCTGCTATGTAACATGTCTGACTGTATTATTGTAATATCTCTCATGCTCTCGATGACTCTAATATAATACTTATATAGCTCAACCGTACAATTGTGCATTACTGAACCCAGAAGTAGTATTACTGAACTCGCAGAGAGTATTAGCGGTGGGGGCTGGCCCCTCACCTCTTCAGCATCATTTTGAATTTAATACTACACTTTCCCTCATCAACCCTTGATAATTTATAAATTATTATTATTTTTTCATGTCTTACACTGACCGATATCTCCCTTCACCCACTTTTCTGTTATCTGTCCCCCTGGGAGGGGGTTATATGTAGATTATTGTGATCAGGTCCCCCTCCTCCCCCACCTTCCCCTTTCCCTCTTGGTATCGCTACTCCTAATATTAGTCTTGAGAGGTTTATCTGTCCTGGATTTCCTGTGTTTCCAGCTCGTATCTGTACCCATGTACATGCTCTGGTCTAGCCAGATTTGTAAGGTAGAACTGTAGTCACATTGGGGGGGGGAGCATTAAAACTAGAGGAAAGTATTATACTGCACCCTGACTGGTTCGTCTCCTCCCCACAACCCTCCTGTAAGGGAATGTCTAATTGTCTACAGGTGGGCTTTGGGTCTCAACTCCACACTCCCCCTCATTCATAATGATATAATTTTTTGTTCTGGGTCTTTGATGCCTGATACCTGATCCTATTGATACCTGGTGTGCTTCTTCCATGTGGGCTTTGTTGCTTCTCAGCTAGATGCCTTCTTGTTATCTTCAAGCCTTTAAGACCCCAGATGCTATATCTTTTCATGGCTGGGCACCATCAGCTTTCTTCACCACATTTGCTTATGCACCCATTTTGTTTTCAGTGGTCATGTCGGGAAGGTGAGCATCATGGAATACCAGGTTATTAGAACAAACTGTTCTTGCATTGAGTGGAGGCCCAATATCCATCTGCTACCTTAATATTAAACCTATAAATATATGTACATAACTCTATATCCCTATCATCATATATAAATATATTTACATATGTACATGCCTGTATTTACACTTCTATAAATGCCCTCTGCCTCCCAGTTCTTTCCTCTACTTCCTTTTACTTTCCTCTTGTCCCACTATCATGCTCAGCCTTCATTTGGGTTTCAGTAATTCCTCTCTGTTACATTGTCCTTGATCAAGCCCTACCAGGCCTCCTACACCCACCTCACCATCAATTTTAGATCACTTGTTGTTCCCTTGTCCCTGGGTTTTTTGTTTTGTTTTTTTTAACATTTTTTTAAATTTTTAAAAAAATCAATTTATTGGGGCTCATACAATCCATCACAATACATAGATCAATTGTGTAAAGCACATCTATACATTTGTTGCCCTCATTATTCCTAAAATTTGCTTTCCTCTTGGATTCCCGGAATCAGCTCATTTTCCTTTTTTCCCCTCCCCCTCCCTTCCTCCTCCCCTCTCCCCCATGCACCCTTGATAATTTGTAAATTATTATTGTATCTGATATTACACTGCCCGGCGTCTCCCCTCACCCACCCCTCTGCTGCCCGTCCCCCAGAGATGAGGCCATACGTGGCTCCCTGTGATCAATTCCCCCTTTCCACACCCCCTTTCCCTCCTGGTATCGCCACTGTCACCCCTGGCCCTGAGAGGTTCATCTGTCCTAGATTCCCTGCGCTTGCAATCCCCATCTGTACCGCTGTGCATCATCTGGTCCAACCAAGTCTGCAAGGCAACATTGGGGTCCTGGTAGTTGGGGGCGGTCCCTGGGTTTGTTAACCCCCACTTCCTTTCCACCGCCTTCCCCTCTCCCATGCCCCCCCCCAACCGTTGGTCCCATTGTTTTCTCCTCCATATTGTTTATCTCACCTATCTTATCTAGATAGACATGTAGAGGCAATAATAAGCACAAACACAAGACAGAGCAAAACAAAGCAACAAAAGGAAACAAAACAACAACAGGCCAGTGCTCTTGAACTTGATGGCAGATGCCATCAATTGTTTAAGGAATGACATTAGACTTATTCTCATGCTCTTCCAAAAATATGGCTCAACAAAGAACCAGAAAATGGTATTTCATACTAATAAAGGGCAAGATTACGAAAACCAAAAGCTTTTATAATCATCATATATATTTACATATATAGTCTTTTAGAAACCTGACTATTTTATAAACCCAATATGCTACAAACAGTCTCAAAATTTTAACATAGCTTTACAAGTCTTTTATACTTCTAGGTAGAAAAATTCAGCCTTTGCAGTTAGCAAAAAGAAAAAAACCACAACTCTGTAGTTAATATTCACTACACACCTAGTGCCAAGTACATGCTTATCTCTAATTCCTAGACAAGTCTTTGAGGTCATTAAAGCTCCACTCTACAGAGGCCGAGATGGAAGCGCACACAGGGCCACGTAGCTAAAATATGTCAGAACTGAGGTTCTAAGCTTCATTGATGGGATTTCAAAGCCCCCCCCCACCAAAAAAAAACAACAACAAAAAATTAAAAACAATGACAAAAAAAGAAAAGCCTATAAGTAGTTCAAGGTGTTTATTGACCTTTAGGAGTGTTTTCCAGTCCAGTCTAATGGGGTGCAATGCCATGGGCCCACAGTCTATTTTTGGCATTCCTCAGGGACTTCATTGCTTTGTTCCCCTTGCATGCCCTTAGTGTTTCCCCCCAGTGTGGTGGGGTCAGATCGGGCACAATCCCTGCACTGTGTCTCCAGTGTTGTCCCCCATAGCACTATGGGTCACTGAGGGATGCCGTGTCTCATTGTGGAGCTGGCCCTATGGTCCTCTCTGTGCATTTGCTGTTCTGAGAGGGAATATCATCCTTGGGGCTTGGTGGGCCAGGATGTGCTCCACTCTCTTTCCCTCCCTCCCTCTGTTTGCTCGTGTGTGCTCTAATCAGAGGTGTCCCTCTCCCTGAGCTGCAGTTTCAGTGCTGTCCTCTGAAGTGAATTCTTCTGGGGGAGGGGGAGGGAGTTGTCCACGTAGCAGTCCACTTTCCAATCCAGTCTGCATGTTATCAGGCTATTCACATCCCTGGTCCATGGTCAGAGAGAGTTCACCAGGGACTTAATCCATGTGTACATATTTTCCCTTCACAAAAAACTGAAACAGCTTTAAAATGGGTCAAAAGGGAGCTCAATTGATAAGATATTACATTTTGACCCAAGTATGCCGATCATAATTACTTTGCAATGCACTTTCTTTGAGGACAGGGCTGCTCACTTTGCTGTGAGTGGAGGAGATTCCCTGGAGGCTTAGTCCATGTGTGGATCCTGCAAATGGATTTTGGGGCTTCCACTGTTATCCGTAGCCTTCTGCAATCTGGGTGTTCAGGTCTTGGGGTGGGGGGTGAGGGGCTTGTTGTTGTTGTTTCACACAGTGTTGTTTTTAATCACTATGTGAAAACATCCTGGGATTAATTTCTGACCTCTGTACACAGAAATGCCTCATTCATCTTCCATCCTCTGGATAGGCCATCGTTTTTGAAAGGATACATGAGCTGTTTCTAGGGGCTGTGGCTTGTTTGGTTTGGTTTTGACCTTGGCCATTACAAGCTGCACTATAATGAACATCTTCGCATGTCTTCACACAGCTGTGAGAGGAAATCTGCCTAATAAATCCCCAGGAATTGGGTGACTGGTTAAAGGCTACATGCATTTTTTAATTTTGCTGTTAATCCAAAATGGTGCACCAGTCTCCATTCACATAGAGTGCTTTTCTCGTCACAGCACTGCTATTCATCTTGGATGCTTTTCTGTTTGCCACTAAGAGGGAGGGAAAATAGCTTCTTTTATTGCAGGCTTCTTCCTTTGACGGTAAGTGGGATTGGGCATCTTTCCGTTTTTATTAGCTGTCCTCTTTCCATGAGCTGCTGTTCCTGTCTTTTGCTGATTTGATTCTAACTCATTATAACCTTAAAGAACTGGCCCCTTTGGGTTTTGGAGGCGAGCAAAAAGCCTCATCTTTCTCCTGTGAAGCACTGAGTGGGCTTAACTAGTGGCTTGGCACTCAAACCCACAACCCACTTCTTCACCAGGGCTCCTTAGGTGTATGAAACAAACAGACAAACCAAAAAACCCCAAACCCACTGACAGCGAGTCCATTCAGACTCATAGTGACCCGTGTGGAGTTTCTGAGCATGTAATACCGATGGCAATAGCCTCCTCTCTTGAAGAGAGTTTGAACAGTCGACCTTAAGGCTCACACCACCACAGGGCTCCAAGTGTATTTAGAACTAAAAACAAAAACAAACTGAACTCCTGCCACCTCGTGAATCCCCACTCCTGGTGTCCCTCGGTGAGTTGAACTTCCCCTGGGCGTTTTCAGGCGCAGAGGGGCTCTGGGTTTCAAACTGCTGACCTTTTGATTAGCAGCCCACCACGCCACCTGGGTGTACTTAACCCGCTCAACAACCACACACCCACTGCTATTAAACCGATGCTGAGCCTGAAGACGGTTTCGAGGCTGTAAATCTTTGCAGGAGTGGATAGCCTCATCTTTCTCCCTGGAAGCCGCTGGTGGGTGTAACCAGCGGACGCTATAGCTGAAAGCTGTGGGTCGGACAGCGCCGTCAGTGCTTTCGGAACGAGCCTCAACCCCTGCCCCGCTCCTGCTCAGTCCTCTCCTGCCACCTAGCGACGGGTTAGATTTGCCAGGTGTTCGTGGAAGCGCTAAAGGTGGACTATTGAAGGACTAATCACTAGAGTGATTCCAGCAGGTTCCCTTTGGCTCTCCGGTAGAATCTCCTTTTTTTAAATTTTTTTTTTTTAGAATTGCCAATTTTAACAAATCAAAATGCAGGACATCCCATTACATTTTCATTTGCATATACTAAAATGTTTTCATGGCTTATCTGAAATCCCGGTATTACTGGTACTGTGTATTTTATCTGGCAACTACTCTATTTCAAACCCCCCACCCCTAAATTATGGTGCCAGTTCCACCCAGCCTTACATCCTTTATTTTTGTTTGTTTTGTTTTTGTTGTTTTTTATCATTTTATTGGAGGCTCATACAACTCTTATCACAACCCATACATACATCAATTGTGGCCTTACAACCTTTATTCACAGCAAGTTCTACCCTAATATTTCTCCCGTTGTTGGCTTCAGCTGGTACATGAATCATCACATTAAGAGCTCTGGGGCTCCTGGCTTTAAATCGTGGCTGCCTCCACTTGGAAGGTGGCATAGAAGTAACAGCCTCTCTCTCGGGGCCTCTGTTCCCGCATCAGGAGAGTAAGAATAATGCAGTCTTTTGCTCCTGAAGTTTCAATGAGAAGTAGACAAACCCACCTCTCACATTTCAGTTCTGGGTCCAGCTGTTCATGCACTTCTTCCTCCGGGCCGAACCACCAAACCACCAGAAACAGACTTGGGAATCCACGGGACACCCTCATTTCCAATTTGCTGGCTACAAATTTGGGATTTTCCAGAATTCCAAATTGTGTAGAATCCAGACTTTCTGGAACCAGTGAGGCTGGAAAAAGCCTCAGAAATATGACCCTGAGATCATCTCTAAGCCTTAGCCCCCAAATGCCCCCTGAAGTCTTCTGGAGCCCAAACAATGCTGCCTTTGTGCCGCTGGGGCCCATAGTGACCCTGTAAAACAGAGTCCAACTGTCCCGAGGGGTTCCGGGTTGTCCTTGTCACGGAAGCGGATGGCCACATCTTTCAGGGATAGCGGTGGGTTCAGGCTGCCAGAGAGGGGGAGAAGCCCAGAACTGGTGACTTAGAACACAATCCTGAGAACAGGACGCTAGGTTACAGAGGCAGGTTTCTGAGCCAAGAAATGTAAGACTTTGTCAGCAGTCGGGAGAGGAAACTTCCTTCCCCGGAGGTATTTGAGCACAAGGGCCAGGTGATGACAGGTGCCAGGCTTTCTCAGAACCTTTGAGAACCAAACATCTACTTTATTTGAAATGTATCCATTTAATAATGCCAAGGACATCCCCTTCCAGACTGGAGAGACTTCCTCCTGAAGTTAAATCAGATCCATAGTTAAGCTCTGATCCAAAGACTGCAGGATCAGAGCTTAACTATGGAATAAGGATCTTTGTAGTTTTGTCTTTTCTTAAAATCAGGACTTCTTCCTTCTATGAAAAGAAGTAGTCTATCTTCAGACATGATATAATGATGATGTTTTAGCCTTTGATATATATGAGTTGAAGCGTAGGGGGAAGGTGGGAGGAGGAGGGGAGAAAGGGGGAGCCAATCGCAATGATCGACGCATAAACCTTAACCCCAAAATACACCAGGGGGATGAACAACAGAAATGTGGGTGAAGGGAGACAGTGGTCGGTGTAAGATATGAAAACAAGAATCATTTATAATTTACGAGGGTGGGATTGGTGGAGGGAGAGAAAACGGAGGAGCTGATACCAAGGGTTCAAATAGAAAGTAAATGTTTAGAAAATGATGATAGCAACATATGTACAAATATGCTTGACACAATTGATGTATGGAATAGTATAGGAGCTGTAATAGCCCCCAATAAGATGATTTTTTTAAAGTATATATGAGTTGAAACACAGTAGTTAAATCGGCCTGGCATGGAGTCATACTACCTAGGTTAAACCCTTGTTGCTCTGCTGTGTGACATTGAACTAGTTATGTACTCTCCCCGTGCCTTAATTTCCTCAACTGCAAAGTGGAGATAAATCATTTCAATCTCATACATTTCAAGGCACAAAACTGGCATTAACTGAAAGAAATGGCATGGTGGCAGTATCGACCTCTTTCAGAAGTTACCAAAGGTATTTGACCTACTGCCCTCTTATCAGAAAAAAATCACTCTGTGCCCCACTAGCAACTAAAACCTTGAGCAAACCCCGTTGTCCTGGATGAAGTGCAGGTATTTGCTTTTGCAGCCTCCCCGGGTCAGCCCAGTACCCCCCAGGGGGCAGTAGTGTCCACTCTGGAAAACTAGTCTAGCTTCACCAGGAGGGCGACTCACTGGCAACATCAGATCAAGGGTGATTTGTAGGAAGTGGAGGTCAAAACCCCCAACTTTCCACCACCACCCCTTTTTTTTGGTTAACCATTACTGACGTCAGCTGTCCCTCTCCGCACCCTCGACTTCCCTGCTGGATTTGATAATTCAGTGCAATGGCCAAAGAGAATGCATAGACAATACTCCAATTACAGGGTTTCTTTTAAGGAATTGACAGGTTGCAATTCAGCTTCAGGAATAACTCGGGGTACAGTTTCTCCGCCAGGACAGTTCCTTTACCGTGTCCACAGACAGGCCTCTCCTTCCGTCAAAAATGCTAGGGTAGAGCTCTTTCTGGCCACCAAGTGCCCAGAGACCCCCCACTCCACCAGTGAGCCTTCTGCCCCGTGATGGCATTTCTCTGCTGGCCAGGAAGCCCACCATGCCCTTTCCCACCAGTCTCCTGAGTCTGCTGCTGCTTCTTAATGTCCCTGGCCATCTCTGATGCTACAGCTCTGTCTCCAATCTTGAGGAAGCTCTCCGTGTGGGGATGTGCTCTATTCCTGGCTCTTATTGGTAGTAGTGAGCGCCCCCTTCCCAGCCTTTGGAATAGCTCCTTTTAAACCTGTGTCAAAGCAAAGCTGGCCCGTCCCTTATCGGGGTTCCATGCACATTTTGCATGGCCCCATTCCTACAAGGGTGGCAGGCACCTTATTTACATTATCAAATGGTCCAATCTGCTCAGGCCACAAGCACCTTATTTGTAAGTCCCACTCACTCATTTTGTGGGAGTCACTAGACCACGCATAGCTAAAAGAACCATATTCAGCACAAGTAAGCTGCACACAGCATCTGCACTGCTGTAGGTCTGTGGGGCCAGGAGGAGGGGTTTGCTTGGATGGGCACCTGGAGGAGGGGCCAAGGCTGAGCTTGGCTCCGATCCTTGGGCTGCTGCCACTTAATTGCAGCCCTGGGGCCATGGCTTGCAGCAGGGGCTGTTGCTAGCATGTTCCCTGCCAGCCACCCCAAGAGCACTGCCTTTGGGAAGAGCCTCCGCTCCATTCCTCTGGGCTTCTGACTCTGACCAGCTCCCTGAGGGCTGCTCTTGGAGTACTGAGTGCCCAGAGGCAGTCAAGTACAGATAAAGTCTCAAACCATGAGGATTCCACGCTAACAGAGAACCGGAACAGCTTGTGAGGGCTTACGTTGCTATATGTGTATCAAACATATGTACATATAACAAACATATAGACACAAGCATGTACATGTGATCATCGGGTTTTTTAATCGTGTTATTGGGGGCCCGTACAACTCTTATCACAATCCATCATATATTCATTGTGTCAAGCACATTTGTACATTTGTCGCCGTCATCATTCTCAAAACATTTGCCTTCTACTTGAGTCCTTTGTATCAGCTCCTCATTTTTTCCGCTCCCTCCCCGCTCCCTCCTCCCTCATGAACCCTTGATAATTTATAATGTATTATTATTTTGTCATGTCTTACATTGTCCAATGTCTCCCTTCACCCCCAAGGTAGGGGTTATATGTAGACCCTTGTAATCCGTTCCCCCTTTCTACCCCACCCTCCCTCCACCCTCCCAGTATCGCCACTCACACCACTGGTCCTGAAGGGATCATCCGCCCTGG
>NW_022103958.1:33498057-33503916 GCF_000313985.2 Echinops telfairi
GGGGAGGTGAGCACACAATGATATGATTTTTTGTGCTTTGATGCCTGATAACTGATCCCTTCAGCACCTCGTGATCACGCAGGCTGGTGTGCTTCGTCCATGTGGGCTTTATTGCTTCTGAGCTAGATGGCTGCTTGTTTACCTTAGGTAATCATTCCTTTTAGAAGAATTAATACCAGACTAGTCACAAGGAGCTAGAGATTAATGATGTCTCAATGGTCCAACTCTTCCAAGATGCTATTCCGCTCATATTCCTACCCCCTCTGCACAGCACAGAGGGCGCAAGGCTGCTCAGCTAAGCAGTGTTGGGAATCAAGACACACTCACACACACACACACTCCTCCCTTGAGCTGATCCCCTCGTCTGCCTGCATTCTGCAATTTGCTGTCACATCCCACAGGAACTCATGACACTGGGAGAAAATGTCTCACATAGTGGGGGCTGCTATTCAGTCCCAAATTTGTAGATCAGGCAGAGGTGAGCCAAAGGCAAGGTCCAGAGCGAGAAACCCAAAACATCCCCAAGTCACAGCCAGCATTCTTGCTTCCACCAAAGCTCAGTCAGAAACTAGAAGTCTGGCTCTCCAGGTGAGGAGATGTGTGCTGGGACGGGATGGGTATATATCCAAGGAAACAAAGGGTGTGGCTTGTTCAGGCCAGGTAAGAAGGTGGGATGTTAAAGATGCCACCAAGGAAGCAAAGGGTGTGGCGTGGCTCCCACCCTCTCCTAGAGTCAGGTCTTTACCCTACCCTCCTGTGTCCATTAGAAGAGAATGCCTTCCAAAACGGAGCTATAGCCACAGGTGAATAAAGTCCAGGGTTATAATTATAATATTACTATTCATTGACTATAACTCAACATGTAGATGTAATATGTCTTGCACAATCCAAATCACAGATCATCCTATTTCCCAGTACAGTAAGTGGCGATGGAGGTGGATATATCTGACTTCCTCTGGCTTCCCTGCTGCCCCAGGGCAGAGTCAAACATGCCTCCACACGCCATCCTTCTCCACCTGTTCTAATACTAACTATTCCTCCCATGGCACTCTGTTTCTCTGCTGGGTTCAAGAATTCAAGAATCCATTGCAGTAGCCATACAGAACTCACAGGCAACACTTAGCCCTTAAGAGGTTTGCTAGGAAAGTTAACAGGTGACCACAAGTCATGATCAGTAAACGGTAAGGACACAGTTGTTGGTCACAGCATGACCTCTACTCAGCCAACAGCCAAGTCTCTCTCCTGTCCTCAGTGTCTCAGCCACATGCTCCCCCGGCCTTTTGTCGGAGCCTGCCGACGAGTCGAACGGTCCTGAAAGGGGGAGTGAGGATTAAGGGAAAAGAGAGAGACAGAAAATACTGAAGCCCCGAGTTTATTCTATATCTTCCTTTTATACATGTAGAAGCAACCCGGGGTTACAATTAGTCTATTATGACAATATATCCGAAACTCTATATTCTGCCAAGTCAAGGAGTCTGATAAAAATTAAACATTCTGTTTCCCCAGAACTTGCGTACGTCTGTGTTCGTTTTCTTAGTCTCAACGTCAAACCGCAGACGCAGACAGCAGATACGGACACCTGGGTTGATATCTTCTCAGCCGTTTCAAGGCTGAGTCTTAATGGCCTTCAACAGCCTTTGCCGCCCCTTGAAGTCAACCCACCTGTCGCTCTGTCTCACAGTTCCATAGTCCCGGGCCAGATGAGGAGCAAGCACCCCTGAGTCTCTGGGCTGCCCCTGTGAACCTCCAGGCCAGCCTCTGGTGCATCACACAGAGAACTTGAATGTGCCCTTGCAAGGGGCCTCTGATTTCTCTGGGTCTCGGGTGACTCTTACACACCGGGCAATGGCTTTGATGGAGCTGTGGTTGTCTTTTTGCAGACTAACCCTCCAAGGAGATGGAATGACACCTGGACTGCAGCAATGGGCGCAAGCACAGGGACGACTGTGAGGGTGATTCCAGCCCAGGCGGCGTTGTGTTCTGTCGTTCATAAGGCCCCAGCGGGTCGGAACGGACCCGATGGTACCTAACAACAGCAGCAACAACCCCCAGGCAAAGGAAGGACGGCTGTCTTAAATCACACCCTCTGGTGGAGTTTAAAGAGGCTCCCCCAAAAGAAGTCAAGCAAAGCATGTAGCTTGATTCACACCCTCCACTAAGGTCAGGACTCAGCCGCACCTGGAGCAGAGCACTCTTCCCAAAATGAGATCCTGGTCACAGGCATAGTCCAGAATCATGATGCATCACACAGGAATTGTGGCTATGCCGGCCCTATTAGTTGACTCTATCTCACCTAGACTACACCATACACAATAAGCACTGTGTGTCTGTAATTCTCTACAAGGATGAAATGAGCCAAACTGCATAGCCCTTAACAGAGTGATCTGCCCGTGGACACTCGATAAATGTCCACTCATTAAAAACAATGTGTATAGGAGGTAGACTAGCAAAAGAAACTCCACTTTTGTCAGCTGCCAGAAGACTTGCCCGCCCCCCCCCCCCCACGCCCTCTTCCTACTCGCCCCGCCTCCCTCCATCCCGATTTTGGAACGCTAGTTGATCTGCCCGCTCCCCCTTCCCTTCTAAAAAATCTCCACTGGTAATTAGTTTTAAAATGAACTCTCATGTTCCCGGGTTCAGGACGCCATGATTAGTTTCGACTACTCTTCCATATCGTGTTTCTTTTGATTATTCTTCAGTATTGTTCCTTTTGATGTTGTCATCTGAATGGTGTAATTAATCTTGCTATGTTAACCAGGATGTTATAATCAATTCTGGTATTGTTTCCTTTTTGATAATAGATGGACCTTGCAATGCTTACCTGCTTACGATTGACCCATTAATTCTGCTTTCCGCTTCTGTCCACGCTTGCTTGAGTCCTTGACAAATGAGAGATGAGTTTTTGCCTTAAAGACAGACGGAAAGGTCCACTCGGGGCTGCTATGAGGGGAAGCAACTTTAGCTTCTCAGTAGCCCAGCTAGCTGAATAAAGACTCTTCTACACTTCAAGACATTCTATGGCTGTCCTTTATTTGAACCTGCAACACATACATTCACCAAAATACTTATTCAAGAAGCGTCGCAGCAGCACACCTCCTAACACCTCCATACTTGAAGCAAACCCACCTGAGGGTCATCTGCTTGTCATACTGTGATGGCTTCTGTAGTACTGTGATACGGGAAGCTTTGCTGCCAGTATTGCAAATACCGGCCGGGCCCCCTGTGGCAGGGTATTTAGGCAGAAATTTCAGACTAAGATGGCCTGGGGGAAAATGACTGGGTGATCTATTTCTGAAAAACTTGACCAGTGGAAACCGAATAGCAGTGGAACATTAGCTAACAGAGTGCCAGAAGATGGGCATCCCAGGGCTCAGATGAGCACGCAAAATAAGACTGAGGAGGAGTTACCCTCTCAAGGTGATGCCATCTTCAATGATATGGATGGAGTGGAGCTTTCAGGACCTTCATCTGCTGATGTGGCATGATTCGAAGTGAGAAGAAGCAGCTGCACACAGTCATTAGTAATCGGAACATGGATTGTGCAAAGTACAAAGCAAGGAAAGTTGTCAAAAATTACTGGAGCACTGGAAGAGCAACATGCTAATTGCTAGTGAACTGGCACCAGCCCTTTTGAATCGGATAATCATCCTGTCGACTTTGCAGGGAATGACAAATTGAAGGGAAAGGGTGTCCCATTTCAAGATCTAGCCTGACATACAACACTGTCACTGATAAGACAACATCCATCCCCTTACAACGGAAGCCAGTTCATACAACTATTATTAAAATTAAACCCCCAACTAATGCCGAAGATGAAAATTTAACTATTTCTACCAACTTCTGCAGTCTGAGCTTGATCAAACACATACTTTAAAATGCACGGATAAATCCCAGGGACTGGGATGCAAACGTTAGGAATAAAGAAGAAGGGAGTTGGAAAATATGGCCTTGGTATTGAAACTACCTGGGAGCTCGAATAATAGCATGGTGCAAGAGCAACAACGCATTCATTGGAAACTCCATTTCTTCTTCGGCATAAAAGGTGGACGTGAGGACTTTGCAGGATGAACTGCACAGGATTCAAACTACACCTGTGGAGTGAGATGAAGGGGAACCCCGATATCATAAGTGAGCACAAAGCCAGGGACCAGCTGTGGAACAAATCTGAGTTGTAATCAGTGAAGGGTCCTTCTAGCCACTATTCCTTCCATGACGTGTAATTCTGAACTCTATGCCTGTCGATCTAGTCCTGTTTTGGAGCATGTTCCCTACTATACTTGTAGAGAGGATTAGGGTGGAATCAACAGACCTGACTTGAATAGAAGGACTTAAGGATGTGACTGACGACACACTTTTATGAGCGGGTGTGACTTAAGATGCCATTCCTTGTTTTCCTTGGGGGTATGGTCAGCCAAAAGACAAAAACCACATCTCCATCAAAGATATTCCTCGGTTTACAAGAGCTCTTGGAAAACTTGGAGGACCATTGCAAAAGCAGGTCAGATATCTCTGTTGGAAGGGAACCCTGAGACCAGATGAACCAGAGACGGTTGTTCAATGGCTCAAAGGAGCAGCTCCAAGACCATGAGAGAGCTGAGCCCACTTCTACAGGGCTATGTGTAACAGCGACAAATGGGTTGCATCCTAGCCCTCAGAGACAGAAGTTAAAGACCAGATGGCAGAGAAGCCCAGGGCCAGAGAGAGACCGGACTGCTCGCTGAGGAGGGAGGTTGCTGTGGGCCAATGACTGTATCTTTACGGTCTGCTGATCCTGACATGTGGTAACCTGGTACCCCCCTCCCTGAATAAACCCACTTAATCATGAAAATTATCTGTGAGCTCTGTGTGCCCATTGCAATGAACTCTATAACCCAGCATAGCAGTAGATTGCCATGGGAAGAGGGTTGGTGTCAGAAACCCCTACAGAGGGATGAAGTGTGAAGGCATGTCTGACTCCTGCCGTGTGTCAATAGGGAATCCAGAGAAGGTCAGATCTGTCCCCCCTCCCCCCAAACCCCGCCCCCTGCCATTTAGTACATCATTGTCAACTGTTCATATGAAAATTCAAATTGAAGGAGAAATGTAAAGTGCTATTTGAATTTAGAGACCATCTCAAGAATAGAGTTGATGCTTGGGGTGGGGGGTGGAGGGAGCTCGATCAAAAGCAATGTAGCCCAGAGGAATTGCCAAAACCCGAATGAAGGCCGAACATGATAGTGGGTGGGAGGAAAGTAAAAGGAAATAGAGGAAACAACTAGGAGGCAAAGGACACTTATAGAAGTCTAAATATAGGGATGCACATATGTAAATACATCTTTATGCATTGACAGGGGAATAGAGCTATGTATATATATTTATTTATAAAGTATTACGGTAGCAGATGGACATTGGACCTCCATTCAAGTACTCCCTTAATGCAAGAACAATTTGTTCAACTAACACGGCATTCTGTGATGTTCACCTTCCCTGACACAATCGCTGAAGACAAAATGAGTGCATAAGCAAATATGGTGAAGAAAGCTGATGGTGCCCGGCTACCAAAAGATATAGCTTCTGGGGTCTTAATGGCTTGAAGATAAACTACCTGAGAAGCAACAAAGCCCACGTGGAAGAAGCACATCAACCGTGTGATCATGAGATGTCGATGGGATCAGGTATCAGGCATCAATGCCCAAAAGAAAACAAACAAAAAGCATATCAGTGGGGATGATGGGGGGAGCAGAGTGGAGACCCAAAGTCCATCAGTAGTCAATTGGACACCCCACTGTCAGAATGGCCACAAGGAAGAGAAGAGCCAGTCAGTGTGCAGTATAGCATCGATGAAACACACAACCTTCCTCCAGGTCTTTAATGCTTCCT
>NW_022103958.1:33504064-33507383 GCF_000313985.2 Echinops telfairi
CAGAACAGATAAACTCCTCAGGACCAATAAGGGGAGAAGCAATACTAGAAAGGGTAGGGGGGTGGGGAATAAGGGGGAACCAATCACAATGCGACATATGACCCCCATCCCAGGGGAACGGACAGCAGAAAAGTGGGTGAAATGAGACAGCAGTTGGTGTAAAACATGAAAAAATATATATATATAAATTATCAAGGGGACATGGGGGAGGGAGGGAGGGAGGATGGAGGGGTGGAGAGAAATGAGGAGCTGATGCCAGGAGCTCAAGTGGAAAGAACATGTTTTGGAAAAGATGATGACAACATATGTACAGCTGTGTTTGACACAATGGATGTGTGTATGGATTGTGATAAGAGCTGTAAGAGCCCCCAATAAAATAAAATTAATTTTAAAAAGAGAAAAAAATAGATTTGGCACATTGAACATTGATGACCAAAGACCAGACGAGTTGTGGGATGACATCATGGACATCACACCTGAAGAACGCTAAAGGTCATTTTTTAAAAGTCCAGTGTCAGCAGGAATTCTGACACGTGTTCTTAAACATACAATAGCTGAATCAAAAGGGAGAAATCATGAAGTAAAAGACCTAAAGAGAAGGTGCTGAAGGGTAGCTGGAGAAGATAAAGTATTATAGCAAAATGTTCAAAGACCTTATGTTAGGCTGGGTTCTCTAGAGAAATAAAACTAGTAACTCTTGTATGTGCATGTAGATAGAAAGCGATTTCTATCAAGAAAAGGATTGAGTGAGTCCAGTCTGTTTCGAGTCCATAGGTCAGATGTAAGCTGAAGACTTTTCTTTACTCCTGTAGCTGCAGGGGATGATGAACAGAAAGCAGGTGCTGAAGGAAGAAGACCAAGCTGGCCTTCTGACATTGATGAAAAATAAGATTCCAGGGACTAACAGAATATTGAGATGCTACAACAAATGAATACAGCCCGTGAACCACTCACTCATCCCTGCCAAGACATTTGGAAGACACCTAGCTGGTCAACTGACTGGAAGACATGCACATTTGTGCCTCCTCCACAAAACCTCAGAAATTATTGAACAATGATATTAATATTGCATGTCAGTAACATTATCCTGAAACTAATTTTTAAGTGGTTTCAGCCATTTAACAACAGGGAACAGCCAAAAATTCAAACCAGAGGACATGGAACATACCAGAATATCATTGCTGATGGCAGGTGGATCTTGGCTAAAGTAAAGAATACCAGAAGGATGTTTACCTGTGTTTTATTGATTAAACAAAAGCATTCAACTCTGTTGGCCATAACAAACTATGGACAAGATTACAAAGAATGGGAATACCAGAGCAACTAATAGCGCTCGCGGCAACCTGAACACAGACCAAGAGGAAGTTACAAACAGAACAGGGGGATACTGTGTAACTTAAAATCAAGAAAAAGTGTCCATCTGGTTGTTTCCTTGATGTTCATCATACTTATTACTCTGAACGCTGATCAAATAATCGGAGAAGAAGACGCAATATGGGAATTGAAGGAAGATCCCTTAGCAACCTGTGCTTTCCAGATGGTACTATCATGCTTGCTGACGCCAAGAGGACTTGAAGCATTCACTGGCGAACATCAGACTCCAGCCTCCAGTGTGGATTACACCTTAACATAAAGAAAACAAAAATCTTCACAACTGGACCAAAAAGCAACATCATGACAAATGGGAGGCAGGGGCGGGGGGAGAGGACACTGAAATTGTCAATGATTTCACTTATTTGGCTCTACGATCAGTAGAAAACGCCGTTACGAAATCAAAGCACACGTTTCAGTGGGCAAATCTGCAAAGTCCTCTTTAAAGTGCTGTGAAGCTCGGGTGTCACTGTAAGGACTAAGATGCGCCTGAACCACGCCATGATATTCTGAACAGGTTCATATACACGGAAATCTTGCATGTACCATGGGATACAAGAAAGCAGATATGTCTTGATGAAGTATAGTCAGAATGTTCCTTAGAAATGAGGTTGGTAAGACTTCTTCTCATGCAATTTGGACATGTTATCAGTAGGGACCAGGTCCTGGAGAGAGATGCCATGCCTGGTAAAATATAGGGTTAGCCAAAAAGTGGAAGACTCTCAGTGAGATGGATTGACACCATGACAGTGACTAACGGGCTCAAACAGCAACAGTGAGGAGGAAGGCGGAGGACGGACAGTGTGCTGTTCATTCTGTGGTGCCAAAGGTTGCTGACCGCCTGAGTTGCACAACTGAACACACGTTTATTCATGGTCAACCTACCTAAGTGTCTCTATTCATTTTCTACAATAAAACCCTGCATAACTCTGTCCTTGCCCCGGGTGTGTCTCTGTGTCTACTCTGATCATTTAATAACTCAGACGTGAGTAGCTTGGAGAGCCATCCTACTCTCATCTGGCTTCATTCACATTCAAAAAGACTCACTGCCCACAAATCTATTTTGACTCATCGTGAACCCATAGGACAGGGTAGAACTGTCCCTGTGCATGTCCAAGACCGTAACTCTTCACAGGGGCAGAAAGCTTCATCTGTCTACCGAGGAGTGGCGAGTAGCTTTGAAATACAGGACTTGCAGTTAGCAGCCCAATTTGCAACCCACCATGGCCCCAAAGGGGACCTTATTTCCAAATCGAATCACATTCACAGTACAGGGTTAAGATTTCAACATCTATGGGGACTTGAAGAGAAAGGACACAATTTACTCCTTATTATACTCAAGTCCTGGACCTGTGGGGCCACATGATGATGCCCATGTGTCCTGGGCACATTTGCTTTCCTGGGGATCATCCTCCATTTCAGAAAAGCCACATTATATACCCCAGGAAAATAAAGAACCAAACATGAACATCTATATACACACCCATGATTATCGCAGCAATGTCTATAATAGCAAAAAGATGGAAATAACCAAAAATCCTGTCTGTGGAGGAATGATTAAATAATCTCTGGTACATATACACAATGGAATATTATGCATCTCTTAAAAATGATAAGACTATTAAACACCTCACAAAATAGACAAAATTGGAAAACATTATGCTCAGCAAAGCCTATCTCGTAAAGATACATATTATATGGCACCATTATTATAAAGGAAAAGAAATAAAAGAAAAGTGGGTTTCACACCAAAGGAAATAACTTTGAAAGCTATGACAAGGGAGCAGGGAGGGATAGAGAAGAATGACAGAAAGGGAAAGTGGACAAGTACTCCCTCGATGCAAGAACACTTTCTTCTATTAAATTGGCATTCTATGATGCTCACCTTCCCGACACAACTGCTGAAGACAAAGCGGGTGAATAAGCAAATGTGGTGAAGAAAGCTGAT
>NW_022103958.1:33508306-33515693 GCF_000313985.2 Echinops telfairi
GGGAAAAAATGAGGACCTGATGCCAGGGGCTTAAGTAGAGAGCAGATGTTTTGAGAATGACGAGGGCAATGAATGTACAAATGTGCTTTACACAGTTGATGTATGTATGGATTGTGATAAGAGTTGTATGAGCCCCTAATAAAACAATTTTAAAAAAAGGGAAGTTGGAGGGCAAAAGGGGAAAAATTAAATCAGCCACATACAGTGGAGGATGGGGGGTGACTGGGAGACTCCACTGTTCTGATTGACTAGGCTGTGCACCTCTGGGTAGCATGTTTTCTTTGCATGTGTTAGACTCTACAAATGAAAGGGAAACTTGAAAAAATACATAAATAGATGTATTTGTTTTTAATAGTAATTTTTAAAAAGAGAGAAAATGGTCACAAACTTGAAAACCCTCCAGTTTCTTACCCATCAGATGCAATCGTTGGTCTGAGAGGTTAAGAGAGGAGGAAAAATAAAATCAAAACTGACCTCTGTGGCACATGAGCTAGCTTCAAACAACTGGGAAACCCCACATTAAATTGTATGGCTACACTGATGGTAAAGATGAATATATTAATCATAGATTTTTTTTAAAAACAGCTTTCATATCTTAGAAGTTCTTTTTATGTTTTTTATTTTACTAAACAAAATACTTTCATAAACTGTTACAGGATTGTGGGCCCACTGTGCCCACTGGGCATGAAGGTCAGGTCCTCGCTGCATGATTGAAGTGTGCCTGGATTGACGGATCTGCTTGACTGAATCACTACGAAGGCGAGGGTGGTGGGCTGGGTGGATTATGGTGGTCACGGACCACGTGGAGGTGGGAGTCATCTTGTCCAGATAGAATTTCCTCTTTACAATGAACGGAGTAGGCTGGATGCCAGGGAACTAATTGATGTAGGGACAGCAGATGTGAACAATTTACAGGAGAAGAAAAAGAACAACAAATTGCCGATTAGCATATGAAAAGAGACTACCGAGCAATTGAGAACATGCAAAATAAAACGAAGAAAACTGTTCTCCCGTCAAATTGGCAAAAGCTAAGTGTGATGATGTCCACAGCTGATGAGGTATAGAGAAATGGGTTCTCCGAGATTTTTGGTGGAACCTAAACTGGTCTGTCCTTTTCGGAGGGCAAGATGACAATAGCTACTATACCTTTAGATGTGCATAACTTCTATCCTAGCCACTCAATTTCTTGGAAGCTAATATAAAATCCCTCCTTGACTTTGGTCATTAGTTTAAATCACCAAGAGTCAGAATCCACTCCACAGCACACAACAACAAAATAATAAACGAGGTTAGCATACGCAAGAGCATTTGCCCACAAACAAGGCTTGTCCGAGAATATCCATGGCAACATTGTTCCTAACAGTAAACCTTGCAAGAAGCCTGAAAATACATCAATTGTGATACGGCTTTTAAAAGGTCAAGCTTAAATGCATACTGTAGGATATGATACAGAGCTATAAAAAATGAAGTAAATTTATATGCACCAACATAAAAAGAGCTCATATCTCTTTTTTAAATCATTTTATTGGGGGCTCATACAACTTTTTTTTGTTATTTTTTTAATCGTTGTATTAGGGGCTCATACAACTCTTATCACAATCCATACACACATCAATTGTGTAAAGTACATTTGTACATTCATTGCCCTCATCATTCTCAAAACGTTTCCTCTCCACTTAAGCCCCCGGCATTAGGTCCTCATTTTTCCCCTCCCTCCTCATTCCCCCCTCCCTCAATGAGCCCTTGATAATTTATAAATTATTATTTTGTCATATCTTGCCCTGTCTAATGTCTCCCTTCACCCACTTTTCTGTTGTCCATCCCCCAGGGAGGAGGTCACATATAGTTCCTTATAATTGGTTTCCTCTTTCCTACCCACTCTCCCTTTACCCTCCCAGTATTGCCACTCACACCACTGGTCCTGAAGGGATCATGCGCCCGGATTCCCTGTGTTTCCAGTTCCTATCTGTACCAGTGTACATCCTCTGGTATAGCCAGACTTGCAAGGTAGAATTTGGATCATGATAGTGGGGTGGGGAGAGGAAGCATTTAGGAACTAGAGGAAAGTTGGCTCGTACAACTCTGATCACAATCCATACATCCATCCATTGTGTCAAGCACGTTTGTACCTTGTTGCCCTCATCATTCTCAAAACATTTGCTTTCTACTTGAGCCCTTGGTATCAGCTCCTCATTTTTTCTCCTCCCCGCTTCCCCTTCCCTCAAGAACCCTTGATAATTTATAAATTATTATTATTTTGTCATGTCTTACACTGTCTGATGTCTCCCTTCACCCACTTTTCTGTTGTCCGTCCTGCAAGGAGGAGGTTATAGGTAGATCCTTGTAATCGGTTCCCCCTTTCCACCCCACCCTCCCTCTACCCTCCTTGTATAAAAAAAAAAGTTCTCAAACAATGCATAATATACATAGAATGATCCAATTTCTGTAAACAAGCCAGTGCCCAAAACAGAATTATGTTTCCAAATGTATTTTATCTCGATTGTGTTGGTATCATATTGGTGCATATGGACATACACTCACATATATACACATGTGTATTCTATGTATCATATATAAACACATGTGTTAGGTCTAAGCATTTCCGAGGATTGCACAGTAAGCTGATAGGATCACTCCCACTGCTGAGAGGAGAAACCTTGAGTGGCGCTGATGTGGGGTGCCTTCAAGTCGGTTCCCACTCACAGCGACCCCATAGGCAACGGAAGGAAACCCTGTAAGGTCCTGCGCCGCCTCACACTTGTTCTTATGTTTGAGCCCATGTGACAGCCACTGTGTCAACCCATCTTGTCAAAGGTCTTCCTCTTTTTCACTACCTTCTTTTAAGGCATAATATTCTTTTCCGGGGATCGGTCTCCCCTGATAACATGGCCAAAGTATGTGAGACGAAGTCTCGCCATCTGTGGTAGTTACACAATTTCATGTCAACTTGATAAAAGCCTGTCAATCAGGTCACAGCCTGACGATGCCTCCTTGTGGACACGGCCTTCGCATGAGGATTCTGGGAACTTCCTCTCTTGATTCTGTCATCAGAAGAGGTGGGCCTCTCTCTCTTTCTCTCTCTGCTACACATTCCTATTGACAAGCCACATGGAGCCACGCTGATGGCAGCCAGAGCCCTGGAGATGGGTCCACTGTCATTGGACCCACAGGGCTTTGTATCCACCGGCCTGTGATTATCCTGCATTTGGCATCATTGCATGTGCTGCATGAATCTGAAGAGGAATCCGTGGGCTAATATTGAACTTAAGGGCTAATATTGAACTTATGGGCTTGATCTGGACTGGAATGTTTTATTAATGTACGATTACTTCTTGATATAAAGTTATCTCTTACACATATATGAGTATCAAGGAATTGGTTTCTCTAGTCAACCCAGTCAAACACACCATCTGTGCTTCTAAGGAGCATTCTGGTTGTACTTCTTCTGAGACAGACTTGTTCTTCTGGCAGTCCATTGTACTTTCAATATTCTTCACCAGCGCCATAATTTTAATTTATTAATTCTTCTTTGGTCTTCTTTATTCAATGTTCAGTTTTCACATGCATATGAGGTGGTCAGTACAGTGGCTCTGTGCATTCTTTTCATCTACTTTCCATGCTTCCTCCACTGTTCAATATTTTGTTCATAAAAATTTCTAATATTGCGAAACAATTTTTTTTCAATATTGCAACTTGAGCCTTTCATTTTTTTCTTGATTTTTTTCAGTTTAAGATATGCTGAGCATGTTCTTCCTTTGGGATTTTTAACTCTAGGTCTTTGCATACTTCATTATAATAGTTTAGTTTGTCTTCTCAAACTAACTTTTGAAATTTCCTGGTCAGCTCTTTTATTCCATCATTTCTTCCATTTACCTTAGCTGCTGTGTGATGAAGAGCAAGTTTCAGAGTCTCTTCTGACATCCACTTTGATTTTTCCTGTATTTCTTGTGTTTATTTAATGGCCTTTGCTTTCACTCTTGCTGCCATCCCACAGCTCCTGGCGTCTCCTGTCATTCCTGTTCAATGCATCAAAGCTGCTCTTGAGACAGTCTCGAAATTCAGGTGCGAAATACTTCAGCTCCTATTTTGGTTTTCATGGACTTGATTTCATTTTCTTCCGTTTTAGCCTGAACTTACATATGAGCAATTGATCGTTTGTTCCTGGGTTTAGCTGCTGATCTTGGGCTTCTTCATTGTCTCTTCCCAGCACTCCAAACTCGAAATTCACTGCAATTGAGTTCATTCCTTTTCACAGTGGATGTACAGAACAGGGTAGAACTACCCCTGTGGGTTTCTGAGACTGTAAAACTCTCATTTTCCTTGCGAGGAGCAGCTAGTGGTTTTGAACCGCTGACCTTTTGGTTAGCAACCCAATGGGTAATGACTCCTCCCACAGTTTGATTTCTGTGTACTCCATTTGGAGAAGTCCCTGGATATAATTGCTTTTTTGTGTTGGAAAAAAGGCATTTGCGATGGAGAGTTTGTTGGTCTTACAGAATTCTATCATGCAATCGTCCACTGTATTTCTATCACCAAAACCGTATTTTCCCATTTCTGTTCCTTCTTCTTTATCTCCAACTTTTGCTTTCCACTATCTAGTAATTATCAATGCAGCTTGATTGTATCTTTGATCGATTTCAGACGGAAGACATTGGTAGACTTCTTCAATTTCTTCATCACTAGCATTAGCGGTTGATGCATAAATTGAGTACTACTTACATTGACTGGATTTCCTTGTATACAGATAGATAATCTATCACCAACAGCATTGACAAATAACAGAAAGGTAAATTGCCTAAGCAATAGCCCTTCCAAGATAAAGCTAAAACCAAGCCCAGGCTTGTGCCTGGCAAAAACTCAACTCATTTCAGTGTTCTCTATTTAAACACTGCTGTGAAAGGCCTGGTGATCTGTGCTCATCAACCTTGCAGCCAAGTCAACTTCTACTCAATAACACATGGAGACTCCACGAGATAGAATGAATTTCCTGGCATTGAATTTGGTTTTTGCTCCAAGTTTGCTTCCCCCCCCCCACACACACACACACTCCGCACCCCACACCCTCTGTTATTGCATGCCTCTCAACGACTTCCTCACTACACGTCTTGAAATATCAACGGTCACCTCACACTCATTCATCTTATCCTCAGTCCTCCCCTGGCCACATTACAGAAACTGTTTAGAAAAGCTCTGCTCTCAGGTGGCCAGCTGCTTAACTCACAGACTTAAACTCTGAATTCAGGGCCCCAGGTAAAGCAGAGGGCTTTCTCTCTCCATCTACTTCAGGGGAAGATCCAGGTCTCAGCTCCTGAGTGCCAATATCCTTCACAGGTAATCTTCGTGGTATCCATCATCTCCCTTCACCCAGTCCTCCACCTTGTGTTCCCTTGTCTCTAAGTCTGTGCTGCTCCTAATAACTGGAAAGTGATTAGATATAGGGCACACCTACAGGGCTATGGGCTTATTAACATAACAAAGAAAATTCTCTTCCCAAATGAGATTACATAGACAGGTGCAGGGGTTAGTATGCCAACATGAATTTGGGGGCTAACACAATTTCTATAACATACAGAAAAATAACTCCTTTTCCCTTTATTCCTTATCTCACTACTTCCACAACAGCTGTTCTTGGTGAATTCTTGAGTAACTACGTACATATTATCTAGGAGCCTGGGTTGGCTCGGTGTTTAAGCATTTGGCTACTAACCAAAAAGTTGTCAGTTTGACTTAATCCTAGCTCCAATCTAATTACAATTAGTTCTTATGACATGGCCCTGCTTGATGCTTGCCCTCGTGAAAGAAACACCAGAAGATATGGGAGCTATAGCAAAGTGTGGTGAAGAAATTAGATGGTGCCTGGCTATCAGAAAGAACAGCATCTGGGGTCTTAAAGGCTTGTTTTCAAACGAGCAGCCATCTGGGTGAGATGGGAAATAAACCCACGTGGAAGAAGCACACCAACATTTGCGATCCAAGAATTGTTAACAATATAATCCAGATCTGAAGGAGGGAATAATATCAGAACTTACATAGTGAGATTCTGCAGAAGGGAAGCCCTGGTGGTTTAGTGGTTACACATTGGGCTGCAATCCTCCTGGTCAGCAGTTCACAACCACCATCAGCTCTGAGGGAGAAAGACTGGGCTTTCTACTCCTGTGAACAGTTACAGTCTCAGAAACCCACAGGGGATCACTATGAGTCCGCATTGACTTGATGGTATTGAGTTTGTTTTGTTTGTCTTTGGAAGGCAGTAGATGACAATGGAAGCCCAAAATACATTTGTAGGAGCTACACAGGAAATAGGCCTCCTGTGGTTTCCCTCTCACCGTCAATGAGGGATGAGAATAACCTGGTTATCAGACAAATAGTATTGAAGTAGATTAAAGTATAGTAGATTAAATGATAAATCCGACTTGAATACTTAAAACCTTGACACTGGATCTCCCTTTTGATACACTTTGTGCTTGATCTGGTTTTTAATATTTTGTTTCTTTTTTCATATTGGGAGTTGTTTCTCTTGTATTCTGTCATCAGTGGTAGCCTTCCTGATGCTGTGCTGTGTATATTTCTATGGCTGTTGGTATATGAACCCCAGGACGGGTGAATCTATACAGATAATAACTAGAACCAGACTTCCTGAAGGGGAGTGCTAAGGGGGAGCTGATGTCCAGGAGCTCAAGAAGGAAGAAAATATTTTGGGACTGATTGTGGTAACGATTGTACAATATTGCCTGATATGATAAACTGTGGAATGGTATGATATCTGGATTCGCTTTTAATAAAGTGGTTTGGGACCAAAAAAAGTTGGCAATTGAATTCACCATTTATTCTGTAAGAGAAAGAGGTGACACTGCATTTATAAAGATGACCTCTTAAAAAAATGACAGCCTTTAAAACTTTCAATTAAAAAAAACAAAACAGAGAGATGGGCCACAGTCTTAAAATAAAAATTAAAAAAACCTCCAAAAATAAATAAATAAATGCTCCAGATTACTTACTAATCAGATCTAACCCTGATCTAAGTGGGTTTTTGTTTTGTTTTTTTCCTTTATTTAATTTTTTAAATCATTTTATTGGGGCTCTACAACTCTTTTCACAATCCATACATATATCCATTGTGTCAAGCACATTTGTACATTTGTTACCATCATTATTCTGAAAACATTTGCTTTCTACTTCAGCCCTTGGTATCAGCTCCTCATTTTCCCTTCCCTCCCACCACCCCCTCCCTCATCATCCCTTGATAATTTATAAATTATTATTTTGTTATGTCTTACACTGTCTGACATCTTCATTCACCCACTTTTCTGTTGTCCGTTCCTCAGGGAGGAGGTTATATGTAGATCCTTGTAATCAGTTCCCTCTTTCCAACCCACTCTCCCTCTAC
>NW_022103958.1:33516432-33584527 GCF_000313985.2 Echinops telfairi
CCTTTGCCTCCTAGTTCTTTCCTCTATTTCCTTTTACTTTCCTCTTGTCCCACTATCATGCTCAGCCTTCATTTGGGTTTCAGTAATTCCCCTTGCTGTTTTGTTGCATGCCCTTAGTGTTTTGCCTCGGTATGGTGGGGTCAGATCAGGCACAATTCCCACACTGTGTCTCCAGTGTTGTCCCCTGTAGGGCTGTGGGTCAGTGAGGGATGTCACGTCTCATAGTGGGGCCAGCCATATGGTCCTCTCTGAGTATTGGCTGCTTTGAGCGGGGATATCGTCCTCAGGGCTTGGTGGGCTTATACTCCACTCTCTCTTCCTCCCCCTTCATTTGCTCCCATGTGCTCTGATCAGACATGTCCCTCTCCCTGAGCCGTAGTTTCAGTGCTGTCCTCTGAAGTAAATTCTTTGGGGGGGCGGGGCGTGGAGGGCAGCTGTCCACGTAGTTGGGATTGGGGCCGGCCTCTCAGACCTCTCTACTGGTTCCCTGCTTCATGCCAGTACACTGAATTCACATCTTGGAGCACCGGGTGGAAGTTTGGTCCCTTTTTTGGTCTAAGTGGTTTTAAAAGGAGAAAAAGTACAATTGAAACTGAGTTCTACTCTATCCTTTAGGGTTGCTGGGTCCAAAGCAACTTGAGGGCTGTGCCAGGCCCCTGACTCAGACCAGGGCATTTTCAACGGTCCATCTGCATGTGACACTGGGAAATGAGTGAGGAGGATGGAAGATGCACTTGAATTATGGCGATGGCAAAGAGTGTTGTAAGTGCCATGGACCAACAGAAGAACAAACAACTGTATCTTGTCCAGCCCGAATGCTCTAAGAATTGAAGATGGTGAGACTTTGCTTCACCTACTGTGTATGTTATCAGTAAGTACCAGTCCCTGGAAAGGAACATCATAGTGGGTAAAGCAGGGGGACAGGGCAAAAGAGGAAGACTCTCAAAGAGATGGTTGGCACAGTGGCTATAGCATAACAATGACTGTGTGGGTGGCTCAGGAAAGGATGGCATCTTGCTCTGTTTCACCTGGGATCCCTATGAGTGGGAACTCGCTCTGGGGCACCTAGCACCAACAGAGTACCTAGTCCAGGCCCTCCTAAAATATGCATGCATGCTGTATTTATACCAGCTGAAGAGTATTCATTAACATGGTAGCATGGTGGCTCATTTCCCGTGGATTCAAATCGCGGGGATCTGACGACTACCAACATTCACAGCAACCTTCAGGGCAAATCCAAAGGGTTTCTGAGACTGTAATGTGTTACAGGAGCGGACAGCTTCACCTTTCTCCCTCAGAGCAGTGCTGAGTTCAAACTGCTGGGTTTGAATTGCACCAGGAGTTCTCTGGAGATGGGATTAGCGATCCATTAAAACAAGCTTGGTCTCTTTTCTTATCTGTCTTACCAGGGATTATCACTAATTAAAAGAAACACACACACACACACACACACACACACACACACCCTACACACACCAAAGAGCAGCCAGTGAGTTTGAACTGCCCATCTTTTGACTTCAGTTCCAGGTTTACACCACTGCACCATCAGGGCACCTTGCCAACGGGCTAGCTGGACGGTATAAGTTCAGTTAGCTCGTCTCTTTATACCTCAGGGTTTTCAACTGTGAAGGAGGAACAAAAGTACGTCCACCTCACACGTGCTTATGATTAATCAGACGGACCATGTCAAGCTCAGTATAATCATAAAAACTTACACGTTATTGTGATATGGACGATTGGGAGCTTTTCGGTTATTAATTCATTAATTTGGTCAAAACTGTTTATTGCCACTTTCATGTGCATGAACAAGAAGCGGTGACGGTGATGGGAATCCCCAACCAAACCCATGGCCATCACGTTGATGGCCAGTCTCTAAGTTACGGGACAAAGCAGAGTCACTTCCTAGGGTTCCAGAGACTCTCAGACATCTTCCTCCCGCCGAGCAGCTGCTGGGTTCAAAGTGCCCAGTTTGAGCTGAAGTCCTCTGGTTCTCCTCTGGTGATGGGATTAGTGATCAATTAAAAGAAGTGGGTGCCTGGTCTCATCTATCTTACGAGATGATCACGAGTTAAAAGAAACACGCACACCCACCCCAAACACTAATAGAGGAGTAATTATCAGATTATGTGAAGGAAAAACTGAGTCCGAGGGTTAAGCCCTCATCTAAAGTCATACAAGCCCTAGGACTCAGGACAGCCCAGACTTGAATGCGCCACCCTGCACGACAGGCTTGCAGCTTGCTGGAGGGTAAGTGGAAGCTTACCTGCGAAGTGGATTCGCAGGCAGAGAGGAGAATCTGATAGAAAGGCCCTGGAGTGGAAGAGAGCTTGGCACATTGAAGGAAATGAGAGTCTAGCTGGTGTTGGAGATGTGGCCGGCGTGAATCATGGTAGTGCACACTGGACTGGCTAGAGTTAGGATTTGGGGCTTATCTTAGGAACCATGGGAAAGCATTAAGTGATTGCTGCTGTGGATCTTGGCCAGCTGCGTGCTACCGGAAAGAAATCGAGGGATTTCTTAGATTTCAAAGTCACTTCCCCTCCCACCTGCCTCCCATAAGCCTCACCCTGGCCAAACCACCTCCAAGATGGGATCACAGAACTCATCAATCTTGAGAGTAGAATATTGATACGATAAGTTTCCTGGACATGGGAACTGCTTCAAGCAGGAGGGCATATATTTGAACGTTGAGGGCGATCTGTGGGGATCTGTATGCTGTGCCAGGCTTCCCAAAGGGAACAGGACATTTAGAGAATTGAACGACGGAAACTGAGCAGCTGTGCCCACCTCCAGGATTTTTACAACTTCATGGAGATCTTGCCTTACATGATGTAAAACCCGCATGTTTTAAGTGCACAGTGAGCCATCATCATCACAAGCCAGTTTGGCAGCATTTCCCAACATACTGACAAAGATCTTTGGTACATGTTTGTAGTCAATTCCCTGCCCATTCCCAGCCACAGGTGTCCCTGATATTTTTGTGCATTCCACTGGGCCAGCATGACCTTACAGGTGCAAGATCGATCTTAAAAGGAAGCCAGGACGAGCCTTCCAATGAATAGAGTGCGTGCGTTAATCAGTGAACTAAGTGTGACAAAGAGGGCGCTGTACACGAGTGAGCGCAGGAGTCACCAGGATGCTCTTCCCCAGCCAACACCATTAAAGAGGGATCTTACCTGTTGTGAATTTAAAAGTCAGGAAAGACAAAGGTTTTTTTTGTTTGTTGCTCACGCAAGCAACAAGGTTTATTAAGGGATAATCTGCATATCACAATTTGGGGGACCCATGCATGGATAGCTTCTCCCCCAGAACAAAAGTGTTGCTAAGGTTTTTAAAGGTTTGGTAGAAAGGGACATTATGTGTATTTATTAAGTAGGTAAGTGAGATAGTTTATTGTGCCACCCTGGCCGATAAACACTAGTGGGATTAACTGAAGGGCAGAGAGATAAATGGCTTGGTGAGCCTCGTCTTTCTTGTCTCTTGCTCTTTGATCATCGGACCAACTTGCGGCTGCCTTGCTTGCTCTGTGCCTCAATTTAAAGGCTACCCTATCTGTAGGACGCCTAGCCTGTGGACTGTGTCGCTGTAAGTTGAGGTCCCTTTAAGACATCTCTGGAGCTGGGGACTGGGGGTTGGTGACCTGGCTGGCAGTTGGTGACCTGCCTTCTGATTGGCTGCTATGCCGACATAGCCTAGCTCTCTCTATAAATAGAGGAAGATCTGGCAGCAGACTAGACTTGAAGGACTGCTAGTCTCTCACAACTCTCTCACGGGAGTGAGTTGAATTGAGCCATTTGTAGTGCTTTATAATTTGTTTATTTCTTGTATTATATATTTATCTGTATATGATTAAACAGTTCCTTTCTTGTTATATATCTAATTATCTTTATAAATAAATATATTAAATTATCAGCAATTTGGTTTTATCTCTCTAGAGAAACCTGTCTAACACATTATATGTATTTATTAAGTAGGTAAGGATTATCAGGAAATAACCGACTTAGGCCAGCCATGTTAACTAGGTGCAAACTCAGTCGTCCTTTGAAAATGAATCCCATCGTACCTCTCTCTAGAACAGATGAGCAAAACTCATTCTGGGTGTCACTCCTGCCAGCTGGGTGCACTGGCCACGTTACTGAAGGTTGTGCTGGTGGGATGGCATCTTCACGAGCAGGCTAGTCCATCAAGGTCTGGAAGCTTTCCACGATGTATATGTTACGTTCGCAGCAAAGATAAACTGAGGCCAGATCAGAGAGGAGGAAACGGAGAAGTTTATTCTGAGCTTCCTGGCAAGATTCATGGACTCCAGGGGTGGGAGGGGGGGTTGGGGGGTAGAGGAGAAGAAGACACACACACACACACACACACACACACACACACACACACACACACGCGCCTGAACTCCAGGACCCCCAGCTGGGAACCTGAGAAGTGGCCCTTATCTGTGCTGGAGAGCCCTTTTAAGCCGGTTAGGGGAGGCAGGTCAAACAATAAGGGGAGGGGGTAGAAACTACAGGTGGGCAAAGAGGAAGGGGGAAGGACTGGCAGCTGCAGGGGCTCTAAGCCACTTCCATCCATAAAAAATCCAAGGTAGGGTGGTGCCTTGATCATCCGTTTGACTCCGAGGCTGATGGCTCATTGATCTGGGGCTCTTTGAGGTTAGCCGCCTTGGTCAGATAGGGGCAGGCAGGCTTTTTCTAATGTCCTCGACCCAGCAGTATACACATTCCGTTCGTATACACAGTGGCTTTCTTCAAACCAATCGTCTTAGAGGTTGATCACGAAGCCCATCATTTGTACAGAAGGCTTGTGTTTATCCGTATCTGATCGCACTGTCACACGGATGGGCTAGAAGAGAAAGGGGGTGGGCACCCTGCTAACCGCCAGCAACGTTAACAAAAAATGGGGGGATTCCCTAATGCTGTGTTTTAGGGGACAAAAGAGACCCTAAATCTCATGTATAATTTCAGGAGAACATTTATTAAGTCTTAAGGTGGCGTCGTGGGTTATGCATTGGGCTGCTGACTGCAAGATCAGCAGTTCAAAACCACCAACTGCCCCTGGGAGAGGTCTCTTGTACTTGTTCCCTGAAGAGGGACCCATGAGTACAGGAGCAGCAGGTGTCAATACTGAGATAGCCAACTGTGCAGGAAATGGTGGGTAAGAGGATGACTTAGGAGAGGGCAGTACAACTCCATGTGGGGCAGGGCAGTCAGGAGAGGCTTCCTTGAGCAGGTAGATGATGTTTGGACACAGTCAGAAGCCAATAAGAGACGTTCCTACCCAAGCCTCTGGGCATTTCTCCTGAAGGAAGAACAAACAGGCCCTTGTAGGGTCATTTTGACTTGAAATTGACTGATGGTAGGAAGTTTGGTTTGGGTTTAGTGGTGTACTAGGACCCCTGGTGACATAGTAGGATACAAGTTGGGTTGCTAACCACAAGGTCAGCAGTTCAAAATCACCAGCCACTCTGTGGGAGAAAGACGAGGCTTTCCACTCCTGTAAAGATTTATAGTCAACAATGAAAAATACAACTTTCCTCTAGTTCCTAAATGCTTCCCCCCACCCCACCCCATTATCATGATCCGAATTCTACCTTGCAAGTCTGGCTAGACCAGAGGATGTACACTGGTACATATAGGAACTGGAAACACAGGGAATCCAGGGCAGATGATCCCTTCAGGACAAGTGGTGTGAGTGGTGATACTGGGAGGGTAGAAGGAGAGTGGGTTGGAAAGAGGGAACCGATTACAAGGAACTATATATGACCTCCTCCCTGGGGGACAGACAACAGAAAAGTGGGTGAAGGGAGACATTGGACAGGGCAAGATATGACAAAATAATAATTTATAAATTATCAAGGGCTCCTGAGGGAGGGGGGAGCAGGGAGGGAGGGGGAAAATGAGGACCTTATGCCGGGGGCTTAAGTGGAGAGGAAATGTTTTGAGAACGATGAGGGCAATGAATGTACAAATGTGCTTTACACAATTGATGTATGTATGGATTGTGATAAGAGTTTATGAGCCCCTAATAAAACGATTAAAAAAAAAGATTTATAGTCTCCGAAACCCTCAGGGGAGCTCTACTCTGTCCTTCAGGGTGAGTCAGAGTGCACTTGATGCAGGGAGCTTGGGTTTTGTTTGTTTTGTTTGTTTGAGTTAAACAGGGCAAACACAAGACAGAGATAAAGTACATTATCTGGATGAAGGAGACAGGGAGACCATTAGGGCAAGATCATAATGCTGTCCAAGAATTTACAGAAACCCAGCCCTTCGATGGAAAATGGGAAGTGTTAGAGTAAACCAGCCTCTAACACTATATCACGGGTCCATAGGAGCAATTGTACAGTTATAATATATAAAGATCATAGTAAAGTCATAGAAGATAGGAGAGAAGGTAAAATACAGGAATCAAACACATTTTATGGTAGCATGCTCGCCTCTGGGATGGCCATGATCTCGGCAGCCAGGTCCTCGAAGAAAGTGGGAGGAGGAGAAGGGCGGAGAGACATATCCTCTTTATTTCTGACCAAGGCCTGTATATACTTAGGGGCATGATTACAGGTAACCACACATGTCACAGGAAGAGGCTGTACAATAGGCACACGCATCACAGGAAGGGGATGAGCTAGGGGTGTACATGTAATAGGAAGGGGAGAGTCTAGGGATACACATGGTGGCAAGTACCACACAAAAAACGTAGCAGCCATTGAAGCTTCATATTTGGCGGCACTCAGAATGGCCAGAGCTATGAAACCTCACACCACTGCTGAGGATTTACTGTTGCCAGCGGCCAAGACATAGTTCGCATTGTGATGAGACGAATTTGTTACAAAATTGAATGCAATTTCCTTATCTAATGACGCTGTCCACTGAAGAATAGATGACATGTCTGCTGGTATTCTTGATCAGGTAATCCAGGAAATTAAATCTGCTCCACTTCCAATATTTAGCATCCAGCTTGATGAATCTACAGACGTTGCAAACTGTTCACAGTTACTGGTTTGTGTGGGGTATATTAATGATGGCAACTTTAAAGATGAGTTTCTTTTTTGCAAACCTCTTGAAACAACAACTACTGCATGTGATGTATCTGACACAGTTGGTTCATTTCTGAAAGAGCATAAGATCTCTTGGGAAAAGGTTTGTGATGTTTGCATAGATGGTGCTCCAGCTAGGCCAGGATGTCGATATGGATTTCAACGTTTCATACTGAATGAGTCACCAAAAGTCATCGGAGCTCACTGTATGATTCATCGGCAAATAATAGCAACAAAGGCACTGCCATAAGAGTTACAAGAAGTAATGAAAAGTGTCATAAGTTCACGTGGACAGTTGCCCCTCCCCCCAGAAGAATTCATTTCACAGGACAGCACTGAAGCTGCAGCTCAGGAAGAGGGACATGTCTGATCAGAGCACACGGGAGCAAATGAAGGGTGAGGAAGAGAGAATGGAGCAGATCCTGGTCCACCAAATCTTGACGATGTTATCCCCACTCAGAGCAAACAATCCACAGAGAGGACCATATGGCCAGCCCCACTATGAAACAGGATGTCCCTCACTGACCCATAGCCCTACAGGGGACAACACTAGAGATACAGTGTGGGAATTGCGCCTGAACTGACCAGACCACACTGAGGCAAAACACTAAGGGCGTGCAACAGAACAGCAAGGGGAACAGAGCAACAAAGTCCCCAGTGAATACCAAAGATAGACTTTGGGGCCAGGTCTTGGCACCACATCAGACTCCACTGGAAAACCCCCTAAAGGCCAACAAACAGTCCTTGAACTAACTACAAGTTTTCTTTTTTGTTATTTTTGTGTTCTGTTCTGGTTTTTTTTGTTTTGTTTTGTCATGTCATTGGCTTTTTGTTGTTGTTGTTGTTCTGTTTTCTTTTGTTGCTTGGTTTTGCTCTGTCTTGTTTTTGTGCATGTTATTACCTCTGCAGGTCTGTCTAAATAAGATAGGCTGGATGAACTATCTGCAGGAAAAACAATGGACCGACAGTTCCAGGGGGACATGGCAGAGGGGGAAGTGGGGGGAAACGTAGTGGTGTTAACAAACCCAGGGACAAGGGAACAACAAGTGATCCAAATCGGTGGTGCAGAGGGTGTAGGAGGCCTAGTGGGGCGTGACCAAGGGTAATATAACTGAGAGGAATTACTGAAACCCAAATGAAGACTGAGCATGATAGTGGGACAAGAGGAAAGTCAAAGGAAATAGAGGAAAGCGCTAGGAGGTAAAGGGCATTTATACAGGCCTAAATAGGGACATGTACATATGTAAATATATTTATATACGAGGATGGGGAAATCGATTTATGTGCATATATTTATAGGTTTAGTATCAAGGTAGCAGATGCACATTGGGCCTCCACTCAAGTATTTCCTCAATACTTTGTTCTATTAAACTGGCATTCCATAGTGCTCACCTTCCCAACATGATCACTGAAGACAAACGGGTGCATAAGCAAATATGGTGAAGAAAGCTGATGAAGCCCAGCTATCAAACGATATAGCATCTGGGGTCTTAAAAGCTGTAAGGTAAACAAGCGGCCATCTAGCTCAGAAGCAACAAAGCCCACATGGAAGAAACACACCAGCCTGTGTGATTACAAGGTGCCAAAGGGATCAGTTATCAGGCATCAAAGAACAAAAAATCATGTCATTGTGAATGAGGGTGAGTGCGGAGTGAGGACCCAAAGGCCATCTGTAGGCAACTGGACATCCCCTTGAAGAAGGGTAACGGGGAGAAGAGCCAGTCAGGGTGCAGTGTAGCAACAATGAAACATACAACTTTCCTCTAGTTCCTAAATGCTTCCTTTTCACCCATTATCATGATTCCAATTCTACCTTACAAATCTGGCTAGATCAGGGGATGTACACTGGTACAAATAGGAACTGGAAACACAGGGAATCCAGGGCAGGTGATCCCTTCAGGACCAGTGGTGAGAGTGGAAATACCGGGAGGGTGAAGGGAGGGTGGGGTAGAGAGGGGAACCGATTATAAGGATCTACATATAACCTCCTCTCTGAGGGAAGGACAGTGGAGGAGTGGGTGAGGGGAGACAGTGGACAGGGCAAGATATGACAAAATAATAATTTATAAGTTATCAAGGGTTCATGAGGGAGAGGAGAGCAGGGAGGGAGTGGGGGAATGTGGAGCTGATGCCAGGAGCTTACGTTAGAGAGCAAATATTTTGGGATTGATAAGGGTAATGAATGTACAAATGTGCTTTATACAATTGATGCATGTATGGATTGTGATAAGAGTTGTATGAGCCCCCAATAAAACGATTAAAATTTTTTTTCTAAAAAGTGTCATAAATTCTGTCACTTTTGTAAAGGTGAGCACTTTAAACAGTCGACTGTTTTCTCAACTGTGCAACAAGTCGGATGCACCGAATAATGCTCTGCTATTTCACACTGAAGTAAGATGGTTGTTGAGAGGAAACACTTCAAAATGTGTTTTTGAGCTTCATAGTAAACTCAAAATGTTTTTTAATCAGAAAGTAAGACCGCAGTTCGAAGCACTTTTCAGTGATGAAAGTAAAATGCAAAAAATAAGCTTACTTGGTTGACATCTTTGCCATCTTGCATGAGTTAAATTTATCACTGCAAGGACCAAATGCAACATGCTTCAATTTGTCTGAAAAGATCCGATTATTCCAAATAAAACTTCAGCTTTGGCCAAAAAATTGGATGAAAATAAAATGTACATGTTGCCTACCTTATCTCCCTTCTTTGAGGAACATGACATTGAACTAAACACAAGAATTATGATGACAATTTCTGTGAAAGAACACTTGCACATGCTTGCAGATGAAATTTCATAGTACTTTCCAAATCTACCTGACACCCATTTGCACCTGCCAGAAGCCCGTTCACAAAGTTGAAGATGTTCCCGAGACGGCACAAACGGAGGTCATTGAACTTATTAACAGCGATGCAGCAAGAACTGATCTCTCTACAATGCCAGTTACAAAATTCTGGATCCTGTTTTGTCTGAGACTGTGTTGTGCCTTCTTCTTCCATTTCCAACAACATATCTTTGTGAAACAGGGTTTTCCAGCTTTTTGATTGTGAAGTCTAACTACAGAAGTAGACTGGTTATGGAAGATGATTTTCATTGTGCTCTTGCAAAGACTGCCCTGAGAATTTCTGATCTGGTGAGAAAGCCATCTTAACCTTCGCACTGACGTTGGCTTTTTACTCATATTGTCTCAAAATGTAGCAATGTAGTTTACTGTTGTAATATTAAGACTGTTACCCAGGCTACACCATGCTTCAAGACAACATTTCTTTTATTTATAATTAGAAATAAATAGTTCACAATATATAATAACATAGTTTGTGTGATTAATCACAAAAGAATTATGTTCAATTTGTAACAATGAAAATACATCCTGCATATCAGATATTTACATTACGATTGATAACGGTAGCAAATTACAGTTATAAAGTAGCAACGAAACTAATTTTACGGTTGGGGGTCACCACAACATGAGGAACTGTATTAAAGGGTCGCGGCATTAGGAAGGTTGAGAATTACTGTCTTAAAGGCTTGAAGATAAATAAGCAGCCATCTAGCTGAGAAGCAACAAAGCCCACATGGAAGAAGCATGACAGCCTTTGTGATCATGAGGTGGGTGTCGATGAGATCAGGTATCAGTCATCAAAAACCCAGAATCAAAAATTGTATCAATGTGATTGAGGGGGAGTGCAGCGGAGTGGAAACCCAAAGCCTATCTGTAGACCATTGGACATCCCCTTACAGAAGGATCCCAAGGAAGAGACGAGCCAGTCAGGCTGCAATATAGCATTGATGAAACATACAACTTTCCTCTAGTTCTTTAATGCTTCGCCCCGCCCCCAGTATCATGACCCCAATTCTACCTCACAAATCAGGCTAGACCAGAGCATGTACATGGGTACAGATAAGAGCTGGAAACACAGGGAATCCAGGACAGATAAACCCCTCAGGACCAATAATGATAGTAACCATCCCAGGAGGGCAAAGGGAAGCTGGGGTAGAAAGGGGGAACTGATGACCCAGATCTACATATAACCCCCTCCCTAGGGGACAGACAACAGAAAAATGGGTGAAGGGAGACATCGGTCAGTGTAAGACATGAAAAAAATTTTTAATTAATTATCAAGGGTTCATGAGGAAGTAAAGGTGGGAGAGGGAGGTAAATGAGCTAATACCACGGGCTCAAGTAGAGAGAAAATATTTTGAGAATGATGAGGGCAACAACTGTACACATGTGCTTGACACGATGTATGTATGTATGTATGTATTGGGATAAGAGTTGTATGATTTTCTTCAAAAAAAAAGATTCCCTAGGGGGAATCAAAGTAATCCACTCTTTAATGAGTAGAGGACTTACTCAGTCCAGGGAGGGGCCACCTACCCCTTAGGACCCTGCCTGAGTGTGGCCTTAGTAGAAATTGGGCTGCTAAGTTGTTAGGTCATGACATGCCTGTCAGGTCAGAGGACCTTGAACCAGTCCTGAAAGCTCTTTTGTCCAGCAATCTTGGTGTCCCAATCATGATCCCTTTCAGTATTTTTTAAAAATCATTTTATTAGGGGCTTGTACAGCTCTTATCACAATGCATCCGTGTCCAGCACATTTGTTGCCCTCATCATTCTCAAAACATTTGCTCTCCACGTGAGCCCTTAGTATCAGCATCTCATTTTCCCCCTCCCTCCCCGCTCCCCTCTCCCTCGTAAACCCCACTATGGAATCCCTAATTCGGTCTTTAATGCTTCAGGCAAGGCCATTCATGCTGCAGGTAACACGGTCAGAAAAAAATTCAATGGAGGCTCAATGTAGATTTAGGACTGGAATGGATTTGGGGCTTTTACTGTAAACCATGGTCTTCCACTAATTCAGAAATTTAAGCTCTCATATGGTTAAAGAAACGAGCACTCGGGTTTGTTTCCTGAACATGACATGCTTGCTTACATTTTAGGATGTTGGTCCTCCTTTTAATTAAATCAAACAGCAAATTGGATCCAAGTCACGGCCAGTCCTACTAACTTATCTCCCAAGGAAGAGATCCCATCACTCAACCACTAAACAAAACACAGGTTGGCTACGGTATGTGGAGTTGATCGAAATGGGGTCAAAAGCAGCCAGGGTGTGCCTCTACGCATAGCATTTGTGCATCGCTGTAGAAGGTGAGCCGTCGGTGTCATGTGCGCCTGCGCAGCAGCGCAGGTGCGCCGAGAAACAGCTAACTGCAATCGTCGACTCGAGAGCTTCAGGTTCTTCGGTTGGCGAGCCGCCGTTTCGATTCCGAGCACCTAGAATCTAAACCTGACAGGTAATCTGCCACGCCCTTGCCTCCTCCCACCCCGAGCTCTTCACTAGTTCCAATATCGTCAGGCCTCACGTCACGGCCTGCGGATAGCCGCTTGGCCACACCCCTCAACATACTAGGCCGCATCTCATTGGTGAGTAAAGGGATTAGTCCCGCCCCTGGCGCTGACGCCAGCCGCCACGTATCGCGTTTTTACGTGTCTCCGGCCTCAGAGCGGAAGTTACTCCAGGAACTCCCGAGAGAAAGACAGATCCGCGCAGATCTTCGCTGTCCCGGGAAAGTGGGAAGGCGTACGGCATTGGAAGGCGCCGGAAGTGGTCGCACTCAGCAGTGGTGGGAGCGGGATTGGCGAGCCGCTTCTCTCGGCGATACGGCTGGGCGCCTCGGTTAGGCTCGGTCGGCCTTTTCCGGGAGCCTGCCCCTGTCTGCCCCCTCGGCCAACATGGATTTCAGGGAAATTCTCATGATCGCTTCCAAAGGACAAGGTGTCAACAATGTGCCGGTAAGTCCATCATCGAGCTGGGGCTGAGACCTCGGTCTCCCCACTGCGTGCGCGAGTGTGAGAGACCCCAGTTGTCAAGTTCGAAATATGTGGCCCACGATGGAACTTCCAGGCCCGTTTGTCCCGAAAGAGGAAAGAGCCGGACTCCTTCACTGTTTTCCTGGCGCTTACACTGCTCCGAGTTCAGGGTCGATGGGGGGCTTGCTGGAGTCTGGAGACCGGAGCCCTGTTAGTGGGTCTCTGCGGCTAAGTTACTCTGGCAACGTGGACTTTAGCTGTTGAGTGTTTTAGTTAGAGTTGCACGAAAGGTGGTGAGTGGAGCTGGGCCTGACACTCATTGTAATCTAGCGCAGAGAATTTCTGGTTTCGGCGTAGATTTCAGCCCAAAGGTTAGCGATGGGAAGCTGGAACCATGAATGTGTAGGGTAGATGAAGAGTTTCAACGACTTGGCCTGATGGACTTTTTTTGCTGGTTTTCTCACTCATCTTGGGATCAAATTTTTAGTTCTTTTATCCCGCCTCCCCCTACCCCACCCCCTAAGCTGAGTTACACTTTATTTAATGTAATTTCAAAAAGGATGTGTCTGGAAGTAATGTTGCTGGGTTTACGTGCTGGAAAAATTGACGCTAAGATTTTTGCGTGGAATAGGTGGGATTTTTAAAGTGATTTCTCGGGTGCACTGTATGATGTATCCCATCATACCAATCAAAAGGGTGATTGAATTATCGCCTGGTTAAAAAGGAGATTGCCTTTTGTATTAGGAAGAGAAGTTGAGCTAATTCCAGAAAAATCTTTGGCCACCATCAGCAAAGTATCAGCTTCCCTTTACTTCTGGCCTTCCATGTTGTAGACTGAAATCTAGATCCCATTTACTCAGTAGGTGTTTGCCAGTCCCCTGCGCTACAGATAACATCGAAAGACTAAATTTCAAGTGACTGCTAGTGGTGGAGAGCACTTGGCCTACAGGGATATGGCTTTTTTGCATAAACGAATCATTTCTGGTACCCACAGCACAGCTGTGAACCATGAATTGCATTGTGATACTTTTGGTTTGAGTATGAGGGGTGGAACTCAAATCGCTCTTGTTGAAATCCATTCAGCTGGAAACTGTTAAGCTCTCACAAGGTGCCCTGTGTTTCTTACATATTTGTGTATCGTAATGTTAATTCACCCCACCCCACCACCACCCCCCGTTGGCATTTTGTCTTCTGAGAATAGCTTCTTTTTTTTACCCCTTGGAAAATATTGAAAAATAATTTTATGAGCCAGGAAACTCCAAACTCACTGCTATTGAGTCTATTTCAGCTCATGGCAATTCCTTTATTATACCAAAAGAATAAACCAAACCTGCTGTCATCAAGTTGACTTTGACTCATAAGGGCCCTCCGTGTAGGACAGTAGAACTGCTCCCTAAGTCTTCAATCTGTGAGTGGAGACCCCTTTGGGGGGGGTTGTCGAATGACCCTTTCACAGGGGTCGCCAAAATTACAGTTAGGAAGTAGCAACAAAAATAATGTTATGGTTGGGGGAGTCACCACCACATGAGGAATCGTCTCAAAGGGTCTTGGCATGAGGAAGGTTGAGAACCACTGCTCTACATCACATGGAGCAGCTGGTGGGTTGCAACCATGGACCTTTCAAATAGCAGTTGAGGGCCTTAAACCCATGCATCACCAGGGCTCTTTAGTCATCCCTAATCCCAAGTACTGTAAGAAGTCTTTCCCTTAAACCATGAGTCATAAGTTCTGCAGGTTGAAGCTATGGGAATCAGATCTTTGTCACCTGCAACAACAGAATTAGTTTCTGCATCTGTAAATATTCTAGGTAAGTCGATATTGGATGTGGTGATCACTCCTCTTTGCATAATTCCATCCATCCTAGAGCTTCCCGAGTTTCAGTGGAGGTCAAGCACAGATACTCCTAGCATTGCTGCACAGGAGTCTCCTGTGGGAGAATCACAACTTTATAAAAGGGTGCTTCCCCTGTCTCCCCAGCTGTCAAAGAAGCTAGCAAGCCCAGACCAGCATTTGGCTTATTTGTCCATTTAAGACACGTGTAGGACAGTCACAACAGGACATTTTGAGGAATAGGGCAGGAATTGTAGTTAGATTAGGTGGTTAAATTTAATCCAACATATTGTTCCAACTCTGTTGATGCAATTATCTAAGCTGGCTTTTTGTTTCTTCCAACTCTAAGGAAGGCTTTTAGAATAATCTCAATGTAAGCAGTGTGTACCAGAGGGCTTCAGAAAGTTCATGGAGAAATTCCGTTGCCTTTTAATCCCTTTTCCCCTCAGAGAAAGCCCAGGAAAACGGCTTCCTTTCTTCAGTAGTTTTCCTTTTTTTTCAAGATGGGCAGAGGCACATTCTTATGAAATACATTGTGTTGCAAACAATATAAAATATTAATAAATCCCTGTGTGCCCACACCCTATACTTGACATCTATTATTAACATTTTACCATATCCATATATTTTTAGAAGAGCTAATTCCTACTGGATTCAGTTGAAGATTCTCCCAATCCACTTTTTTAAAATTATCAGATGTAAGCATAAATGTAAAGACTATACAGAGTAACAGAATATTACAAGCTCTATAACCACCACACAGGTCAAAAATCAACCTTGCCAATGGCCTTCCATTCCTCACATACACATACACTGCTTAGCATAGACTCTGCTGACTGGTTGTGTGAAGATGACTGGCCTAGGTCTGAATTAAAGCTCCACTTAAAAACTTAAATTTTAGCTGGTCCTAAATTCTCCTTTCTGCTTTACCAGGAATAAAACACCCACTGCCATTGAGTTGACTCAAGCTTATAGCAACCCCATATAGGGTTTCTGAGACTGTAAGTCTTTATGGGTGCAGACAGCCTTGTCTTTCTCCCACGGAACCACTGGTCTTGTGGGTAACAGCACCATACCTAACCTACAGCAGCACCACAGCTCCTGAAAGTATTGCTACAAAGAGAGCCTGTAATTTAGAGTCTGGCCTATAACTTCTGGTAAAACATTAACCTCCCTCAGCAAACAACAGAGGCAAGGATGTGATTTATGAACAAGTCTTCCAAGAATGGTCTTGGGGGGAATGCTTGTGCTGTGTGTCCCCGGAAGAGTATAAATGTAGATATTTCGAAACATCACTTACTATGGTAACTTGAAGTCTATGGTGGAAAGATGGCTAGCCTTATAAAACTTTAACTTGCTAGTGCCTTATACAGGAGCCCTGGTGGCATTGTGGGTTACACATCGGGCTCCTAACCATAAGGTCAGCAGTTCAAAACCACCAGCCACTCCATGGAAGAAAACTAAAGCTTTTTATGTTCATACAGTGTTATAGTCTTGGAAACCCACAAGGACAGTTCGTTCTACCCTGTCCCACAGGGTCACTATCAGTCAGGATTGACTCCGTGGCAGTGAGTTTGGTTTAGGAGTGTAGTCTTATATGGGAGAAAGATGAGGCTTTCCACTCTCGTAAAGATTTACAGAATTGGAACTCACAGGAGCAGCTCTACTGCCCTACAGGTTTGCCATCCACTTAATGGCAGTGAATTTGAGTATATTGCCTTTTAACCACATATAATTCAAAATTCCATGACTGTGGTGGTGTTGTTTTTTCTGTAAAAAAAAAAAAAGCTCACCTCTCCCTCAAAATGTTGGAACTCTATGTGAGTTGCAATGTGTTGTCTGGCTGAAACTGTATCCATCCACCAACCAGTAACATACTTTGCTTTCACTTGTGAGAATCTAAGTTGGGTCCCGGGAAGTTGGTGGTTTGGGAAGCACAGAGGTTTTGTAGTAGTGCGCTACCATGGCTATAGCCTTCCAGTGGGAGACCAGAACTTGGTTTAGCCTTTGGTCTTTGGTTTCTGAAAACAGCCAGGCAGTACTTAAAAGTTGCCTTTGAGTGGATCAGAGTGGATTCTGATTCGATCCTCTGAGGCCTTAAATCTTTGCAGAAGCAGATAACCTCCTTCTCCTGCAGAGCCGCTGGTGGGTTTGAGCCCTTGAGCTTGTGGCTAGCAGGCCAGTGCTTACCAAGCAGTGCCACCAGGGCTCCTGGGCAGCACTTCACCATGTATGATTCGGGTAGGGCTGCACAGGCGCCACAACAACCCCCCAAAAGGAGGGGAGTGCGATGGAATCATTGGTTTATGTGTGTGTATTGAAGCTCCAGTTGTGTGTACATTGAGGTCCTAGGGACTTATAAGGAAGTCTGGGCTTTAAAGATCTCTTTTGTTTGTTTGTTTTCCCGTGGTATGACCTCCTGCTTGGAACTCTCCCCTATCTGGCTTGATGGGTAGCTGCAAGAATAGATAATAGTCTCTTTGGGGGAAAAAATAGTCTCTTTGAATTTTGTATGTCTTTCAGAGAATTAACAAACCAACACGGGGCATAAATGATGCTAATTCAGAGGAGGGATGAGGGGGGCTGTGCAGGCAGTCTCAAGGACAGAGTCCTACTAATGTGGGGAGCTTTGGGTGGCTGGGTGACACGGCTATGTGGACAGCGTTGGAAAAGGATAGTTTTAGCTGGTGACCTCGCGTCAGGGTTTCACTTAAAGGTGGCAGCTGGATTCGTGCTGCTTCTTGGGCAATTAGTCGTGAAGGCGGGGCTTGCCCTTTGCCTGTGCAGCCCACAGTGCAGATTAATCTTCCCGTTTCAGTCATGCTCTTCCGTCACCTTCCATTTGGACCCTACCAGATTTCAGTCCACAAAGAGCAGGGCTTTGTTCAAGGAAATCCGGTGACTAGCTGGCATTGATGAGACGAAAATAATAACGTAGAGGAGGCTGAGGTCCGTCACTCCTGTGCACTCTGCAGAGCTTGATTTAAAAGATGTTGGTCATCGCCCCTTGAAAAGGAGTACGCAGCATTTCCTTTGAAAAGAAAGGCCATTTTAGAATGTTTCTGTCAAAATTAAAGTAGGATTGCATCATATCTGGAAACATTAGACACACAGTCATTTCCCGGTGGAAAACTGAATACACAATAACAGCTGATCAAGGTGATGTAACCAGTCATTGTCATTATGCTCTGTTTTCACTAAAGGGCAAAAGATATTTTTGTAACCTGAATTTAAGATTTTTTTCTCCCTGGGGTTTCTCTACCAAAAACAAAATGGTTGTGCTCTTTGGATACAGTAGTAGAATTTAGAACATGGACTCTTGTTAAGCTTCACCTGCTATAATTGTGTGTGTGTTTGTAGCGGGGTGGTGGAGGATGGGGGGAGATGGAAGGTGATTTGTGCCTCAAATTCTTGCCTTCCAAGTGGAACAACCTCGTTTGATTCGGGCCGGTCCACTTAAAGTACAGGCAGCACTTGCCTGTCAGTGGACCCTTAACTATTGCTCCAATGCGGAACAGCTTTCAAGGAAGCTTCCAGACCAAGACATACTTGGCAAAAGGCCTGGCTGGTGATTCTGATAGTCAGTCACTGAAAACCCTAAGGGTTAAAAGACCATCCCTATGTGCCTGGGGTTGCCAAGACAACCTGCAACAACAAACAGTGAAAATCATCCCAGACATGTAAGGTAGCTATGATGTGATGCTTAAACTGACAGATGAGAAAAGCCTTTGTGAGGAATCAGATAGACAAAGGGACTTCCAAAAGTTCATGGGAAAACTCCATGATCTCTAAAAAAAAATTTTAGAGGAAGGTTTACACAGCTGATCATTGTTGGCACATTCCATGCTTCATGTCTAAACAACCAAGATTTGAGGGGTATAAGGGGGCGGGTGTAGCAATTAAGCGTCAAAACCAAACCAGACTCACTACAATTGAGTCGATGCTGACTCATGGAGACTCCCTGTGGGTTTGCATGTGTACAGCAGTAGAAAGCCCAGTCTTTCTACCTTAGAGCGGCTGGTGGTTTCAGACTGAGCCATGGGATGCGTCTGATACTACACTGGACGTTCAGATAAAGAAGTGGAGCGTCTGATGATTTTGGAGGGGGTGTGGTGGAGACTGAGGAGTCCTGGAACCAGTCCCTACCTCACCCTAGGATAAAGAGGGACGACTGGTTTGAATGTAACAGGAAAGGTGCCAAGCTCCAAATACTGAACAAAATATGAACAGAAGTCATTTATATAGAAGTTACTGTTCATTTTAAAGAAATGAATGTTTTGTTAAACAAGTTTCTGCAGGCCATCAGTTTGCAACCCTTGGTTTATAACATATTACAACTTTGGAATGGAGCTGACTGGTCCAGAGTTGGGGGCAGCTTTGAATTTCTAACATAAAGCAATACGAGGGAGTCCTGTAAGAACTACTGCCACCTTACAGCCACAAAGATTTTGTTGTTTCTCTTCCCCATCACTACCCAGAGAATCTGTTTCTAAATAATAGTGGCGATAATTTAGCAGTTAGCATTGGTAGTGCTTACTCTGTGCCTGTTCTAAGCACTGTGTGCATATTACTTACTATAATATAATCCCTTTGGCAACCATATAAGGGGGATCACTTTATAAATGAGGAAAGTAAGGCCCAGAGAGGCACAAAACTTGTCCAAGATCACATAGCTAAGAAAGGACCCAGTAGGGAATCCAAACTGAGTAGTCCAACTGCAGCGTCTTGCTCTTCATCACGACCCTGCGCTGAGGATAGGGTCGTGAGGAATGTTGTCCTTTACCCCTGAACACAGTGTAAGCCTGTTCAGATTTGTTGGTGACATATCTCAGTGTACGGTTTCATGGGAGGGAAGTTTCAAGGGCAGAACCAACAGGTGTTGGAATCTTTGAATTGAGACAGATCTGCAGCATAGTTTAGAGAAATAGTGAGTTTGAATGTACTGAAGGATAAGATCGGAAGTTCCATTCTAGCATTCTTGTCCAGGAGACAGGTGAAAATTAGGGAGTGGCCCTTAGGATCCAGGTTAGACTGGAGATGAAAGTGCTGAGCTTAATTTAGGATTGAGACAAAATATACCCTGTTGGGGGGAGGCAGGAGATCTGTATTCCATTGTAACTCAGCTGCAGGCCGAGTGCCTTCTAGAAAGCACAGTTGTCTTTTATGCAAATACAAGGAGCAAATCTGTTTTAAAGTAGCGTAAATTTTCTAGGTCTTTTGGCTTCAGAATTGCATATTTTGCCGAGATTTCTAACACAGCATTTGGATGCCACACGTGTCACTGCTGTGGACCATTCATGGGGGCAGCAGAATGGTGGAGTTGGCTTTCAGGGTAGTGAAATGGGTACACGTGGGATAAAAGACACTCTTGTGCTGCTGTTTTCATGAAGCTCAACAGTAACGCGCCTGGTGCCTTGAATCAGATTGTAGATTGGGGTGTGCATCTTGCTGTGCTGCTGCTAAAGCTGAATGTGACCATCTGATGCAGGGGGAAGTCAGCCTTCTTAAAGAGAATATAATGGGATCCTAGCCTGGGGCTTCTTTTTCTAAACATGTGATTCTCTATGGAGATCCCTGTGCAGGGGGGAGAGATTGCCTTATAAAGTAATCTAATACAGGAACTTTTTTGAAACCATTGTCTGATTGCCACCCCATTTTGAAAGGTGTCACCAGCGCAGTGTTAAGCTCTGTGGCTGTATACCCAGAAGGAATTACAGCATACGTCCACACGCAAACTTGTGCACCGTTCTTCATGATAGCCAAGAGGTGGAAGCAGTCCACATGTTCATCAGCTCATGAATGAATGAATAAAATGTATATAAAGCGGAATATTATTCAGCCATAAAAATAAATTAAATAACAGGAAATGCTACTACAAAAATGAACTGTAAACCCATGCTAAGTGAAAGAGACCAGTCACAAAGGACACACGCTGCATGGTTTCTATCAAAAGCCGAGACCAGGCAAATCTATAGCAACAGAAAGTAGATTAGCGGGCTGGCAGCGTGTGTAACCACAGCAAGGCCAGCAGTTTGAACGCACAGGCAGCCCTCCCTTCGGGAGAAAGATTTGTGGTCTCAGAACCCCCAGAGGGCAGTTTCATAGAGTCTGAATCACCTTGATGGCACCTTGAGTCTTTTTAGAGGGCTGGGAAGTATGGGGGGAAAGGAGTATGGGGCCGGGGTTTCGTTCTGGGATGATGAAAACGCCCCCGTTTCAGAATGTGGTGACAGTTAGCCAACTCTGTGACTATCATGAAAAGGTCATTGGCTTCTCCGTGAACGTTCTGAAGTCTCTTCATACTAGAAGCTATTTTCATCTCCACATTACTTAAATGGGTGAGTTCTATCTCGATGAGATGTGGGATTTCTCTCTTTTTTTGGGGGGGGGAGGGGGCGGGATTTCTTTGAAAACAATCTTTTGCCTGCAGACTCCTTCTCCCCACTCCCCAGATCCAGCCCATAGATTTATAGGTTTTGGAGGTAAACTTTAAGAGACTGCTGCCATTTTCTTCAAGTATCTGAGCTTTTGAGCTACAGGGACTATGTGGTTGTTAGGTGTGGTCCAGTCCTTCCCGACTCACAGCGACCCTGTGTACAACACTGCCCGTCCTGCACCAACCCCACAGCAAGCCCACACGAAGCCATTAGTTCCGGCGCAGTGCCGATCTCACCCTGCTGTTTTGGTGTTTAATTGAGTACTACCAATCTTAAAGATTTGTTGAATTCCTTCAGTCCCCGGGGTAAAACAAAAAGTACTGCAGAAGGGTTGAGTTAAATATGAGGTGGGTTTCTCCTCAAATGACAGCTGTTTAAAAGGACCAGAATCTCAGGAACAGAACTGCTGAGAGGGGGAAAGCTGACAGTGATTTGGGGGATTCTGTTCTGAGCCCTGCGTCCTGTTTCCTGGCCCAGTGTTCTGAAGTCAGTGCGTGGGGAAGCTTAGTCCACATACCCCCAGCCAGGCCGTGGCTTTACGTGCTGCACAAACACTTTGCATTTTAAGACTGCCTATTTTAATATGGGTTGGAAAACTAGCCTTTGACGGATACTGTTGTTTAAGGTAAACCTGTCATCATAGATCATTTTGTTACCTCGAAGTCTTATTTTTTTTCCAGTAAGTCTATTTTTAATGAGTACCACAGGTGGTGCACCAGGAAGATATCATAAAGGTGGAATGTGAACAGAATCATGCCTCAGCTTTTCCTTTTGGGTCTCAGTCGTTTTTCTACTAGTCAGTGCCTCCTTATTGATCTCTTGAGGCCAGACTTGATTTAGGATATGAACCTGTGAGCTCCAGGGTCGACATAGATAAGACCTCCTAACGTCCTGTTCACAAAAACACTCCCTTTCTTTGTTTCCAAATCTCCCTGGGTGGACTGTGTCCCTCTGCTTAGGCTCTCCCCTACCACAGTGAAAGGTGAGCTACTTGTACTCTGGATTTAGGAGTCCTTTCCTGTGAACCAGCGCTGTAGTATATAGCTAATTAGGTAAGCATTAATGCTTTCCTGTTCTCCTTGTTTTGTCTTTCAAATATTAAATATTGGGCTCCTATCTACGAAGGAAAGGAGCCTGATGGCACTGTGGATTAGGCATAGGGCTCCTAACCACAGGTCATCAGTTCTAACCCACCAACTGTTCCACAGGGGAGAGAGGTGACTGCCCTCACCCCGAACCCCCTTTCCTATGGAAAGATCTGCAAGTGCATTTACAATGGACCTCATTGTGAGCCAGGAGCCTAGGTGTCTGGAAAGGAACCTGGAGGCTTGCTCACTTCTGGGACCTGGCCCTGCCAGGGGTGTGTCACACTGGGCGCTGCTATTGGGCAGGATTTTCAGGTTGGATTAGGACCTGCTTCCGGGGCAAGCTGCTTCATTGGTAGACTAACAGCTGGAACTTCCAGCCTCTTTCAAGGTACTTCGTATCCGACAGCCTTGTAGTAAGCCCTCTAGATGGTTGCTTTTCATTGGAATCAGTTGGATGAGAGTGGGTATGGTAAGCTTGGGTCCTTTGGGAATCACTTTTTGGGTCCCTAAGTAGCTCATTTTTGTCCTCAGAAACGGAATTTTCTTTTTTTCAATAGCACAGCAACAGGTTTAGTGTATACGAGTAGTATCCGCCTAACAAAAAAACTCAAACTAAGCCTGCTGCTACCAACTGCCCCATAGGTTTATCTTTAGGGAAGCAGACTAGCATACCTTTCTCCCTCAGAGCCACTGGTGGGTTCGAACTGCTGGCCATTTGATCAGCAGCTGAACGCAGTCGTCGCTAGGCCACTTAGGGCTCCTCGACATCAGCTTAACAAGGCCAGAGGGAGGGCCTGTCACATTTTTTATTTTCTGGCAACAAAATGGTTGCAGAGATGATTCACCCGTGGTCCTGTGTTATTAGTGCTAAAGGTATACTTTCAAATGGTAGACATTTACAACCTGGAAGTTGATTTCCTTTCGTGGTTCACATTAACGTAATCCTAACTTTTGTCATGTCCTAATGAAGTCCATAAAGAGGGAAGGCCAGAGGAATACTGCCTGTGCAAGGAGAGTGCTAGTGCTGGGGCGGGCGGGGGGCGGAAAGCTGTCTCAAAGGGAGTTTTGTGTGGGGTGACTATTTCCTCTAGATCGGAGCTGCGGGGAAAGGTTACAGGGAATGGCCTCTGGGGACTGCTTGTTAGCCATGGTCTGTCCTTTGTCTTCTGCCAGTGGCAAAGTAAAATCTTGGTGTTTCCCCATTCCGAGCAAAAGAACCGACGAAGCCGGAAGTGTCTGCTAGAGAGGTATCTGGATTCGAGGAGCCAGCAGAGAACATGGTTGTGAGGTGTGGTTTATTCTGCTCGCTTGGAAAGCTTACCAGTAAACGGGGCGTTTCTGTTGGCCGGAGGGAGGTTAATGTTTTTGATGAGAATTGTAAAGCGTGTGCTACTTGGGGAACCCGTTCTGTTCTACCTGGTGACCTGTGAGGCACCCAGTCCAGGCCCCTTTTTGTAAACCAGCCCTAACACTGCCTTCAGAATTGTTCGCTGATCAGATTACCTGGGATGATACAGAGCAACCTTACACGTAAAAATCCCCCAAGTTTTGTTTTTTTTAAATCATTTTATTGGGGGGCTTTTATAAATCTTATGACATTTCATCATTCAGTTGTATTAAGCACACTTGTACATATGTTGCCATCAACATTTCCAAAACGTTTTCTTTCTACTTGAGCCCTTGGTATCAGCTCCTCTTTTTTCCCCTCCCTCCCTCCTGAATTCTTGATCAATAATATATTATTGTTGTTATTTTGTGTTGTACACTGTCCGTTGTCTCTCTTCACCCACATTTATGTTATTTTTCCCCTGGAGGGTGGACTATATATCCAACCTTGTGATGGGTTCCCCTCCCACCCACCCCCACCATCCTCCTACCTACATGATATCGCTACTATGCTATTCCTGAGGGTTTTATCTGTCCTGAATTCCATGTGTTGAAAGCTCTTATCTGTACCGATGTGTCTTACAGCTCTTATAACAATCCATACATAAATTGTATCAAGCATATTTGGACATATGTTGCCATCATCATTTTCTAAACATTTACTTTCTATTTGAACCCTTGATATCCTGACATTTTTTAGATAAACTTTAAGATAAGTTATATGTATCTCATAATTTTTCAGAATTGGATTTTCAGTCAACATTTAAACTTTAGTGTTTTGCATAGATTTGTACAGTATCATTGTTTATAACTTCTACTCTTTTTTTTTTTTTTTTTAAATTTAGAAAAGGTACAGTTTGGCAGTGGGGCCTCCCAAAAAGGACCCAAAAGTTAAAGGTGTCCAATCAGCAGCAGTACAAGCTTTCCTCAGAAGGAAAGAAGAGGAGCTCCAACGGAAAGGTATGTGTCTGTGTCCTTACTCCACTTCCACAACACCAAAGCCAACCCAAACCTCCGACCTTCTGCACAGAGCAGAGTACAGCTGCCCTGCACTGTGCCCACGGCTGTTTGCGGTTCTGAGAGGAGGCTGCCGTACCTTTCTTCCACGTTGTTCCTGGTAGGTTTGAGCTTCCACCATTTCAGCTAGCTGTCTAGCACCGAACCACAGCACCTCCGGGCCTCCTTCACAGCCAGCTTGCATGTAACCAGTGGATCGTTGAAAAACATAACAGGCCTTCTCTGTGCTCTTGGGTTGATCTTTGGTATAGATGTTGTCTCTTATTCCCCTTTCAGGACAAGCTTAGGGGACAGTGGCTGTCTTCTAATTGGCCAGTTTGTCCCTAAGCGCCATTCCTTTCCTTGTTGTGGATCTTCTTCTGTTTTGTATTTTGGCTTATTGAGACTGCTCTCTTAACTGTTAAAATAGGGACAGTTTACGAGCACCATCAATCCCAAGACGCATTTTTATATTATGAAAATGACACGTAAATTAATTTTAAACATTTATTTTTAATGACAGTTGCTAAGTAGATGTTAATATTCTTAGTACATTTCTTTGCCACAACAGTGTTCTGTACTTAAGGAGTGCCCTGGTGGTGCAGTGGGAGGCAGACTTGCCTTTCTGCGCCTGTAAATAGTTGCTGTCTGGGACCCCAGAGGCAGTTCTACCGTGTCCTATAGGGTTGCTGTGAGTCAGATGCAGCTGGAGGGCAGTGGGTTTGGTTTTGTTTTGGTGGCATATTGGGTACTAATGGGCCCCTAACCTCAAGGTCAGTAGTACAAACCCACCCCACGAGCTGTGTCTCAGTAGAAAGGTGAAGCTGTCTGTTCCCATCAAGATTTACAGCCTAGGAAACCCGGAAGTCTCTAGTCCTCTGCCGGGTAGGGTCACTCTGAGTTGGAATCAACTTGATGGCAGTGAGCTTGGGTTTTGGTGTTTTCTATATTTCAAGCTAAAAACCAAGTCGCCCACTTGCTTAGTCATATAGAAAAACCCTATGTGTGAAGATGACTCAACTGATGCTTATTTAAATTACTTCCTTATTTGATGTCTTAGATGTCCTTAAATTGTAATTTGAACACTGCTTGTGTCTCGGTATGTTTCGGCCATTGATTCAGATAAACATACTGCTTTTTAAAAATATATAGCATTTTATTTGTGTTTATGTTGAAAGTTTGCACAGCAAATTAGGTTCCCATTTACCAGTTTCCCCCCATATCATTCCATGAGAGTAGTTACCATATATACTCGTGTATAAGCCAAGTTTTTTCAGCACATTTTTATGCCATGTTTTGTGGTGAAATTAGGTGCCTCGGGTGATATTCGGGTCGGCTTATACTTGAGTATATATGGTACATTGATCGCAAGGTTCTCATTCTCATCCTTTCTGTGTGATTGTACTATTTTTAGTCCTCTGCTTTTTCAGCCCCCTCACCTTCTTATCTGCTTTAAGCTACTTGCCACTTGGTTTTATATAGATGATTGTTTTTAGAGGCGCTCATTACTCAGGGGTGATAGTCATTTTATCTGCCTATCTGTTGTTTAGCTAAAAAGTGACCATAGGGTTTCTTTTGGCTTAATATTTGCAAAATATCTCAGGATGATAGTTGTAGGGAGTCTTCTAGTCTCGACTGATTTGGTAAGCCTGGACTTCTTAAGAATTCGAGTTCTGTTTGTGTTTCTCTCACCCCACCCCCCTACCCCCCAAAAAAGAAAGAAATCCATCTACTGGTCCTGATAGAACTCTCAGTAATGATACTAAGGCGTCATCTACTTCTTGGGTCTCAACAGTAGAGGAGGACATGATTTGTGTAGACTGTCAGTCCTGTAGACAACGTTCTTTGGTTTCCTTTCCTCTTGTTTCGGATGGAGATCAGTCATTGTATCGTAGATGACTGCTTGAAAGCTTTTAAAACGCTAGATAGGACTCAACACATTGGTATGTAGCACATACATTCTGTGAACATATACTCTATGCCAGCCAACTGAGTTATCCCTTGAAACGGCTTCTAAGCCTTCACATTCTATAAAACCAATCTTACAAGGTGTTTGGTTATGTGTAAGAAGTATCTGTAACTGCATCTCAATGTGCTTTCCTTTCTGGATGGCTGTGTATGGGCATGCACGCGCATACCTGTAGCTATAACTGTGGGTCAGTCGAGAGTGTTGCTGCTAGGGCTCTAGTTCATACCCTCAGAGGTGTTGTCCAGACAAATGGTGTTGAAATATGTTTGCACTCAGTAGATGGGGCCAGGTCCATTCTCTCCTTAGCACAGCTGCCTTCTTATTTTAAAAAACAAGGCCCAGCAGGGATCTGCTGGCCAGTGAAATTCAAGAGAGGTGTCGCTCAGAAGGCGTGGTGACTCCTGGCTGGGATTCCACAGCGGAAATTGTGATAACCTTTCTCCATGGACTCCGGATAGTCACAGGGGCTGCTGTGCGTCAGAAATGACCCGACAGCGGTTTGTTTTATTTATTGCGAAGACATGTAAAGAACACTGGAAACCACCGTGGTGAGCAGCAATGCTGAGAAGCATGGTCCCGTCACAGTGTGTCTGCTCACTCGTCCAGGGGGGCAAGGGCTGTCCCAGGCAACAGTAGCGTACATTTTGATGTTTTTGCTGAATAAGCTTTCTGTGGTTATATGAAGACTTTTTGGCTTGCCCTCAATTATACGTGTTTGTTATATAAATTATGGGCTGAGAGAATGACATGCTCTTATTTCTACCCTTTCAGCTCTAGAGGAGAAAAGGAGAAAAGAAGATCTAGTGAAAAAGCGAATTGAGCTAAAACACGACAAGAAAGCAAGAGCCATGGCCAAGAGGACCAAGGATAATTTCCATGGTTACAATGGGGTTCCTGTTGAGGAGAAGACGAAGAAGAAGGTGGCAATGGAGAGCCACACTGGCCAGGGAACGGACCAGGAGTATGAGATGGAAGAGGAGGATGAATACTTAGAATACAATCAAGCAGAGTCTGACCAGGAATACGAGGAAGAGCAAGAGCCTCCCAAAGTTGAAAGCAAGCCAAAGGTCCCCCTTAAAAGTGCCCCACCACGTATGAACTTCACCGATCTACTCCGGCTAGCTGAGAAGAAGCAGTACGAGCCAGTGGAGATCAAGGTGGTGAAGAAAACCGAAGAGCGGCCGATGACTGCTGAGGAACTCCGGGAGCGAGAGTTCCTGGAGAGAAAGCATCAAAAAAGGAAAGAGACAGATGCAAGACCACCTCCAACTGGATCCAAGAAGACACCTCCTCAGAAAGATAGTGTGGGCGCAAAACTTGGCAAAAGTTCTGGGGACAAGGTTCCTTCTTCTAAGGGAACCCCCTTTCCTCCTGCTGAGAAGAAATCCAGACCCAGCACAGCCAGTGAGAAGCCGTTTGGTTTGTCATCATCTAAACCCATGTCAGGCGAAAGGACCAAGGCAGGGTCTGGCAATTGTTCCCAGCCCACCCTTCGTGAAGGCCAGGACAGACCTGTTTTCAATGGGGCAGGGAAGCCCCATTCTACCCAAAGTACCCAAAGGACTTCTGCCAGCGGCTCTCAGAAATCTGCTACTGAGCACAAAACCAAAAAACCTCCTTCCTGTCCTAGCCATTCCAGGCCTGGGCCCACAGTCACCCCAAACAACAAGGTGAAGAGTCCAGGTGTCAGGCAGCCAGGTAGCAGCTCTCACGCAGCCCCTGGACGCCCCAGTACAGGAACTAGCAGACCCGTCATGGGCTCTGACCCTGGGTCCAAGCGCCAAAATTGTAGCTCTAGCTCAGGACCTGACCGGTCCACCAGTGGGACCAAGAAGCCAGCAAGTGACTCATATCCTTCTGGGCGGACAGGCAGTGGCACAAGTGGTCCTGGGCGGCCTGCAAACACCTCCAGTGGTTCTGGGAAGCCTGCAGCCAGTTCCAGCGGCCCTGGGCGGCCCATCAGCAGTCCACCTGACCTTCGGCGACCATTGAGCAGTTCAGGGCCCTCCCCTGGGCGGTCAGTTGGCGGCCCTAGGAAATCAGGAAGTGGCGGAGTTTCCGCTGGAAGGACTATCATTAGACCAGCAAACAGCATGAGACATGGGCAAGCAGCTAGTTCTGGTCCTCCTGTAAAGCCCAGGTGCACTGTTGTCTCGGAAACAATTTCCTCCAAGAATATAATTTGTCGGTCAAGCAACGGACAGATGAATGGAATGAGACCTCTGCTATCTGGCCACAGACCTACCCAAGGTAATACTACTGCTCAACCTCAAAGTATGTTTTTGCCAATAGGAAATTAAGAGTACCTTGCTTTATAGAACTAGAGACCCTCTGACCCTTTCCCTTGTGTTTTTGATTGCACTTGAATGCATCCTGATGTTTCGCCTGCCCTGGTTTGGGAAAGTCTCTAGAAAAGGCTTTCTGTGTTCACCTGTAATGTCCCCAAACACCATAAACTTAGCTGTGTCGTTTGGAGACATGGTAAGTGCACACACAGATGAGGCTTTCTGCCCCACTAAAGAGTTACAGCCTTGGAAGCCCACAGGGGCAGTCAGCTCCATAGGAGTTGGGATTAGCTTGATGGCAGGTTAAGATCTTTATGCCAGCGAAGGAGCCTGGGTGGGGCCACCAGACTGTTAACCACAACGTCCCTGTCTACCCCTGTGAATCCATGCAATCTCAGAAATACTATCTCGGGTCACTGTGCAGTGGATACGACTTGACGGCAGTGGGGTCGTAGGTGTCTGTTCTTTCTACTGGACATTATGGAGCCCGAGGGACTGGTTGGTGACACCTGCTAGCTGCTAGATCATGGTAGTAGGCATTTGTTTTTAGGCACGATGAAGAATATGAGTGGGCTTCAGAATGTTCATGGAAAATTCCATCATCTCTTCATTCCATTTTCCCATGAACTTTTTTAAGCCCCCCTTGTATACAAAGAGACCAAACAAGAGGCTTCTTGCTTTAAATGCTCTAATTCAGCTGGACTAATCGTTCTCAAATAGACTGTGGCCGCAATGTCCAGAGGCCATTCTTATTTCCACAGTTGAAAGCAGGGGTGCTACTAAGTGCCTACACTTTCCAGAGTCTCCCATCCATTTCTGGTCTTTAAAATGTCTCAGTAAAATAATCGCATTTGCTTACAAATTCAATTTTAAGATGTTTGCAGCAGGGAAGCTGTAGTCATGATCCCATGTTGGGGGCCACCTGACAGGCCCTGAGTTTTAAAGAATACTGCCATACTGAGTTCTCAAAATCTGTGTACCTAGAACCCCACTGGAGGTGGTTTTAGTTGATCTGTAAAAATGGTTATTTTACTGCAACTTATTAAAGTGGTGAAACCTGACAAATTGTCAGTACTTCATAGTCAGCAGGATAAAAACTCTTTTAATGAGTGGCTTTTCAATTTTCAGGTTTTCAAAGGCTTCCCTTCCCCTCTGGTTACAAAAGACCTCGAGACTATGATGAGGAGGAAGATGAAGAGTACGACTCTGAAATGGACGACTTCATTGAGGACGAAGGAGAGCCTCAGGAAGAGATATCCAAGCACATTAGGGAAATCTTTGGCTATGACCGAAAAAAGTAAGGAAGGAGAGTGTTCGATTGTGTAATTCAGATTGTGGGGGAGAAAGAAACACTCGAAAGTAAGGGCATTGAATAGAATTCATAATCAGGAACACCTAGGTGGAGGTGGTTTTAATTACTTTTCGGCACTTAAAATGCAACACTTAGTTCGGAATCAATTGTTACTTCTATTAGGGCCAAAAAGTACCCCTTTTTAATGGGAGTCCATATAAAATGGTCATCGGACTTTGGGTGGCATATATTTAAATTCATTATATTTAATGAGTGAAGCAGCTTAATATAGTAGAAATAAATATATGCCACTCAAAGTCTGCTGACCATCCACATGCTGAAAACTGGTTTTACTGACACATGCTTTCCCTGGGTGTAAGGAGCCCTGGTGATACAGTCGTTAAAGTGTTTGGCTGCTCACCTTAAAAGTCAATGGTTCAAACCCACCAGGCACTCTGGCCGAAAGATGTGGTTGGTAACCTTGGAAACTAATGGGAAGATGCTACTCTGTCTTTTCGATTGTAAGACAAAGCAGACCTATCACAGTACTTATCAACCAGTAGTTAGAAGCCTGTGGAGCCCTGGTGGAAACTAATACTAACCTATGGAGTGAGTGGCAAATTGCCTCCTTGACTGAGACCAGACGAACTGGGTGGTTCCTTGCTGTCATGACTGATTGTTTTTGATCATTGACTCAAAAGAATCCTGATCACAAAGAGGAAAATGTGGAACAGAATTTCAAATAGTCATGAAATCCAGAAAAATCTAAATGAGTCCCTGAAACTATTGTCCTGAGATCATCTTTAAGCTTTAAACCAAAAATATCTCCTGAAGTTTTCTTGAAACCAAACAATAGTTTAATTAGTAAAAAAAAAATATCTGCCTTGAACACGGTGCTATTTAAAGACCTACGTGCATGTGATCAAATTGACAGCAGCAGCTGAGAGATAGCGGAGCACAGGGAGTTTATGTGAACAGTGGGGGTGCGGGGAAGGGCAGGAGCAACTGAGGAAAGGCAGGCCGAGTGGTTGACGATTCAGTGTCGCTGGAGTGTAGGTGTGGGATAGCGACATGTGCTGCTAGGTGTATTCTCAGCAGAAAGGATGAGGCTTTGATGCCGTTAGAAAACCGAGTCTTCGGTCTGTTTAACTCCCATTTCCTGTCATTAGGTACAAAGATGAAAGTGATTATGCCTTACGTTACATGGAGAGTACTTGGAAAGAACAGCAGAAAGAAGAGGCAAAGAGGTACGCCAAAACTTCACCCCCGTGTTAAAGTTGAAATGCCCTAAGTTTTGTCTGGGAGCAGAGGCTTTGGGTCACCTGGATCTGGACTCCAAGACTGCTTCACATTCGTAACCTAAGGCTGTAGTGTTTCCACTCAGGAAGTGTTTAGAGGACAGGTTCCCTATGCACGGAGCCACTCAGGGTAAGCCACAGTGTAGGCTAGGGACACCTCGACTCCATTTTTGGCCTGTTCCTGCTTTTTTCCCTCATTCCCTTCCCACAGCAGACACATCTCATCCTTGCTCACCTGCACTGCGGGTGCCCTGAGGGACCTGGAGTACACTGAAGTCCCTGAATCCTGCATAGCGTTTATAAATGACTATTTGCTTATGGTGCTAACTTGGGGAACTCATTCACCCAGAACACTAAGCCCCTTTCTCTGCCCTGCACTCCCCCCAGTCAGGAGAGAAATTATCAACTAAAACGTTGGGGAGAAGCATGAATAGGATGCCATTTATTTATTGAATAAATGCCCTTTCCTTTAATATTTGTTTTAGCTTTTTGAATGTGATGGTTTATGGAGCAAACCAGCTTTCTGTTTATTACTTTAACTGATTTTGGTGGCGTGCGAAATCTTTTTTCCACGACGTATATTCATTCCGTCGGTAGTCCTCAGCACCAGACATACCCACCCTGACTCCGCAGGTGCTGATCACTGGGTGGGGCGAGTAGGGAGGCAGGCTGAGTGCTGGCTGTGAGAGAAGACTCCAGTGCCCAGCGACTCGCACAGCTGGGGGCTAACACTGACGTTGTAAGCAGGGGAGCCTGCCTTATGGATGGAACGGAGCATGGGGTCCCCTCCCCAGCAGCTTGTGGCGGAGGAGTGGGGAGTGCAGGGAAGGGGCTCTGGGAGCAGTGATTTTCTTACCTTGTGTGACTCGTAGATTTTTGCCTCTCTGCAATTCCCTAATCTCATCTACTCAGAGTTCCTCGAACCTAAGCAGCATTTCCTCACATTTCTTATATTTGTTGGGGAGGGTTCAAGCAATAGTTTTAGTTGCCATTTCCCCGAATTCCTTTTACATTTTGCTTTGAAACCTAGTGGAAATCTTCCATGTATTAATAACATTTTTTTTTTGTGACAGTTTAAGACTTGGTATGCAGGAAGACTTAGAAGAAATGAGACGTGAAGAGGAAGAAATGAAACGTCAAAAGGCCAAGAGGCTAAAGCGGCGCTAGCTGCTGCTTTGACCTCTTGTGGCCTTCTGGAGACACTGCTGCAAGGACGGCTGCCTTCAGACGGAGGGCCCCTGGCATTTTTTATTTTTACTTGGGTTTTCAAGGAGAAGGACGCACACTGTGCAGGCTGTCATTTGAGCACAAAATATCTTAAACTCCTTTCCAGGGTGAAATCTTGTACCCTAGGTGATCCTGCTCACCGAATGCTCTTATGAAGGGAACTGTCCCACAGGTGCCAGCCTGGATCCCGATGAGCTATGCACACTGAAGGGGGGGTGGGGAGGGCAGTCCACAGCCAGCCAGTCTCCTGTTACACTTGAAAAGGAAAAAGGATTAGAGCTTGACTTGCGTGGTCCTGAGGTGTGACTAGGACATGGCCGAGCTCCCAATTAGGCTGACTTTTTATGAGGAACTGGTGGCCCTCCCATGAGTGCTGCCAGCAAGGAAGTGACCTGCCCTAACCTATATGTTTAGATTGAGAACTTGAAGATGTAGTGTAGGCTTTAATTATATGGATACCATCCCTCTGATGTTAAAGTTTAAAATATTAGAATAAATTGTATTCTGCATACTATTCATGGATTTGATGTGGAACATTCTTCATCACTAATGTAGGGGATAAGCAATTAATAAGGTAAACTACTAGTTATGCCACTTAATATTCTTTCCCTTTCAGATGGATTGTTAACTGTGTTGACTGAGTAAGACACACAAGGTCACTATGCTGATTGAATTTTCTCTTTAAAGATCCATTTTTATATTAAAAGAATATGCCCAAACATTAGATTTGAGAAATAGTTTTTTAAAATAAGCTACATTTGAGGTGCCCATCACCCCCACCCTTCTCATCCTCATCATAGACATATGTTGAAATCCCATGGTGCCCTTGATGTTAATGACTTTGCATTTTTATCTTCACTTCCTTAGCAAATAGTAGTGGCAAAAAAACCAAAAATGAAATTCGTATGAATCAAGACCACCACTTTTTTGCCCACGTTGCACTTTTATTTCACACTATGCACTGTGAAGAGATTGTCCTCGGTAGAAAAGTTTAAAGAACGTCCCCCAGGATGGTGGAACTTTCTTCATACCCAACCCTCCTTTATCTGTAGGCTTGGTGTCTAGAGAGGCTCAAGTACAAGCAATTCCAATCAGAGAAGAGAAACTATAATGCTAGAAAGCATTTGTCCTTGACTGAGTTTGTAAAATAGTTCTCTTTTCAACCATGTGGCTCCCTGAGGCCATTGGAGGGTGGAGATGAGAAGTAGGAGGGGCTGCCCCTACAATGAATCCCAAGTCTTCAGAAAGACCCAAGCTTCTTGTGAATGAATGCCTTTTTATCCAGGAAGTCTGTGTTTTTCAAGTTTGGGTATCAGATTGCCATTGTTAGCACTTCTAGATGGGATCGTGTAACCGGGTCCTTTCAGACATTAGTTTTTAATAATGAGTTCAGATTTTGAAAGGACAAAGATGTAATTTTGAAGGTGAATCTGGTGAGAGGTGCCATCACTAGGAACAATTTTCCATGCGGACTGTTCCAGGAAGTCAGTGCTGCTGGTCTCCCCCTCAGTGGGATGCATGTGAGTGCTGGATGCGGTTCCAGGGAAGAGGCGGCTCGGAACACTGTCTTCTTTGCCATCGTTGATGTGCTTTATTTCGCCCATCAAGCGTTTTCTCCCTGTATATATTTTTGGATATTCAGATTCTTTGGCATCTGTAATTAACAATCAAGTGATTGTCTTCACCGAAAGATTTGTGGTAGCTTAAATTTGACTAGCACTTTAATCAATAATGTGCAGCTGATTTGTACACAAGGCACCATTGTGCTATATTCAAATTCCAGAACTTGATGGGAAGAGTCAGGTTGTGTCCTGTTCTGTCCACTTCTGAGTGAATGTCTTGTATGGCAGATGTTGATTTTAATAAACCCCCTGTATCAGCATCCTAAAAGGACATTCCCATAGCTAAAGACAAAACCAAGCCAACAAAAAAACCAGCAAAATTCCCGAGCAAGCCTTTAACTTTATCTTGGCCTTGTTTCTGATTCTTGTCTTCCATTTTGTTCTGCACTTTCTGACCATTCTTAGGAAAAGCTCACAAGCCTTTGGGAGAAATTGGAATAGGCTGATAATTTTATTAAAGTTTACAAATTAAGTGCTTGATTATTAATGTATCCTTGCCTGTTTTGATTTTCAGATGTTCTTAATTCAATATTTGAAGATGTGCCTTTCATTGGATAATGTTAAATCACGAATGTAGTAATGTTATCTCACGGTTGCGATATCATTACATGATCATGGGTGCAGCATTCTCGAACACAAATGACGTGAAAGGAAAGTAGTTTTCATAAAACGTGTGTGGCTCTGCTTGCACAGTCCGCTTGCCTTTGACCTTGCTGTCAAAGCAAGGACACTTTCTGTTAGGGCTACTTTCAGAACTTTGTATTTTCTCTCAACTATAGATGCAGTGTGTCCCTTTGGAGGCCAGGGCACCACGGGTCTCAGCAGCCTTATGTGTGAAGTGAGGACGTTCAGAGACTGTTAACAACATAAAAGAGAGTCTATGAGAAGTCAGAATTCATTTTTTTAAATGTAGCCCCCAAGATGTTCCCCAAGAAATATATTGTTTTGCATTGTGTAACTTAAAAGTAGCAGCTATTGGTACATTTCTGAGTTACAGCAGAAGACCAAAACATGTTTGGAAGGAGAATAAATCTATGAAGAGAGTCTAGTGGCTTTATTTTCAATGTGATGAATGTATTAGACTATTTATTTTGTGAGTGAATGTGATAAAATAAATATTCAGGTATTTAGTGTATGGTTAATAATGAAATATAGGTTTTTCTGGCATTTTCTTAATCCATCTTTTACGTTATGGACAGATCAAGTTTGAAAAACACCACCTTACGTTGCTTAGCTTGTTTTCTGGTGCTGTTGACTTGCAAGAGAATCTACTTTTGCATATATAGGTAAACGCTCTGCAAATGTATGTGTATACAAGAAATTGTAGGCATTAAAAATATTTTGGTATTTCACTGGCTTGCATTTCTTTACCAAGACTTTGAGATGATCCTAGCTCATCTTCCTGAACGTTTTCTTATTTGGAGCCCCAGTAAACTTGACCAACTGCAGAAATGGAGTTTGACCCCTAACACTCCTTTCCCTTACAGTCACATCCTCAGCCCCAGCCACTGGCTCCCCTTCTCGGGTCATGTTAGAAAACTCTCACAGGAGAACAATTCGGTACAGAGAGTGATGACTCTTCACTCCGGGGCCCAAATTGTGGCGGATACACTCAGGGCCTTGGAGAAATGAAGCAGAAGAGCTGTGTATGTGGCTCCTTCGGTCAAAAAAGTGAGAGTTTGGTTCCTTACAAGAACTTGGGATGTCGAAGACAAGTCATTAGGAATATAGCGGGGCACTTCAAAAAATCCCCCCTTTTTTCCCATTTGATTTTTTTGAACTTTTGGCAGTCTCCTTGTGTATCAGACAAGTGGGCACAGCCATATGGACCAAAAGTACAGGTACATGATTCACTGGAAAGTGTGGGGTCTGCGTTCCACGAGAAGTGCAAGAGGCACTAGTAGACTAGAATTAGAGATTAGTTTTGCTTGTGGGTTTCAAAATCTCACATTTCCCCACCCTACCCCCTAAGAATACATTCCGTGCAAAGATCCTCTTAGAAATAGCACCAGATAAACAGGAGTAACGGTTCCCTGAGGGCACGGGAAGGGGGAGAATGGGGAGCTGAGAGCAGTGATGACTATAACCCCACTCAGTGGGACTGAGCAACAGAATGGTATGTGAATGGATATATTGGATGTTTATGATAAGGCAAAAATTAAATTTTTTAAGGGTTCCTTCCTGGGGGGTAGGGTGGGGGTGGGAGGAAATGAAAGGAAGCTGATATCAAGGCGTTCAGGAAAAAGAACATTTTGAAATTGCTAGCAATTGTATAATACTGATTGAGGTGATGAAACTGGAATGTTATGATATCTGTAAGAGGTCTCAATAAAAGGAAAAAAAATAGTACCAAATAGCTATCAACAAAAGACATCTAGTTGAGAAAGCCCACATGGAAAAAGCACACCAGTCTGTGTGACATGAGGTGTCGATGGGATCAGGTATCAGAGACCCAGAACAAAAAATCATGTCAATGTGAATGAGGGAGTGGGGAGTGGAGACCCAAAGCCCATCTGTAGACAGTTGGACATCCCCTTACAGATTGGTCACAAGGAAGAGATGAGCCAGTCAGGGTGCAATATAGCACCAATGAAACACAAATTTCCTGTAGTTCTTTAATGCTTCCTTCCCCTCCACCATCATAACCCAATTCTACCTTACAAATCCGGCTAGACCAGAGCATGTACACTGGTACAGATAAGGGTTGGAAACACAGGGAATCCAGGACAGATAAGCCCCTCAGGACCAATAATGACAGTAGCCATACCAGGATGGTAAAGGACAGGTAGGAGAAAGGGGAAACCAATCACAACAATCTACATATAATCACCTCCCCAGGGGGATGGACAACAGAAAGGGGTAAAAGGAGACATCAGTCAGTGTAAGATATGAAAAAATAATGTGAATTATGAAGGGTTCAGGGGGGGAGGGGAAGAAAAAGAGCCAACACCAAGGGCTCAAGTAGAAAAAAGTTTTTGAAAATGATGGCAACACCATTACCAACTGGGTGCGGCACCACCCTCCCCCAGGGGGAATTCACTTCAGAGGACAGCACTGAAGCTGCAGCTCAGGAAGAGGGGAAAGGGGACTGGTCTGGTCGGAGCACATGTGAGCCAATGGGGGAAGGGGAAGAAAAGGAAAGAGTGGAGCACATCCTGACTCTCTGAGCCCTGGGGACAATGTGCCTGTTCGGAACAGCAATGCATGGAGATGACCACGGAGCCAGCCCCACCACAGGACACAGCGTTCCTCGTTGACCCATCGCACCACTGGAGACAAACGGCGGGAATTGTGCCCGCCATGAGGCTGAACGCCAGCCTCTGGAGGCATGCAACAGAGCATCGGGGAGAGCAGAACGTTTAGGTCCTCAGGGATAGAGGTGGTGCCGGGGCATGGCACCCCATCAGACCTGACTGGAAAGCACACGTGAAGAAAAACAAACAGACCCCAAACTATTCATATGGTTATACAGTATATGTGTGCATGTTATTGTTGTAGCCATTGTTTTACTTTCTGTTGTTGCTTCATTGCACTCAGTCTGGTGATGGTACATAGCATGTCTACCTGGAAGGGATAGGCGGAATAAACAAGCCAGAAGAGAGAACGGGAAGACAGATCAGGGGAACATGGGGGTAGGGGAAGGGGTGGGGGGAATGAAGAGGGTGTTAACAAGCACAGGGACAAGGGAATAAGTACTGTAATCCAAAATCAATGTCAAGGAGGGTGTGGGAGCACTTGCAGGCCTGGATCAAGGGCAATGTAACCGAGAGGAATGCCTAAAACCCAAATGAAGGCAGAACATGATAATGGGACAAGAGGAAAGTACAAAGAAATAGAGGAGAGAATGAGGAGGCAAAGGGTAGTCATAGAGATGTAAATACAGGCATATAAAGATATAAGTATATTTATATATGATGAGGGGGAAATAGATCTATGTACATATGTTTATAGGTTGAGTATTATGAAAACAGATGGACAGTGGCCCCTGCACAAGTACTCCCCCAACACAAGAATGCTTTGTTCTAACAATTTGGCAGTCTGAGATGCTCACCTGCCTGGCATGATCACTGAAGACAATGGGTGCACAAGAAAATGTGGTGAAGAAAGCAGATGATGCCTGGCTACCAAAATATATAACACCCGAAGGCACTAAAGACAATGGGTGCACAAGCAAGTGTGATGAAGAAAGCTGATGGTGCCCAGCTACCAAAAGACACAGCACCTGAAGCATTAAAGACCTGAAGATAAATAAGCAGCCATCTAACAGAGACAACAAAACCCACATGGAAGCAGCACACCAGCCTGCCCCTACTCAATCGCTGAGGACAAAGGGGGTGCATTAGCAAAAGTGGTGAAGAAAGCAGATGGTGCCCGGCTATCAAATGATACAGCATCTGGGGTCTTAGAGGTTTGAAGACAAACAGGCGGCCATCTAGCTAAGAAACAACAAAACCCACAAGGAAGAAGCACACCAGCCTACCCCGACACGAATGCTGAAGACAAAGCGAGTACATAAGCAAATGCAGTGAAGAAAGCTGATGGTGCCAAGCCGTCAAATTACACATAATCTGGGGTCCCACATGCTGGAAGATAAACAAGGGGCCATCTAACTGAGAAACAACAAAGCCCATGTGGAAGAAGCACACCAGCCTGTAAGATTACAAGGTGGCGAAGGGGTCAGGTACCAGGCATCAAAGACCATGTGCAGCCTTCATGAGCAGCAGTTCTCACTAAGAGAACCACCGTTGGGTGGGGCGGCCACTCCGATGAAGACAGACGGCAAGAGCTCGGAGCCCCCACACACATTTGGTTTGGTTCCTGGGAGACCTGTACTTGAAGAACTGCAATCCGAACTGTGTGGGTTGGCATGGTTGGGAAGCCTCTCAACTTCAATGTAAATTTTGTGAAATAAGGCCAATACCCAGCTCAGAAGAGGATTTTAAGGATTAAAATAATATACAATTTAGTAGTTAGCAACCAATATTAAAATATTACATAATGTGAAAATATTGGAGCCAAAGGGGTAAGCTTTGGGGTCTTAGAAATCGCTATAAGAAATTCCCAGGGAAATATCCCAAAGAATAATAGCGCAATCTTGTCCTTTCTGTAATATTCATGTGACCTCTGGTCTCCGGGCCATAGACCCAAGAAAAGGAAGTAAATAGGTGTAAAGAGTTCTAGAGAAAGCCAGTCCTTTAAGGGTACAGCTGGTGGAAATTAAGAACTCGATAACTTAGTCATAATGCCAGTCTTAGAGACTCAAACAGAGGGCACCTGTGCCCCCTCCTCAACCGCCCCCCTCCCCCCAATTCATCCTATCTCCTCCCTTCACCTGTGACAGGCATACAGGTTTCTGAGTCTGCCTTCACCTCTGAGAGAACATTAACTTTTCACATCAAACATGGCCGAATAATGTGCGATTACTTTATGTGACACAGGAACTGGAAAGCTGTCAGGTGAGCTTCAGAGCTGCATGACTTCGCCAGGATCATCTCTAGTTATTTCCACCGGGTTCTGGAGAGGGAAAAAGGAGGTCAAGTGAGTCTTGCCTAGTGGTTGCTAGGATGTAGGGTTGAGGCAACTGCCCTCCTTGCCGAGGGCTGTGCCCAATTCCACCTTATCTGCTGCCTCCAGTCCCAGCTGCCAGAGGGACTTGGTACGATGGAAGCAGCAGAGGCAGAGGAAAGACAGGCATTCCAACGTTTACTAGGAGGAGAAAGGAAAGAGTGTCTGTCATGGAAACCCTTGTAGAGACATGTTTACTTGCTAAGGAGGGATCCACCGGGTTGCTGGTGTGGACTGATCTGGAGATGGTAGCGAAGGTTAAGCACACACAATTTCTAAGCGCACCAACCACCAGACAGCCCATGCCAGATGGTTGGTTTGACTGTGGGGCTGGGATATCCTTCCTCCAGTTTACTGGAAAGAAACTGAAGAACTAAAGGAAGAGTAAAGACATGGGAAAATATCTAAAAGAAAGTGGGAAGTCTCCCAACCCTCCTATTATTGTCATAATGGAAGTAGGTAAGATACAGTGATTTATTTAATTTTTTCCAAATAAAGAGTCATTTGCTCCCAAGTTAATGGAATTGGATTTTCGCACTTCTTTGTCTGGGAGAAGACATTTCAAAATAGGAAGAGAGAACCAAGTTGCAAATGTACTTACCCCTCCCGGAGGATACTTATATCCCTTCCACATCGTCCCTGCAATGAGAAGCATCCATAAGACCACAATCATGGTGGCGTTCCTGCCCAGCTGGCGGTGTATGCAGGGGTAGATGGGTGATTCTAGAAGGTCTGCTGTTCTAGTCCCTGAGTCCGGGGAACTGGGCTGTCTTCATTAGAGACCAGATGGTGGATAGCCCAGCATGACAGCTCCTGGCTGAGCTCCTCTGTGGTCCTATCTGACCTGAAGTGGTTCCCCATGGACATTTGGGGAGACAGCTGACACCAATTGTGACATCAATCGGTGACATCGGGGGCCCAGTTGTCAGCAGCTCTGAGATGCTTGGCCAGAAATGACAGGTGGGCCTGCTCTCCAGGGAATCTATGTGTTAGGACCTAGCTTGCATCACACCTCTATTAACTCATTACCTGCCAAACGTTTGACTGTGGATGCCACCAGACACATAAAAAAAGCAGGCGGAAGAACTGGACTAATTGGGAGGGTTAACAACTCCAAGCAGTAACAACAGCCCGACAACAAAATCGTTTTCTTGGTGTATGTCTTAGTTTTCAGACCTGTTGCTAGGGCTCTTTGGGGCGCTGACTCAGAAAACTGCACTGGATAGACAACATCAGCTCTAGTTTCTTAGGCATGGTGTTCCACTGTATCATCAGCTACTACGTCTTACTAGCTTATTAATTTAGCATCCTAGTTTTAAATATAAGAAGGATTGAAACCCACAAGTTACAGGATAAGGCAAAAAAGGTAAGAAAATATTTGAAAAGGAATTAGGTATTAAGGGACTTCCCACGTATATGGACCCATGTTGGCTAGTTGGTTATTCAGTGACCTGATAATAAGGTCAATGGTTCAAACCCGCCAGTCACCTTGCAGCCTTTAAAATACTGAAAAGTTTGGCAAACCCAACTGAGCAGTTCTCCATCCTATAGGGTCACTCTGAGTTAGAATCAATTAGAGGGCAGACAGTTTTTCTTTGGGGGATGGGAGGCTGTGCAGTACACACAGACTACAAGTTAGGTCCTGCAGAGCTAGACCACAGCTTGAGAAGGGTGGGGAAAACAGAAAAGGCACAGCTACGGAAGGTGTGGTAGCAATTCAGAATGTTGAAAATGTGAGATTTCCTAAAAGTTTTGAAGGTCAATTTTTTTCTTCAAATTATGAAGTCAACACTTCAGAATACATTTTTAATATAGACATCAATGATTAATTCATGGTACATGTTTCAGAGATGAGGTTGACGCCAAGCTTCTTTATAAGACCCATTCTAACTTTTAAGCATTGCTGTGAATGGATGGAAAGGTTGTGCCACATTATCCCAAGATTGGGACATCTTCATTTTAATAAAGGAGTTTGAACTCTGACAGATCCATTGGGGGGTTTCAGAAACTTGACTCTCTATGTACTGTCCCAAACTCATGACCAGTCAGGCGATTATAAGTCACAGAGACCCTGTAGGCTGGAGTGGAACTGCCATGGGTGTGTTTCTGAGGCTGTGAATCTTTTTGGGAGCAGGAAGCCTGGTGTTTCCCTTGCAGGGCAGGTGTGGGCTGGAAAAGCTGACCTTGTGGTTAACAGCCAAACGCATTACTGACGACACCACCAAACTCAAACCAAACTCGCTGCCATCAAGTCAGTACCAACTCTACCACTCACTACGACAGGGTAGAACTGTGAGTTTCCGAAACGTTAACGCTGTTGGAGACGAGGGCTTGTCTTTCCCGGGATGCAGCTGACCTGGCAGTTAGCCGCCCAAATCATCACCACACCACTACCTGGGCTCCTTATGTACTGCACAGTAACTCTGATTTCTGGCCCCTTTTTAAGATAACAAATTAGAGCTGCCTGTTATTCAGTTCCTCCTCAGCATGAAGTGATAAGTGATACTCGGGGGAGATTTCACGGCATGTCATTGGCACTGTTCAAATCTACCTTTGGCTCAAAGAACACCGTGTGAAGTATCACCAAAATATTTAGCACAACACAAATGTCTTTAAATAAAGCCAGCATGCACTTCTCTACCTCAGGCCAGCTAACATGATGCTAAAACCGCCTGCGAGCAGAGGGAAGAGTGGTATATGGCTTATGTTCTGGACTTCAAAAACCAGAGCTCACAAGTAGAAAAATGTTTGAAAATGATGCTGGCAACAAGTGTACAAATGTGCTTGACACAGATAAAACTCAACACATGGAGCCCAGGAACAGGAATGAGAATAGAGATACCAAAAGGGGAGGGGGAAGGTGGGGAGGGAGGGGGGTACTGACGCAATGAAGGGCACATAACCACACCCCCCCATCCAGCGGGAAGAACAACGGAAACCAGAGGGGAGGGGAGACAGTGGTCGGTGTGGGATTTAAAAATAATTAACAATCTACAATGGATCAAGGGGCCATGAGGGTTGGGGAGGGAGGGGGGGGAGGGAAGAAAAGAGGAGCTGATCCCAAGGGCTCAATGGAAAGTAAATGTCTAGAAAAGAATGATGGAATATATGTACTAATATGTTGGATTCAATTGATATATAGATTGTAACAAGAGTTGTAAGAGCCCCCAATAAAATGATTAAAAAATTTTTTTAAATAAAGCAAATGAAAATGAGAGAGAAAAAAAGTGCTTGACACAATGGATGCATGTATGGCGTGTGACAAGAGCTGTATGAGTCCCCAATAACATGATTTTTTTTTTAAATGAGCTCAGAGGGGGAACTGGTGTCATTTTCGTAGTCAGCAGGTCAAACATAACCACAGACAAGTCTAACATGTGAAGCACCAAAATGCCTGCCGGCCGCATAATTACTTTATGTGCTATAGTTGGCTGCTTCAAGAAGACAAATCTTGCGTTTTGTGAAATGGCACCGAGAAGCTTCGTCCTGCAGGGCAGGTAAGCCTCCTCACACCTTTCCTGCCAAGGGAGCAGGAGAGGATGGGCTGCTTACTGTGCTCACGTCACAGCTGGAGGAACTAAGGCGAGTTAAGCAGCTTGGCCAGGATCACACACCTGTAGCAGTGGCTTCGCTCAACAAGTAGCCACAGAGCCTCCATTCACATCCCCATCTTCACGGAGCGCTTGCTTTGGGCCAATGCTCTCACAGAAATTCTGGGGCAGACAGGGAAAAAAGACCAACCGTCAAGCCTTGCTCTGAGTATACCTGGGCCGGGGGTGTGGCATCCCTACCTTCTGGAGTCGCGCCCCCCCCAAACAGTCATTTGCTCCTGTAATCAGTATGTCACTAAGATTCTCTCAAATATCTCTGACACTAGAACGGCTCTGAAGAAACAGGCCGGCATGAAATGACATGAAATGCAAGAATCGCAGGAAACGCTGTACTAAAGGACTGCGGTCATGAGTGTTTGCTATACCTGTCATTGGCCATCTCTTTTGGGAGTCTGTTTTAATGAAATGAGCGTGAGGGGTGCTTAAGTCCAGAGACCTACCTATATTTGCATCCCAGCTCCAAAGAGCCGGTGTGTCGCCTTGGGTAAATAGTTGAAGTCCTTGTCACTGGTGTTTGTCTACTGCGCGTTATTGTGTTGAGTTAGCATTTACTCATACTAGTTGTTGAGTTTTACATGAAATGCTTTGTATGAATTCCCAAATGCAAAACACACCAAAATAGTAAAGGATAACTCCCATTTTACAGATAAAGAAACTGAGGTTCAGAGGTGTTGATTTGTCCAACGTCACACGGCTGGTAAGTTGCAAGGTCAGGACTTGAACACAAGTGCATGTTACCTCCAGGTCTGTGCCAAAATAGATGCTAAAATTGCTAGTCCCATTTATTACAGAGTAAGGACTGATGGATGGGAATTTCCATGGAAAAGAATACCTATGACGCGTGCATAGTAACAAAGCTCTGAACCTTTGGCCTGCTGCAGTCTGTATTTCCCTCAAATCCTCTTTCCCCATCAATAACCCACAGTCACTGAGTCAATTCAGACTCACAGCAACCCTGCAGGACAGAGGAGAACTGCTCCTGAGGCGTTTGGAGACTTGAAATCTATTTTTTTTTTGCCAGTTTTTGTTGGAACTCTTTATGGAAGCCAACAGCCTCATCGTTTCCCCCAAGGAATGGCTGCAGCTAGGTTTGAACCACTGACTTCGCGATTAGCTCAATACATAACCCATTATACTCGCAGGGCTCCTTTCCTCCATCACATACTTCAAATGTGTTCACCTTTCACAGGTTATGAGCTCTCCACTGGTATCGGGTGCTAACGGATTCTCTGTCAATGGAGGAGTCTAGCACAGTTGCAGGTCTTCATCCAAAGCCCGGCTCCTCAGCTGGGCCTTGCTCTCCTGAATAGAACACTTCTCTTTCCACTTCAGAGTTGGAGGCTAAGTCAGGAAAAAACTTAAAGACAGACATGGCTCTACTTGGTAGTTCTGGGAGCTGACTCTGTACGGTTACGGAAAGGTCTCACCAATCCACACATTCCTGTGTCCACCCAGGAACCACTATTACCTGGCCTGAGTGGGTAGGTTTCTCCAGGAGAGTGGAATAGAAAGCACAAGGTAGGGGCTGGGCTGTCTCCTGCAGGCCCTTTATAAATTCCATAATGGCTTGGAAACAAGTTACATATTCAAGAAAAAAAAAAAAAAAACAGGTCTTAAAACAAGGATGCCCCAATCTGATGGGAAGTTGCCCGGGGGACTTAGTCCCATCACATCCTAATAATGGGTGGTAAGACCGCAGCTGTCTTCCCATTGGGCCCCAAAGTCCCAGCTAGGAGGGTAAGGGAGAGCCAGGGCTGACTCCCAGGGATTTGGGGGCAGGGTCTTTACTTACCATGGACTCTGGAAACGCCCCCATGTAACATGCAAGGCCAACAAAAAGCATCCAACCAAGTACAATCATGACCAAAAATAAAAATTTCTAAGACGCAATTGCACAGTGAGAGATTATTCACCAGGGTTTTGGCAGAGGTGCGTGCTCATGAAACCCTTAGTTGCTGGAAGCCCTGCATGGCAGTTCTAGTCTTCAGCTCCAAAGGATCCACAGCTCTCTGGTGAAGATGCTAGACTCTAGTACGGCATTGTGACATCACTGTTCACTTGCCCAACCCCACCACCCAGTCAAAGGGGCTATCCCCTAGATCAATACCTGAGAAGCAGCATCAGCTTTGGTAGGAACGGGCTCTCCGCAGCACTGTGAGGAGGTGCATCATGAGCTAGGTCTTACTAAGGAGAAAACAGAGGCTCAGAGAACCTGCACTAGGTTCTGGAGCTGCTGTGTCCGAACTGGGGAGAGGAGTCAGGATCCAGTGTAAGAGGAGTTCGACAGGTTTGGGGAAGCTGTATTCCTAGTTTATGACAGCTGCGAAGGAAGCAGGCCGAATTCTGGAAGAATGAAACTCCGCTTCTCCCCCGGCTGCCCTTCCGTCCCATCTCCAGAACCACCACTTACTTTATACCTACGGCCCATTCATTCAGCTCCTCCCCGCTGGCTCTCTTTTCTTGGCTTTCAGGAACTTGTATGTATTGTATCACTTTCCTTACCGCACAATAACCTCCAACGGATGCTTGGGGCTCCTTGTTTCTTAGCCTCTGTTCATCACCAAACTTACCAAAAAAGTAATCCACACTCCGAGGCCTTCTTTCTAATCTATATTTGACCTCTTTGCCTCAAAGTCTGACTTCTTGCCTCTGCCTCACTACTTCAAATGCTCACAGGGGTCATCAAAAACCTACTTTCGGTCACCTCTAAGGACCCACTCTCCTTCCTCTTAACCTCTTGGCACTGTGGACCCCCTTTCTCTATCAGGGGTCTTCCTACATATACAACGCTGTAGTTTGCGCTGTTGACTAAGGGTTGGGCTGCTAAAGACAAGGTCGACAGTTCAAACCCACCAGCTGCTCCTCGGGAGAAAGAGGAAGCTGTCTGCTCCCATCACGATGTATAGCCTCAGGAACCCTGTGTAGGGTCACTGCGAATAGGACCCTCGTTCCTAGCGGTGGGTTTGGTTTTGTTTTATTGCAAAAATCACTGTAATTATAACATGGGAAATCATCTATAGAGAAAAAACTATATAAAGCCAAATATAAAGAAAAAATTTAATACTTTACTTTCTCTTCAATCCTTACCCTCCTGATATAACAATGTCACTAGCCTAGCATATATCCTTCTGCCAAAGACTGTTCCAGGAGCTTCTAAACACCATACACATATGATGAGGTACAGAGAACTGTCAGGGAGCCCTGGTGGTGTAGAGATGCATGAGGCTGCTACCTGCAAGGTCAGCAGTTCCAGACCACCAGCCCTTCCTTGGGAGAAAGATGAGCTTTATCCTCCTGTAAAGCCCGAGAAGAAATGTCTGTCGTGGAACAAGTGAGAAATATTTGAGCCTAGAACAAATGTAGGTTGGGACAAGAGGAAGGTCAACTGCCAAGTATCCTACTATACCCTGGTTTGATCCACCACAATCAAGTTTACAATAATCTCTGATAGTGAGGTTGGTCCAGTCCCTCGCCTGTGGCCAGAGAGGATCTGCCAGCGGCTTAATCTGACTAGATACTCTGCAGATGGGGTTTGGACTCCCACTGCCCTCCACAGGTAGCCCTCTACAAATTGGGTGTTCACAATTTGAGCTCTGATGCTTTTCCCTTCATCATATTGGGATTTTGTTATTATCATCTTCGGATCACACATGCGGACTTAGTGGTCACCTCACTTAGATGGCTGCTTAGCTGAATACAAGCCTTGAAGACGCCAGGCACGATTCTAATTGCTGGCTAGAAACCACCTGCTTTCTTCACCACACTTCGCTGAACCACCTCTATCTTCAGTGATCACTTCAGAAGGTGAGTACTGAGCAGGGCCGGGTAATTAGAATGAACTGCTCTTGGACTGGGGCTAGAATGACATGGGAGCTCAGAATCCATCTGCTTGTCCACAGGTGCTGAAGGACTCAGGTTGACATTGGCAGTCATAGTATGACAGAACCAAAAAGCAAAACCAACAAGGACAACAGCAAAAACAAACAACCCAAAAAACAAAAGAAAGGAAAAAGGGAAACATTGTCAATCATCCCCCTGGGGTAGAAGGCGATTGCACTGATGACATCCCTAGTTTATCAATGGCGCAGAATTTAAGATACTGTTGTTCTTAGGAGTTTATGGAAGCTGTTGCTTTGTATAGATTGATTTCCTAATTTCTGCACTGAACATGGGGGTTGGTGCTGGGCAAAATGTCCAGGATCACTTCTTACAAGGGAAGCTTTTTGTCTATCACATTTAAAACCTGTCATATTAATGCAAGGGGAGCATGGAGATAGTAAATATACAGTAGTTCTGGGAACCCTTTCATTGGACACCCACTACCTACCCAAGATCCAACAACGACCATTTCCACAGTCTTGGGGTGGCCATCCTTTGCTTCCTCTCCCATCAGAGTATTTCAGTCTTAAGTCCAAGGGTTCATGTAGTTTTGAGGGAGGGCCCAGTTCTTTTAGTTGGGGTTCCACATTGAGTCCTTCTGGTGTGGTCCTCGGTGTGGGAAACTGGTGACTGGGAAGAGAGTGTATCTGGACAAATTCTCTCTGCTCATGATTTAAGAAGCCTTGGAGGCTAGGATTCTAGATGGAGGGAGGCCTTCACATTGGTGAGTTGGAGAAGAGTCCCAGTCACATGCTCCTAATTAAAAATCATCCCCACAGTAACCTACCATAATCATGCTGCCTTAATGTTATTTCTGACAAGCACATGCTGATTACGATGTGGCCCTATAGGAGCAGACATGTTGCTATTGTTCTCCCTGCTCAGGGAATAGTCAACTCCCTTCTACCTACCAGCGCAGGGGTTCAGTTCCTCCCTGAATGAACTCAAGGACACCTAAGGTTAGGCTACTTCCCACCTTGTTATGTATGTAGTTGTCTGTAGCTAGGGGGGGCTTGCAAGTCCTGAGACTATATGAATTTGTGAAAAATACACTTGAGCGATCTCTCTCTCTCTCTCTCTTTATCTTTTGATCCTGACTCCATGGAGGAGGTAAGCAGACTATATTCTCTGTCTGTCTCTTTTATGTTTTCTTAATTGAATTCCTTAAAAAACAATCAGTCGTGGGAGGCTGCCTTCCTCTCCCACCTTGGGGTATGCAGGCTCCCTGTAAGGCCAGTGTCTAAGGTTGTCATAATGCTCAGTACATGGCATGGCTCACCAAGAGTTGGGTAGAAACGAGGGCTGCTACCTTCAAAAAAAAAGTCCACCACAATAAAAAACAAAACAAAACAAAAATCCACCACATCTTTCGTCCAGGGATTGGTTGGTGGGTTCGAACTGCTAAGCTGTTGGTTAGCAGCCCAACACACTTTAACCATGAAGCACAAGAGTCCCTGCAGGTTTATGCCTCTCTCCTTAAAAATAAGAAGAAAAGTTACTACCTCTGCCTTCTCTCCCCATCTCCAACAGGGTTCTTCCAAGCCACTGTGCCTTTTCTCGTTCCTGAAATTTGCAGTCCCTTTCGCCCCACCTTTCTATATGTAATTACAGTTTGGGGTCTTGATTTTTTGTAATACTGCTGAATTTAACACACACTCCTAGAACCAACCTCCCCTCCTTCCCACCTGCCCCTCTCCCTTTTCATCTGCCCCTCCCGTCTCACCCTGGGGAGAGGGAGGGATAGAAAGCACACACTGACCTGTCACTCACCATCTTCCATCCAGCAGAAGGCAGCAAGCAACCCTCACTAGCTAACACACCTGCCACCACACCGAGTGGGCCTGCGCTTGCAGGTGCCACTGGACCAACACAAACAACCATCAGTGCCCACCTAACCTGCCCTCAGCTGTCCCACAAGATCAGAAAACCCCGGCCCACGTGCACATATCCACCACCTCACCCACCCAGAGCGAGGTGGTGAGTGACCCAGTGCCGCCAGACTGGCAACCAGAGGAGCATGCCCGTGCTACCTGCCCAGATACATCCAGGCAAATAAGAAGACCAGGATGTAGCAAACATACAACCAAACAACCAACAAATAAAATAACGCATCAATGCCTTGGAAACAACAGATACTATCAGATCACCTAAAGAAGTAGGGCAGGATAGTTCCAACAAGTGGCCAAAGTAAAAAAACCATAAAATCTCCCAGAAAAACAAAGAGAGCTACTTGATCAATTCAAAAGGCTTATAGATAGAGCTCTAGGTAAGACCCAGAAAGAGATCAAGGAAAACAGAAAAAAATCAAGGCAAACACACACAATTAAAATTCAAGAAAACAAATAAGATACCATTAGAAACTATAGAAAAGCAGCAATTAGAAAACGAGAATAGTAACACTAGAATTTCCAAGCTAGATACCGCAGCAGTCTAACTAATGGAAGCCAGAATCAGTGGAATAGAGAATAAGTCCCTTGATACCAAGCTGTGAAACAGTCAGAAAAAGAATGCAGACAGGCTCATAGTTGTGTATGAAGCCTTTAAGAGAAATACTTTATGTGTGATATGAACTCCAAAACTAGAGGAGGGAAAAAGAAAGCTGATAAAATTGTCAAAGGTTCTCTGGTAGAAAATTTCCCTATATCACGAAAGATAAATGAGAAGCCATCCTGAACCCTAAATAGAATAGACCCTAAAAGAAAATCAAGAAGCTTTATCATTGTTAAATTTTCCAAAACCAAAGACAAAAAGAATTTTGAGAGCAGCTCAAGAAAAATGAAATGTTTATAAAAGTTTAAAAGTTTAATCTTTAAGACCTGTAAGAGCCCCCAATAAAATGATTTTTTTTGGTTTTTTTTAAAGTTTTTTTTAAAGTTTAAACTTTGATTTCTTAACAGAAACCAAGTAGGCAAGAAGGTAATAGGATTAAAGAAAATAAGTGCCAACCAAGAAGTATATGTCCAGTAAACTGTTCCTCAAATAAGATTAGAACATTTCCCGATAAATCAAAATTAAGGAAATCTGTGAAAACCAAACCAAGTTAAAAGAAACATTAAGGGGAATTATTTAGCTAAGGAACCAGCAATATCAGATAATACCCTGAGATTAAAACAACCAGAAACCAACTCAATCAAGGAATTTTTTTTAATGAAGCTACAGTACAGAAAACATGGAATCAGAAATATTAACATGTAAACAACTACAAAACAAAACCAAAAAAGGGAATACAATACAAAACAAAATATGTAGTTATATAAGTTACATATAGAGAGGAAGTGAAGGTGAGGTCAACATAGAACATATGGTTTTAAACGCAGGAGGATGAAAGCAAATTTCATGAGAATTACAAAATCAATCTCTTCGAAATAAAAAATGATTTTTAAAATTACCAAATTAACAAAATAAAAGGAAAATCATCAAGACTCAATAATCATAAAGTCAACTGCAGCGAAGGAAATAAAAAGAACTCAGCACAGCTAAGTATACAAAGAAATCAACAACACACACACCCAAAACTGACAGCAGTAAATTCATACCTATGAATAATCATACTGAATGTAAATGCTCCAGTCAAGAGGGAGGGAGTGGCAGAAAAAACAACCCATCAACCTGCTGCCTAGGTAAAATAAGCAGAAAATCAGACGCTTGTGTGGGGAGGTACGCAAAAACCAAACAGCACTAAAAAAAGACTATGGATGTGGCAATATTTAACTCTGGTGAAACAGACTTTAAGGCAAAAAGCAGCATAGGAGACAAGGAAGGGAATTATGTAATGATTAAAAGGTCAATCCAATAAGAGGATATAATAATAATACCTATCTATGCACCAATGAAAGTGCTCCAAAATAAATGAAACAGACTTTAACAGAAATTAAAAGAGAAATAGACAACTTCACAATAATAGGAGGTGACTTAAAAACATTGCTTTCCTGACAGACACAACCAGAAAGAAATTCACTAAGAGACAGAGGAGTTACTGTATATACTTGAGTATAAGCCGACCTGAATATCAGCCGAGGCACCTAATTTTACCACACAAACTGCATTAAAAATGTGTTGAAAAGCTCGGCTTATACTAGAGTATATATGGTATGTGATATGGTCAACTTGATCTCATAGACATACAAAAAACACTCCACCCAACAACAGCCACCGCGGTACACACATTTTCTTTTCCAGTGCACATGGATCATTTTCAAGAAGAAATATATGAAAGGCCACAAAGCAAACATTAATACATTTTAAATCATCAAACTAATATAGTTAATCTTGCCAGATTATTATATTATAAACAAATCAAGGGAAACAAATAAATTGAAACTGAGTAACTGCTTAAAAACTACGAAGTAATTGAAGATATAAAGAATTAAATTAAATCCAATCATTAAAAGCACAACACACCAAAGTCTTTGAGACACAGCAAATGCAGTGCTCAGAGATTTATTTATTTATTTTTAGATCATTTTATTGGGACTCTTTCAGCTTTTATAACAATCCATGCATCAATTGTATCAAACAGATTTATACATATGCTGCCATCATTACTTTCTAAACATTTATATTCTATTTGAGACTTTGGTATCAGCTCCTCTTTTTATTATCCCTCCCACCCTCCCACCCTCCTAACCCCTTGATATATTATAAATTATTGATTTCATATCATACACCAACTGTGTCTCCCTTCCCCTGTGGTTTCTTTCCCTCTTTTCTCCTCTCCTGGTATCGCTACTCCCATTTCTGTTCCTGAGGGTTTTATCTGACCTAGATCCTGTGTGTCATGAGCTCGTATCTGTACCTGTGTATATGCTCCAACCTAGCCTATAGTGAAAGGCAGGACTGGGGTCATGATAGTGGGGAGTAAGGAAGCCTCAAAGAACCAGAGGAATATTGTGTGTTTCATCAGTGGTATACTTCACCCTGGATGACTCATCCCTCTCTTGTGACCCTTCTGTGAGAGAATGTCCCATTGTCTACAGATGGGTTTTGGGTCTTTGATCCAACTCCTATCATTCTCAACAATAGGGTTTTTGTTCATTTGTTTGTTTTGGGTCTTCTGATATCTGTTACCTGTTATCGACACCTCATGATTGCACAGGCCAGTGTGCTTCTTCCGTGTGGGCTTTTTGCTTCTCTGCTAGATGGTTGCTTGGTTACTATCAAGCCTTTAAGACCCTCGATGCTACATCTTTTGCTAGCTGGGCACCATCAGTTTTCTTCACCACATTTCCTTATGCACCCATGTTGTCTTCAGCGGTCAATCATGCTGGGAGGGTGAGCATCACAGAATGGCAGGTTGTTAGAACAAAGTATTTTTGTGTTGAGGGAGGGCTTGAGCAGAGGCCCAAAGTCTGTCCACTTCCTCAGCGTATTGCCATATAAACATATGTACTTATGCTGAACCTCTATTTTTATGAATTAAACCTTTATTTATACCTCTGCCCATAGCTTTGCTTCCTAGATCTTTCCCGTTTCCTTTTACCTTCCTCCTGCCCCACCATCATGTTTGCCCTTTTTCTTTCTCTTAGTACTTCCTCTCAGCTAGATTGCTGTTGCTCCAACATACCCAGTATCTCTACATCCTTGTTGTTGATTTTAATTCCCTAGTTGTTCCTCTGTCTATGGTGGTGCTTGCTCACTGCTCCCTTCCCCACCTCCTCCTCCCCCTTAATGCCTCCAGAAACATCAGTCCTGCTGCTTTTCCCCTCGGGCTTGCTTCTCATCAGAGATCCATTTATAATGCAGTTGCAAAATACGTGTAAAGTGTTAGATGGGAAACTAATTTGCCCTGTAAACGTTCATCTAAACCACAATAAAGTATTCAAAAAAGAATATGACTACATTCATTTTAGAGCAGCGGTTCTCAACCTGTCGGTCGAGACCCCTTTGGGGGTCTAACGACCCTTTCACAGGGGTTGCCCGATTCATAAGAGTAGCAAAATTACAGTTATGAAGTAGCAACAAAAATAATGTTATGGTTGGGGGGTCACCACAACATGAGGAACTGTATTAAAGGGTCATGGCATTAGGAAGGTTGAGAACCACTGCTTTAGAGGCTCCTTGTGAGATACTTGTTCAGCTGTCTAAGGACATGGGGTAGGGTCTTTTGGGAATAATCATGTCTTATTTCTAATTAATTGTAAATTGTATACCTGACAATATTTGTTCTGTGACTTTTACTGTAACATCCACCTGGTAGTGAGTTTGTGTAGAAGTAACCGCCCCTATAAACAGCCCTTACATACTACTAGTACCTCTGACTTGTTGAGTGAAAAAATTAATTTAAGGTGATTTGCCACACTAAGATATTGGTATGCCGGTCTTATAAAGACATAATCAAATTTCTTTCAGCTTAGATTGTTTCATTTCAGAACAGAAAGGGATTCTTTTCATAGTCATGGGTCTACTGGGGGTTAATTGTTGCTGCAGATGTGATTGATAATAAGAGTTTATTGATCAGTATCTAGATAAACTGTTTCAGTGACTTCCACCATAAAGTGACACACCAGCATAATCTAGCCCAGGGTTTAGAATCGTGAACTGAGTGAGTCATGAAAAATGACAATGAAGCACTTTGTTAGATTAATGAACAGCAAAATGCATGCATGAATTCTGATACCAGTTAGCATAAAACAATCACTTAACGCACTTTTGCATATTTTCATCTGCAGTCTCCAGTAGATGCGGAATGCGTTGAACTTTCCAGAAGTCCTATTTACTTCTGGGCAGTGTAAGTAAAGCGTGCTGGAGAGTGATAATGACCAACAACCATTTCAAAACAGGTATGCCTCCACTTGGACGTACTTAAAAAAAAAAAGACCTCGTGTTTCTTTTACCTTCTCTCCTGCTCCGGTTCCTTCACTATTTCTCTTTTCATAAATGTTTCCAAGTTTCCTTCCTGCAAGCGGGGTCCTACACGCCGCGCGTCTAACGCGTGTGTCCGCACCTCCAACCACTTGCTCTCCCGGGCGCGTGCAGGACGGAGCCCGAAGCACTTTCACGAGAGCGGACTGTCCGGGGTGGAAAGGGGCGGGGTCTTGGTCCGCTGGGGAAGTTTGGTCCGCGGCGGCCGCCGTCCCGGGCTGTATCCGGAAGGAGCTCCCGGGACTGGGTTTGCGGCGCCTGGTGGCTTGTCTTTGCTGGCGATGGAGTTCGACTGCGAGGAACTGAGGCGCCTGCTTGCCAAGGTCGGGGCAGCCGCTGGGCCAGCTCTGGGGCCCAGGCTTGGGGGGCGTCTCGCCCGCCCGATGGACGTCCCGCCCCCGGCCAACCTGCCTTCTCGTCCCGTTCCCCTGGCCGGCCGGCCGGCCGGTTGGATTCGGGGGCTGGATAGTAACGCCGGTTGGGGGACCGGGCCCTACAGGGCTGCTGGAGTCAGAGGCCACGCCTTTCGGGGGTCTGGCCTCCGATTCCACCCGACGCCATCGCTTGGACCCCTCTTCTCCGCCGGCACACGCTCTGCCTTTAACCTCGTCCTCCTCTGTACCGTAACGGCCTGGTCTTTTACTCTCTCAGCACTTAACCTTTCAGAGACCCAGCTCAGGTGGCACTCCTTGGAAGATGGAGTCATGATTTTTCTGCTTCAGAAAGATCAATGACCATATTGGAGAGTAGTTAACGTCAGTGAATGAAAAGCCCCGAGTAGATTTAGGAATGAACATAGGGCTTGAAGGCCCTGGAGAGTCCTCAGATGTTCCAAGATGGGCTGGTGGGAGGGCTGACCCCGAGGTTTGGCCTCCATTTCTAAGGCAGGACTAGCACCAGCTTCCTGGTCAGAAGACACTTATGTATTCATTGCCAGGAAAAAGGATACTTTGTGGTATATTCATAACCAGGAGGAACAATGTACTTTGTCGCAATGAAAATGAACGACTGTGTGCAACAGTACAGATACATCTTAGGAACTTTTATATGAGTGGACACAAATTGGAGGTTTATATGAAATTATATTTTGATACGCCTAGAAACAAGGAAAATTAAGCAGTATGTTGCTGAGGGGTACACACATACGTGATGTAAATTTGGAGGGGAAAAGTAAAGGAAAGAATACACTATTCAAAGACAGGCTGAGGAATTGGAAAAGGTGTACTCATGTTACGGAATTAGAAATGTGCTAGGGACTCTCTAATATTGTGACTACTGGCCACTGTGTCTGTTGAAAGGATTTGCAATTAGAATTAAAGATTCCGTTTCTCAGACACACAAGTCACATTTCAGGTGCTCAAGAGCCACCGTATGTGCTGACCATATTGGGAAGCACAGATAATAGATTGTTTTCATCAACTCAGAAAGTTCTGTTGTCCAGCCCTGGTCTAGAAGTGCGTGCGTTGCTCCATGGATGTCTATTTGATTATTACTCTGCAAAATGGAGGAAGTTGGATGTCATGATTAAAGGCCCAGGTCCTGGGTTTGAGCTGTGACCTCCCTTAGTATGTAACTCTTCCAGTTGCTTTGATTCTCTAGCTCTCCTTTTGTTCTGCAAAGTAGAACAATTGCTAGTCCTGCTTGCCTAATAAGGAGCCCTGGTGGTATAGTGAATTACTGTTGAGCTGCTAACCACATGCATAGTGGTTCAAACCCATCAGCCACTCCACAAGAGAGAGCTGAGACTTGCTGTTCCCGTAAAGATTTACAGCCTCGGAAACCTAAAGGGGCAATTCTGTTCTGTTCTTTCCTGGGTCAATATGAGTCAATGGATGTGATTGAGTTACTTACCTCCTAAGGTTACTCTTAGAAGGGTTAATCCAAATACTATTCATGTCTGTAAAGCTCCCACCTAGCACACAGTATTCAGTTAATTAACTGTAATTATTATTGTTGATCATAGTTTTACTTGGATCTTATCACTTTTCTCTTTTCAGTACAAATTCAGAGATCTAACTGTAGAAGAACTGAAGAACGTTAATATGTTTTACCCACATTTCAGATATTCTTTGGACACCTATGGTAAGGATCAGATCTTCTCGCATTTGCTGCAGTATTTGAACGATTACTTATTTGGTTCTAGAGAACTTCAGAATCATAATTTCTCATTTCTCTCATATCACCTAGTGTTTGTGGAGAAATATATGTTAATAGAAAACATATTATATTTGTTTTCTGTTGCTGCTATAACAAATTGCCAAAAAGGGATTGCTTTAAAACCCTGTAAAAAAATCGCTGCGAGTCAGAGTCAATTGACTAGCTGGCGGTGGAGTTTTTGTGTTTTCTTTCTTTGTTTTTGGTATGGTTTGGATCTAAGTGGTCTAACGTTTTGGTTACCACTTAATAAGAGAAGATCTGGTTGTCTAAAAAGATTTTACTACTTTTCATTTATTTCTGTCAACAACCCAGAGTTGGAAATAACAATTTGTGTCATGACCTCATATCATGACCTCATATACCATACATATAAAATACTATGTCACTCTGGCATTTTCTAGTCTATTCCACTTAAAACACAAAAGTTAGGTGAGACATACTGAAATTTATTTCAGTACCCATGAATTAGTCAAAACATTTAAAAAAACTACATGAATAAGTTTTATATTTGAATTAGTTTTGATTAAAAACGATATCAAATTCAGATTTACTTATCAGAAATCTTGAGTTATTAAGATATTTCTTTAGAAATAGCTAATTTTATATGTGGAAGAAATTATTAGATTCTAATCTATTTGTATAACTGGAGATGCTTCCATATGTTTTATTTACATTCTCTTACATGTTTTGTATGACCCAGTCAATGAGATGGTTTTATTGTCTTCATTTTTCAGATAAAGAAATGGAACTCATTAAGTTTAAATACAGAGCTAGGGAGGAGATGGGGTTTTTACCCATGTCTAGGATCCCATTCGACTTATGCCCTTATACAACATATGCCTTCACCATATGGAGTTGATGCTCTGTGTACTATTTTACTCCTATTCTCCTTTCCTCCTGCCTAGAAAAGTGATCTCAGTGCCATTACACCCTCAAATTACGACGTTTGTGTTATCAACATACATCTTAGTATTGGTAGCGATGGCCCTCATGCATTGTAATTCTATGTGAGTTTTTTACATCATTTGGACAACTATTTACACCTGTGATCCTTTCATGCACTTTTATTACCTTTTACTCCCCAGTATGCCACTTAGTGATGGAAAGGGTGAATTGTCAGGGCACTGACACCTGAAAAAATATTTAGAATTACTGGACTAGAGACACCAAAGAAATCAATTATCTACCTTTCTAAGAGGTTGCTTTAAAAGATAAACTATAAAATTACACTTTCTGAAAAGGAGTATCGCTGATTGGTTACATGTGACAATTGTTTAATAATGTCCCCATAGCTCTTAATGCTCTACTTCTTACTAAGGGTTTTCATATTAGTGATCTCCTTTTGTCCTTATGAAAACCTTGTGAAGCACTCTTTATTGTTTTGATGAAGAATCTGAAACCCAAAGTCACATGTCTCTCAATGGGAAGGTGGAGCAAGAACTTCGGAGTTTGGTACCAAAGCCTCACATCCTTCCAGCCGTCTTCCTTCACCTTTTAAGAAAATGGCGTCTAGTCATTCCCCCTTGTCAGTGTTGTTAGTGATTCCTGGGTGATGATGATTTTTAGAGACTGTAAATGTGTGTTTGTGTTGATACAGCTTTGTTTTGTTTTTCTCCCTTACTTCTGATTGCATACTTGGGGGCTTTTTTCCTTTCCAGTTTTTAAAGATAGTTCCCAGAGAGACCTGCTGAATTTTACTGGCACGATTCCGGTGATGTATCAGGGTAAGTTTGGGAGTTTGAATGTGGGCATTTTCTTAAAAACCAATCCATTTAATGAGAACTTAACATTTACAAAGTATTTTCATATATGTGTGATCTGTACAGAATCTCACAGGGCATGACAGGGTCCCATCCTGGTCAAGGAACGCTTAGGTTAGTGCCAACAAGTTGGATTCCATTTCAAAAATATTTTGTAAGTGGCAATGATTACCTCCTACTGTGCTTTTTTCTGGGGTAGAGAAGAGACCAAGAGAGGCTGTAGGTTCAACCTTGTAGAAAACTCCCCCTGCTTTCTGTAGAAAGCTACCAGGGTCTCATCTTTTTCTCCATACACTGATGTTTTGTTCCTTTTTACTCCTCCATTTGATATAGCATTATCCCATTTAATAGGTGAAACAATTTCAGCCTAGTGGGAGGCTTATCCAAATCCATATGGCTCGTTGTGGGCAGTGATGGTGCAGTGGTGAACCTCACTTTCCAAGCAGGAGATCCAGGTTTGATTCCGGACTGTGCACCTCATACACAGCAGCCACCCTTTTAGTCCCTGGGTGTTTGCATTGTGACTATGATGTTGAATAATTTTCCAGACCAAGGTAGACTAGGAAGAAAGGCCTGGGGATCTACTTCCAAAAATCAGTGAATGAAAATCCTATGGATCACAGCAAACTAATTTGTATCCCATCATGGGGATGGCGTAGAGCATTTCTTTCCGTTGTGAATGGTGTGCCCTGCAGTTGCTAACAATGACAGCACAGCTACATGACGATTCTGTAATTCCCATTCTGCAAAATATTATCCAGTAATTTGTATGTGATAGTATATACAATTTTTGAGCTCCTTGAAAGCCAGCATCAGATTCATTTTAGTTCATTTTCATTGGTTTGTTTATTCACTCTTACTCATTTAAGGAACTTTTATTGAACACCCAGTATGTGTTGGAGTTATAGATATGAATAAGGCATAATCCCTTCTATAAGTTAACATTAGAGAAGGAGAAACAGATCTATAAGCAAATCATTTCAATCCAGAGTAAATTTTAAAGTGAAGTGATGCCTTTCAAGAAAAGTTCGATAGCTCTGTTTGGGTTAAGCAAAGCAGATTACATAGAGATGATGCTGTATCCCAAACTTTTGACAGAATATGCCCTGTAATTCCTTATAGGCTTGAATGGGCTGGTCATTGTCCTAATTAAATTTACTTAAAAGTTACACTGGTATTATCCTAATGGGAATGTATCTCTAGTGTAAATATGAACATAATGGGAACAACAGGCCTTGATATACATGAATATATATAAAATTTATAAATATACATTTATACATATTTATAAAATATATACATAAATATATATGTGCCCAGTGTTTCTTAAAATGATGCCTAACCAAACCATAAATATAATGGACATACTGCATTGTTGCTTGTATATGTGTTCATTTTATCTCAAATAGGGAATACGTATAACATACCAATTTGCTTGTGGATTTTGGATTCTCACCCTTTTGCCCCACCCATTTGCTTCTTGAAGCCAACTGCAAATATGGGAATATCAGTTGGGAAACATGTGGATGCTCAAGGCAGAATATATTTGCCCTATCTCCAAAACTGGAGCCATGTAAGATCAATTCAAATTTTTTTCCAATAAGTTTTATATTTCTGCATATTTATCTTTAATCTTAATGATAAAGGTAAGTAAAATATTGCATCTTATGGGAATTCTATTAATTAAATGTTTTTTAAAGTAATTTGAGATTCAGACAAAAGTAAGGGATCATACCTTACAGATAATAATGATACCTTGAGATTAAGGTTTATATAATAATAGCCTATTGTGATTCAGGTAGATATTCACCTGAAGCATGTATACATTATTTTACTATATTTCTCAAAAATCCTACAGGGAAAAGTATTTTGGCTTTCATTTTTAAAAGATATCATTACCATTTAAAAAATAATAATCAGGTATTGAAGTATAATGTCATTCATTTTTTTACTTGTATAAACTTGTGCAAGGAGGGAAGTAGCTGTTTTTCTGAACTCCAAGCGAACAAAGGCTATGATGCAGTGCTGTGTGGGTTTTCACAAGGTCAATGAATCATGAACAAACCCGAGAAGTTCAGTTTCTTTCTTCTTTCTCAGTTCAATTTCCCATAACAAACATATAATGAGTAAATGTTTCAGGCATCTAAAACAGACGTCATAGACTCAAGATTAAAGTAAAACAGCATCTTAGGATCTCACAAGAAAGTTTTCTTTCTTTTTTTCTCTCTCTCGTTACTTTTTAAAAAAAATCATTTTATTAGGGGCTCATACAACTCTTATCATAATCCATACATATATCAATTGTGTAAAGCACATTTGTACATTCATTGCCCTCATCATCCTCAAAACATCCACTCTCCACTTAAGCCCTTGGCACAAGAAAGTTTCTTGCAAACAAGCTACTCACTTCTCTGAGAACAAGCTATATAAAATGCTTCCTCCTAAATGTACGTTAAGAGAGCCTCTCCAGGCCATGCTCTGCTTCCTTCCGAATTTCCCATTAAGTTACCTTCCTGCGTTTTCTTCTCTACTTGGATGCCTCTTACGTGCCAGGCATTGTGATCCAGGACTGAACACAAAAGATAGAAGCTCCATGACTCCTGGAGCTTCTGTTCGGTTGGGAACTGAAACTTTATAGCCTATGGATGCATCTCCCAATTTCAACAAAGAGTGAATCAAGGGATTTGGAGCTTCTGGTTTATTTCCATACTATTAACTGACAAATACTTGGGCCTGACATTTAGGGAAGATTAAACAAAATAGAAGAGAGTATGGTCAGATAATTTCAATCCCATTTTTGTATCCTTATGATTTTTAAAAGTATACTGTGGTCCAGTGACCTGAAGTATATTTGGGTTTTTCTGGGGATGGGCACCTTTTCAGAATTCATAAGTGACATTTTCACCAGGTTTAGGAGTAAGGTTGGCCCTAAATGGCAATGTGTAAGTTCACTTGGTGCTTGAAGATCCACATCCGCTTTGATGTTACTGGTAACAGCCGCCCAGCCCTCGTCTCGTTGGTGCTCTGGAGCTGCTGGCTGATGTGTAGTCTGATCGCCCTCCTCCCGAAGCTGGCCAAGCTGTCAATGCACGCAGATTTTTGAAGAGAAAAATTCTTATTGACTCGTGCTGCTAGTCAAATTATAGCCCTAGTTTATAGTACACTGTATCATTCCCCATTTTTCCTAAGTGTGAAATACACATCCAATTGTATGTATCGATTGTGATGAGTTGTACGAGCCACCAATAAAATGATTTTTTTTAAAAGAAAAAGACATCCAAAAATTGTGTGGATGTAAATAATTTTTAAATGTAGTATAATACCCAACCAACACCCTCATACCACTTCCAAATTAAGAAATTACCTGTTCTTTTGAATTTCTCCTGTTTAAAAAAGGAAGTGATTGATTTACTCTATTTTGTTACGTAGTGCCTGGGCGCTAAACGCTTATACAGAACCCTCCAGGGCACAAGGATGGGTGTCTATTCCCGTGGAACAACAAAGGAAGAAGGGGAGTCGGGGGAGGATATGGGCTGCATGCTTCACGTCTTCCATAAATAACTGCCTCCTCTGCTGGGATACCAGAAGAACTGGCTGGCACCAGATACTGGATATCTTGATCTAACTCTCTGTAGAAGAATCCTCATCAAAAGGCGGGAAATTTAGAACAGAATTTGACATTTTCATGGACTCTAGTTGTCCTGGAGCCATAAAAGTTAGATAAACCCCTGAAACTTGCCCTGAGATTGTCTTTAAACTGTAAGCCAAAAAATATCCCTGAAGTTTCTGTGAAACCAAACAACTAGCAAAAAATCTCCGCCTTCAGCATTGCGCTCTCTTAGGATCCATTGGGATCAAATCGAAAAGAACAACTTTGAATCTTAGAAAGGAACAGGAGAGGGCAGTAAATTTATGCTCAGGGGGAGGAACAACTCAGACAAAAAGGACGGTGAGCACGGTCCAAGAATACAGTCAGTATCGCTAAGGGGTACACGTGGCAACTGCTGAATTCTGTGTTCTCAACAACAGCAAAACAATTGTTTCTTAAGGGCAAACAATTATGGTGCCTTTTACTTTGTTTTTATGTATTTCAAATATGAAAAATTTAAAGAGGAAAAAAGAAAGAGTAAAAGAAAGGACCCATCAAATTGTTAACAGTGGAGAATGAGGTGGGAAGACATTAGCCCTTTACTTTAGGAACTTGTATATTATCTGCAGCATTTGTTGAGTTAAAATAGATTGTCAGTGAAGTGGGAAGAATGTGGTTACCAAGCTGATTCTGATTCACAGTGTACAGACTAGAATTGCTTCATAGGGTTTGCAGGGCTGTGATTTCCCGAAGCAGGCAGCCAGGCCTGTCTCCGACGGTGCTTGCTGTAGAGTCTGACCGCCAGCCTTTTTGCTGATAGTCAGCACTTACCCAGTTGTACTAACCAGGGGCCAAATGCAATGACTAGGGCATAATGCAAATTTTCCAGTTGGAAAGACAAAATGGAACCCTTATTTTAATTTTCAGTACTTGTTTTGGAAATGAAAATCTTTTTCATATAATATCAACCATGTTGTCGTTTTTCTTTTTCCCCCCATAGGTTTATGATATAAAGTTTGAAAAATAAAATAATTTTATATTTTTAAAATAATATATATTTTTTAATTGCTAAAAGATCATTTTATTAGGGGCTCTTACAACTCTTGTTACAATTCATGCATCATTTGAATCAGCCATGTTTGTGCATATGTTGCCTTCATTCTTTTTTGGACATTTACTTTCTATTGAGCCCTTGGAAGCAACTCCTCTTTTTATCCCTCCCTCCCCTACTCTGTGTTTTTCTTTTGATGCATTCTCTGCTTGTATCTTTCATCCATTTTTTACTCCCCACCTCCTTTACCCCCAAGCATCCTCAGACAGTAGTTTGAAATACATACAGGATCATATTTCCTTTAAGTATTTCCTTTCTCTAGTTTTCGCTGGCATCTCATCTCCTTATTTGTTTAATAAATAATCAGAGCTAGTCTTATGACCTAATTGAGGTGGTGCTTGATTACAGTTTAGACAGTATTGACAAGGTATAAATTAAGTTTTCAAAAGACATGACATTGTTTGGATTGCCCTATTTAGAGATACCACCCCTAAACTCCACATGTAGTTGAGATGATAATTACGTTGTCTAGTTAGATGTAGTATAATGATATAGAATTTTAAAGTAGGTGGGGATCGCAAGGTCATTTCGCCGAGGTTTACCAGGAAACCTCGGAGGTTTCCTGGAAAGTTAACAGGTTACCATAAGTGAGGCTCATAAAACCTTAGGGATACAGTCAGTGGTTCTATTTGGCTTGGAGAACATGTATTTGAAAACATTTCTATCTCAAGACAAGGGAGATCTTTCTCAAAATAGGGCTAGTTTTCCGGACCCCTGGTTGTGAGTGTAGAAATAAGATTTAAGTACTTTCTACCAAGTCCTCAGTTTAGCACAGCAGGGGAATGGCAGAATTGACTGATCCCCGAGTTAGAGTCCTCCCTAGCTTACTTGGAGCTCTGGTGGCATACTGGTTACAAATGGGGCTGCTAGCCCCAGCTCTGCAGTTGGAATTACCCAGGCGCTCCCTGGGAGGAAGATGGAGCTTTTTATTGCCGCAAAGAGTTAATGCTCAGAAATTCAAGGGGCAGTTTTACCCTGCCCCGTCGGGTCGCTCTGAGTCAGCATTGACTTGATGGCGATGAGAGATACCTTATTGATAAGGTTCTACCCAATCATCTGGTGGGAGAGAAATGGATGAAAATGCCATGTTAAGAAATTGCCCGTCACCACAACATACTAGTAGTTCTTCCTAAGAAGCATAGCAAACATTGTTTGTACCCTCACAGTTTACTGTTGGCATGGCTTACCTCATGTGTTTCTCATGACAGCCACCTGGGTGTATTATTCACATTGTACCTCCCTGGTGACACTATGGATTAGGCATTAGGCTGCTAACCACAAGGTCAGCAATTCAAACTCACCACCACTCTTAGGGGGAAAGATGAGGCTGGCTGCTACTATAAACAAATACAATCTCAGAAACTCTATATATAGCTGCCATGAGGCCAAGTAGTATATTTGGTATTCTCTTCAGCAAAATGTAACTTTTTCCCTGTGTGTCTCTACAGCCTAAATCTGTCATTGTTGGATTAATTAAAGAAATGATTGCCAAGTTTCAAGAAGAACTTCCCCTGTATTCCCGATCGTCATCTGATGAGGCGCGGCAGGTAGACTTGCTAGCCTACATTGCAAAAATCACTGAAGGTTGGTACTCTGACATTTGGATTGCCTTGAGAGTTAGCGTGTTGTCGTTCTCACTGATTCCTGCTTTCCTCTCCTTGCTTTCCAGTTCACTTCCATAAATAAAGGTGTGTCTGAACCATTCTTGTCTTGCTCTGTTAAAAGAAAGAAAGAAACCCTGAGTGGACGTAGAGCTAATTGGGACTTACGGCGCCCCCTTGTGTTTCAGAGCACACGCACTCTGCAAAGGGTTCCATGGCTGTGGCTGTTCCCTGTCATCCTTTCTCCGGCGGCCCTTCTGAGCGGATGTGAATTGCCCAGCTCTCAGTTACTAATCCGGTGCTGACCCATGTGCCCCACCCAGGGACTCCTGTTCTAAATCACTCAACATAGATTGATCACCAGCCTTTTTCATCATATGATAGGTGCCCTTGTTGACTTCATTCAGTATATTCAATTGAAAGGTCTATGAGTCTTGATATTTCTCACTGAGAAGTCAGATACACATAGAGAAGTGCTAGTAAGGTGCTAAATGCTTTGTTTTTGTTTGGTTGGCATTGTAGACCAGAGCAGTAACAATCAGCATTTTTTTTTTTTAGAATTATGAAATCCCATTTTGGATTTTTATACATTATAACTTAATGTCTTGGAGAGTCTTATTGTAAGGTCCAAACTTACAACCAAGAGGGTACCCAGGAGCGGTTGAGCAATTGAGGTAAAATAACAAGACAGACAAAGCATGCAGGGTGTTCACCTATCCATGAATCCAGGAACAAGAAAGAGAGCAAACGTATTCTCCAGCAGGCTTATATAGTCTTGGGGCTAGCAAGCCCCAGTAAGTACATATGTAACATAGTGGGCAGGTACTAGAGGCATGCCCATAACTGGATGGACAGGTACCAGAGTTAAGATGGTGGCTTAACCTTGGATGCCCCTGAACTCTCTCCAAGGGGAACAATCTATGATCAATATCAGAAGAGTCAGCTGTGCTTTGGGAGGGGCGGACAGTAGAGTCTGATTGCTCTTACCAGCAGATAGTCTCTGAGCCCGGAGCACATAGTAAGCAGCCATCTGCTTGTAAGAATCATCTTGAAAGTAACACTACTGTGGGGGGACATTGTGGGGATGATTTTTAGTCAGGATAATGTGACTGGGATTCAGCTCCAACTCACAGATGTGAAGGCCTCCCTCCACCAGAGTCATGGCCTTTCAGACTCTCTATTATGAGTGTAGAGAATTTGTCCACATACACTCTCTTCCTGGTTTCCTAAATCTTAGTCATATTTTGAAAACATTTGGAAAATTATACTTCTTAAAAGGATAGCCCCTAGTAGTTAGTGGGATATTTAACATGAGACTGTAAACTTCCCAAAATCTCTTGTTTTACTTGCATTTGTTCATTTCAATAAATATTTCTTGAATGCCTAATATAAACTAGAACTAAAAGGAGTCCTGATGACACAATGGCTAAGCACTCTCCTCCATTCTGAAAGTCCAGCAGTTCAAACCCACAAGCTGCTCTGCGGGAAAACAATGTGCCAATCGACTTCTATAAAGATTTGCAGCCTTGAAAATCCCATGGGGAAATTCTGTGTCCTGTAGTGTCCATATGAATTGGAATTGACTTAGCAGCAGGGTTGTTTTTTTAAACTTTTATTATGGACTGGAGTGCCTGCATAGTACAAATGGTTAGCCAACAGTGGGAGGATTAGCTCCATCCAGAGTTGCCTCAGCAGAACAGCCTAGATGTTTACTTTAGACATGCCAGCCTGCTTCCTTGCTCAGTGAGCTTTCATAGAGTCAATGAGTCAGAGCTGATTTGGTCACAACTGTTTGCTTTAATTGTGAATTAACCCTGTGTGTTCTGTTTGAGATTTGTTATATTTTTAAAGAGATGTTGAAATGACTTTTGATACATTTTAAAATTCTCATGATAATCCACTTCTTTCTGTAGGTGTCTCAGACATAAATTCAAAGGGCTGGGCAAATCCTGAGACTAAAGCAATTAGTAAAATTACTGTGGTTGGAGGTGGAGAGTTGGGCATTGCCTGCACATTGGCAATTTCAGCAAAGGTATGTAAGCATGATTGCTGTAAACATACCCACTCCTCACTTACCAACTATCTTGTCGGCTGACATTTCATATTTACCACCAATTGTAAAGAAAAACCTCCTGTCTTGACTATTCAATAACGTACATCTGGCAGCAACTGGTGCCAAGATGTGAAACGAGAGTACCGTCGGCTACAGTGGTTAATTTGGCAGTGCCATGATTCTCAAGAGTTTGGCAGTCATGTGATGTTGCAATTTGGTAGTTATTGATGTAATATGACAAGTAATGAAATTTGGCAGCCATGTAATAATGTAGTCATCTCCATTTTATTAGCTGATGTGGTCTGCCTATGGTAACATAACATCGATTTCCACATAATGACCTGGTGTTCTCTGGAACCTACCCAAGTTAAGCGAGGAGTTAGCTGCACATCTATCATAGTGCTGTACTTCCAGGCAGTGTGGATTTGACATTAAAGAAATCATGGCTTCATTTTGTCATGTAGGAAAGCCTTATTGTGCTTAAAATAATATTTACTAAGTTGGCAAAAAGCTCTCATCAGGGATGTTGCCTCTTAAATAGTAGTTAATCATTGAATAGGCTTTGAAAAAGTAATTTAATGTACTAATCACCCTTTTCCAAGGGAAATAAAAAAATTGACATTTATCTGATTTAATCACAAGTTCTGTTTTCTGAGTCATGTTGCTTTAATTATGCTCATTTCATATAATGCTTACTTAATTTTAGGTCTTTCTGAACTGAGCATTTTTTTAAAAAGATTGACTTTTTTAGGATCATAGCTGCTAAATTGGTATTTTATACTGGTTTAAGACTTATTTTTTCCCTTGGTTAATCCTTTTAAATGAAATCTTCCTGTATAAATTGTTTACAGAAAGGCTTAAACCCCCTTCCACGGAGGCTCAAAAGACCTGCCTGCCTTTCTCTAGGGCAGTGGTTCTCAACCTTCCTAATGCCGTGACCCTTTAATACAGTTCATCATGTTTTGGTGATCCCCAACCATAACATTATTTTTGTTGCTACTTCATAAACTAATTTTGCTACTGTTATGAATCATAATGTAAATACCTGATATGCAGGATATATTTTCTTTTGTTTTTTAATGCAGAACAGGGTTTTATTATAACAATATATAAAACAACTTTAAGTGTTCACAACCGCACTATACAACATACTTTATGATTTATGGGTGTTATGCCGCTCACTCAAGTTTAGGGGAATAGTTTAAGAGAATTTCTGAAATTCACTGACCTTCATAAAGATGTGGGTTTGAAATATACATATATTTAAGAGCACATCGATTTTCACTCTCCTAACACTATTCACAAGCTCAGCACTTTCACACATCCTTAGTGAGCTAACCAAGCTCAAGACCTGTTATTTTATTATATATATATAATATTATATATATATTATATATATATGTTTAAATCATTTTATTGGGGGCTTGTACCATTCTTATCACAATCCATACATACATTCATTGTGTCAAGCATGTCTGTACATTTGTTGCCCTCATCATTCTCAAAACATTTGCCTTCTACTTGAGCCCTTAATATCGGCTGCTCATTTTCTCCCTCACCCCCGCTCCCTCATGAACCTTTCATAATTCATAAATTATTATTTTGTCATATGTTACATTGTCTGACGTCTCCC
>NW_022103958.1:33587964-33601863 GCF_000313985.2 Echinops telfairi
AAACCCATAAATATAGGCTCATAGATCTATTTCCCCATCCTCATATATTTGTATATGTACATGTCTTTATCTAGAGCTCTATAAATACCCTTTGCCTCCCAGCTCTTTCCTCTATTTCCATTGATTCGAGGACCTTCCTCTTTTGCATTCCCCTGTACTTTACCCAGCATGATGCCCTTTTCCAAGGACTAGTGTCTCCTGACAATATGTCCAAAGTATGTAAGATGCAGTCTTGCCATCCTTGCCTCACTCACAGTGGAGTGAGTACTCTGGCCATATTTCTTCCAAGACAGATTGGTTTGTCCTTCTGGGGAAAGGATGGAGAGATTAAAAACCACCTTCAGAAGTATATAGACCTAGATGGAGGATATGTTGAAAAACAAAAGCTTCATATTTTGATAGTCTTAGTAAAACTTTTATTTTTACTTATACTCCTGTTGTTAATCATCAGTATCATTGATGGACATTTAGGGTAAGTTCCTGCTAGTCATTTGCTATACTATACCTGAATGAGTATCTTTTTTTTAAATCAGAAAGTTCATGTTTTACAAAAACAGGATAGATTATATCATACATGGATTCACCACTTTGAAACCAAGTCTGAATGAGTATCTTATACATATTTTATCATTTTACACATGTACTAGTAAACTTATAGGGTAGTTCCCATGAGAATGAAGGATGGAGTAAAGGAAATGCTATATTTTAAATTTTCAATAGAAATAATAAAATTATCCTTCATATCAATTATACATGTTTACATTCCTGTGCACTGTGTATGGGAACATTTCTTTCCCTAAACTACTGTTATTAAACTTTTGGGGGCTTGCTAGTCCCTTCTCCTGAAGAATGTTATTGCTGGAGAAGTGAACTTACACACCTTATTGTGTAGTAGGAGCCCACAGTGCCACCCTTGATTGTTTTCTGTGTATGACTGCAGATGTCGCAAACTATAGCCTGTGCCTTTTATTCCCCACCGTTCGTCAACTTGAACCTCTTTCTTTCTTTGCAAGAAGACTGAGTTCTACACGAGGTGCTGGAAGACCTCGGGCAGGGTTACTCTGGGGTCCTGCACAATAGCTGTGCCCCTTCAGTGGGACGTTGGCATTTCCTTCAATGTCAGCAGTCTGGTTGGTGAGAACTGTCTTCATTTTCTCAGGAGATGCAGCAAAGATCTAGCCTTTATTTATTTTTTTCCACTTGGTAATATTTTTACTGAGTATAAATCTTTGAAAAACCATAATAGTAAGTTTTAATTCTTTTTTTAATAGTTTTATCGGCACATAATCCACATATCATACAACTCAATAGTTCAATTATATTAAGAAGAATTCTCCAATCATTATTTTTCATGGTAAAATCACTTTTCAAATGAGTTGTGAAGTCACCATCAGTTCCAGTTCTCCCTTCCTCCTCCCATCTACATTGTTTGCTCCCCCAAACCCTTCACTCTTCCTATCTCCCACCCCCACCCCTATCTCCCCTATAAACCCTTGCATTAGTTATTATCTCTCTGCATCTACTCCTTCTGTGCTTCACAAACTGGAAAAGCCAACAGAAACAAAATTAAGTGATAAGGGTAAAATAATAATAATGCAAAGATAAAAATACAAATAGTGTATAAGAAAGAAAAAACCACCATCAGTATTTAAAAGTTCAGGGAAGAAATTTTTTTCATGGAACAAGCAAGAAATACTTGCATCTAGAACAATTTCAGGTTGGGTCAAGAGGGAGGTCCACTGGCTACATATCAAGTTTGGTGCAGTATAATCACAGTTACAATGATCTCTATCTGATAATAAAACTATTCAAGACCCTTGCCTGCGGCCAGAGGGGATCTGCCAATGCCTTGATCTGACTAGATACTCTGCAGATCGGTTTTATCTTTGAATTCTGTTATTGCCATCTTGAATCACACAAGAGGATGTCCTTCTTCCGTGTGGACTTAGTTGACTACTCACTTAGAATGCTGCTTGTTTGAATACAAGCCTTTAAGACCCCAGACACTGTTCGGATTGATAGCCAGGCACCATCTGCTTTCTTCACCACTCTTTGCTGCAGTACCCGTGTCTTCCGTGATCATTTCATGAAGGTGCGTATCTAGCAGGGCCCTGTTATCAGAACTAGTTTTTCTTGCATTGGGGCTAGAGTTAAGTGGGGGACCCAGAATCTATCTGCTTGTCCCTGGAATATGCATGACTCAGGTTTACTTGGCAGATCTCTTTTGTCAAAATAAAAACTCCATAAGACCAACCACCCCAACAACAACAGAAACAAACCACCCAACAGACAACAAAAAATAAGCAAACAAAAACAAGCAAACTAAAAGCAGAAAACCAAATAGAAACAGAAAAGTAAAACATTGTCAGTCATCCCCCTGGTGTATAAGGTGATTGCACTGGTAACATCAGTTTTTCCAATGACACAGCACCCTGAACACTGTCAGTATGAGGTGTCTATTCCAGTACAGTTCCACTGTTAGCCTCAACCATTCACACATGTGTTAGTCTGGGTACATTAGAGAAACAAATCCACAGAAACTCATGTATAAGAGAGAGTTTTATATAAAGGTTAAGTGCACATCAAGAAAACATCCCAACCCAGTGCTGCCCAAGCCCACAAGTCCAACATTAACCCATATGTCTGACACCAATCTTTTACAAAGTCCTCCTCCATCTCACAAAACACACACTATGACGCCAACTGCAGGAGGAAAGCCGAGTCAGTGAACGTGTAAGCATCTCAGTGCTGGCTGGGGTCTCCACACGGGTGCTCCAGCACCCAGGGCTGCATCGGGGTAGGTCCATGTGGCTTCTTGGATGTCTTGCAGGAAGTGAGCCTTGCCAGCTGAAGTAGGGAACTGGCTAAGGGAGCTGCACCCAGGTCCAACCATCACAAAGCAAGAGACCTGAGAACTAGAAAGGCGAGGCTCACCCGAGCCATTTTTCTCTCCACCCTTCAATTAACCCCACATGTGTTTATCAGCCAGGTTGGCACAACACAGTTCAATCTCCCATTCAATTGAGCTCTGTTTACTCTATGCATGGGGATTGGTGCCAGGGGAAACTTCCTGGATCAGTTCTTCCAAGTTCAGTTCCCTGCCCAACAGATGAAGACCTCCCATGCCGCCCACCAGGTCCAAGGTCATTATGGTGTTTAGTTGATGGCATGGTTCATTGAGGGTTGGGCAGAAGTGTATTTGTAGTGTCTACCCAGGGACGGGAAACCTGGTCCATTGCTGCCCCCATAGGTTCCCTACAATCATTGTTTAGCATCCTTTCCCAATGTGAGGTTACTTCTCACTAACACCCGCCATACTCATCAACAGAACGATCAGTGTCTCCTCCAAAATGTAGATGCTCCTCTGCCCTGGTCTTGGCTGATTTTCCAGCAAGGTTCTCCTTCCATTCCTGTGGAGGCCCATTGATTTGCCCCAGCCTTGTCTCACTGTTGTATAGCCTCAAGTGGATGGTCTCCTCCCATTTACCCCCTCTGGGAGGAGTGACCCCGGACACTGTGAGGGCTCCTCCTTCAAGGTGGCTCTTGTGAGGGGCATAAACGGGAGGTGATGTATGGTTCATCGCCAAGAGGTAGCCTTCTCCCTTTTTGTTCAGGAATTGGTCCCTAAGATTTGTTTAATTGGCATTTCTCCTTATAATAACAGACTCATACAATACTTGTCCTTTTGTAATTGACTTACTTCACTCAGCATATTGGTTTCCAGGTCCTCCCATGTCGTAAGGTATTTCATGCTTTTATCGGTTTTTTAGGTATGCATGGTACTCCATTGTGTGTATGTACTGTAAGTTTATCCATTCTTCTACTCTTAGGCATTTGGGCTGCTTCTAGTTTCTTGCTATTGAGCACTGTGCTGCTAGGAACATGGGAGAGCATTTATCCACTCGTGTCTCATTTCTTTTGGGTATTGCTGGATCACATGGGATTTCAATTTCCAGTTGCTTCAAGTATCGCTATATCGTTTTCCACGGTGGCTGTATGTATTTGCAAGTCCACCAACAGTGTGCACGAGTTCCAGTCTCTCCATTTCCTTGCCAGCATTTGTTGGTTTCCATTTGGGGCTAGCATTGGTGTGCCTTTATTTTTTAAAGAGAAACTTGATGTTAGTTTGGCTTTCATGCTAGAAATGAGCTACTAAAGTAGACCTAAAACTATCACCCTAAAAATATATATATACATATATATTTATTTATATATATATATTGCCCTAAGCTCTTTCAAAATGGAAATATGACTTAAAAATAAACAAACTTAAGAATTGTAAACATATTATGGAAAATATCTCATCTTTATTATCAAAAGAAGCCTGCGATAGATGATTGAATTATTCCCTGTCAGATTGGTTTTCAGTATTTAAGCCTCACAAATTACATCATTCATATTCATATTAACTTTTTTCTTGCCTGTCACTTTTATTGTTAATCTGTTATATTTCCTTCTTTTTATTTTTTTATTTTTATTATTATTATTATTTTTATATATTTCCTTCTTAAGACAACAGCTCATAAGGCTCACATAAATGTTTTCAGCCCGCAATGAGCTTTTATTGAGTACCTGGCCACATCCAACGTAATGCTGTTCTTTTTCTTATTGTGCTATACAGGGCATCGCAGACAAGCTGGTCCTCTTAGACTTCTCGGAAGGCACTAAAGGAGGGATGATGGACCTTGACATCTTCAGCTTGCCTAATGTGGAGATAAGCAAAGGTCTGCTAGTCTACTAAACTTGAAAGATGCTTATCTTGTTTGCTCTTGATTTTGAGTCCTACATTTTTTAAAAAATTGTTTTAAAAAGCTATCTAGCCCAACAGTTGCCAATTTAATATTGTATGTATGTGATTTAGTAACATCAGCTACATTAATCATGTTGTGTAACCATCACCCATACCTGTTACTATATTTTCCATCATCGCAACCCAAAACTCAAATCTTCCTACCTTAACAAGATTGAGTCTGACAATTTTACCACTTAAAAGCACCTAAAGTTCATCTTGTCCATATCCCTCTTATTATAGATTGGGAAACTCAGGCTTAAATAAGTTAAGTGACTTGCCAGGGTTATACAGAGATTATAATTGATTATATTAACAAGAATCAAATGTTGCAATAACATTTGAATTGGTCAGGAGTTTGTCTCTGATTTATACATACTTTAATATGAACTTTTTTTCTCTGATTGTTTCCTTTCTTATAATGTATTCGTTAAAATCACTAGTTCTACAATTAAGTAGTCCAGGTGGCCCAGTGGGTTACATGTTGGGCTGCTAACCTCAAGGTTGGCAGTTCAAAGCTACCAGCTGCTCCATGGGAGAACAATGAGGCTATCCACTCCCTGTAAATATTTATAGCCTCGGATGCCCATAGGGACCAGTTCTGCTCTGTCCTATAAGGCTACTGTGAGTTAGAATTGACTTGAAGGCAACCGGATTGGTTTTGAGTTGGTTTGGTTTGATTTTAGAGTTGGACAGAGGTTTGTGCCCTAGCTCTACCACTTTTTAGTTCTGTGGCATTTCTCAGGCTCTGGAGTCTCTTAAACTTCAATTTCTTACCTATAAGATGGGAATAATGCACACCTCTGAGTATATAGCAAAGTGATAAACCAAGGTTGTGTTAGGCTGGGTTGTCTACAGAAACAGAACCAGTGAGACTCATATAAGAGGTAGAACTCTATTGCAAGAAGTAAGTTCATATTTAGAAGGCATCGCAGCCCAGTCCAACGTAAGTCCATGGGTCTGATGCGAGTCAGAGCCCTCTTCAGACTCATGTAGCTGCAGGTGCTGGAGGCAAGCACAAGTCCCAGCACCCAGTGGTTCTCTTTTAAAGAGGCCACACTTCCCAGAAGGTGTCATCAGTCTGTGATCTGAGTGACATATTGGCTCCATCCTACACTTTGATACAAATTCAAGTTGACATAAAGTCTACCAGAAAGATCTCTTAAAAGTTGCATTGCTTTCACTTAAAATATATTGCTAATAAATTCTCAGAAAAACAAAAAGGTTTTGTATCATTAAAATATTGTTTCTAAAAAAAAAATATATATATATATATATATTGTTTCTATCCTTTTCATTTTTAAAACCTTTGCATATAATTTACAATTATATAAATATTTTAGCATATATGTGTATGCGTGTGTACATGCACACAGAGACCATATTTAGGGGTACAGGCTTTTAAAATATTTTACTCACAGGGTTGGATAGTCAAAACTTCTGATATGCCCTTCAATTAGAGAATGCGTATTTCCCAAATCCTTTCTCCCAGGTTATAGCTATGATCAGATTGTGTTAAAATTATTTGGCCTTCTTTTACCTCTATGTTTCTTGAATAAAATTATTGAGATATATATATATGTTTTTTATAAATCAATTTATTGGGGCTCATAAAATTCAAAAATTATTGAGATATTTTGTGGTCTCACAAGCTCAAATGTATTAACAGTGGATCAAAAAAGCTGAAATTATACCTAAGAAAATTGGTTGTCATTTCTCAAAAGAAGATACATAAATGTCTATTAAGTACAGGAGAATGTGTTCAACATCATTAGTCTAATTAGGGAAGTGCAAATTAAAATTACAATGAGATAGATACCACTTCATACCTACTAGAGTGCTAATATCGACAACAAGATCAAACAAAAGCAACAGTGACGATGTTCTGGAAAGGCTGTGGAGAAATTGGAACCCTCATTCAAGGTGGTGGGAAGCAGGCATTTCTTCTAAAAGTTCTAAAAGTTCAACTGCTCTCATATCTCCCAGCAATGCTCCTACTTCAGAAAGCAGAGAGGCTTGAAAGCAGGGATTCAGATAGTTGTACACCAATGCTCTTTGCATCATTATTTATAGCAGCCCAAAGGTATAAACCACCTAGGTGTCCATACCAATAGATGACTGGATAAACAAAAGGTAGTATGTCCATACACTAGGACATTATTTAGTTACAAAGATAAATGCAGTTCTGATCCGTACTATGATGTGGATGAGGAATCTTGTAAACATACTGAATTAAGTAAGAAAGATACAAAAGGACAAATATTGTTTGATATCACTTACACAAATATCCAGAATAGTCAAATTAATTAGAAACCAATGTTTATTACCAGGGGCAATGGTGGAGGGGAAAATATTGCTTAAAGAGTATTGAGTTTCTCATTAGAGTGATAAAGTTTTGGAAAGACATAGTAGTGATGATTGGATAACATTGTTATCCACTGATTTGTACACTTAAAAGTGGTTAAAATTGCAAAATTTAGATTATACAAAGGTCTTCAAAAAGTGTGTGGAAAAAATTCAGTTTTTTGTGTGTGAACTTCTGAAATCCCCTGGCATGTATATTTTAACAAGAAAAGAAAAACCGGTTGTAATGGTTGCAGTAAGCTTTTGCATCCCTGAGACTGCGATGCAGTCGTTTTTCTTTTCTGGAAAGAGTATGATATTGCTCTAATGATTCTTCTGTGAGTCTCCGATCGAGGATACCTTGGGGAGCTGGATATTCTCTTGTGCCGATCATTTCCAGGTACTGAAATTCCCCAGGGATGTCTTCCCTCTTCCAAATCACTTTAGGAGACTCTTTAGTGCATGGACCCTAGAGGTTGTGGGGCCATCCAGGACCTGAGGAAATTGGTTCTTCCTGTGTGGCTCATTAACCAGCTATAAGTACTCTTCACATAACTGAGAGAATAAGAGTAGAATCTCCAGAGTAGTCGGCTAGCACATGTTGCTTGGTGCCTAGGAGCGACTGTGTAATTGGCTTTGATTATTGACTGAATGTACAAAGTCTTAGGACTTTGTGTCTCCATTGTTAATTGTGGTATTGTATCTTCCCGGTAGCATTTGACTGCTATACATGAAGTCATTAAAAATACTATGTTCACTAATGTCTCATACTATCTACTCTGGCATGAGGGTCTTCAAGGCTGTTATGTTGCTATGGATCGAAGTTGCCTTGTTGGCAGGGAATTTGGTTTGATTTGGATTTTATGGCCTGAAGGAGCACTGATCGTACAGTGGGTTAAGTATTGGGCTGGTAAGTCAATGGTTCAAACCCACCAGCTGCTCCACAGGAGAAAAATTGGTCATTTTTCATAAATATTTACACCTTTGTAAAACAAGTAAGCAGTTCTGTACTGTTCTGTAGGTTTGCTCTGAGTCTAAAATGACTTGCCAATAGTAGGTCTGGTGTTTGATTTTTAGGGCATGAAGAAGTTTATTGATAATTCTGAGAAATAAAGCCCATTTGGAAACTAATAAATGACCTAGCATGACAGGCATAAATTATTGCAACTGGTCATCTTAGAGATGTACCTTGCTCCATTTGGATTTTTCAAAATAACTCATTAAAACATTTTTGAAAAAAGAAATAACTTTTTTGAGAGGATAGGCATCTGTTCACATAAGCATGCAACTACACACACACACACAGTGATGCTTGTACATGATTAGGCTAAATTAGGAGGATAGTAAGAAATGAGAATAGTTGCTTAAGCAGTAGAGACATGGGGTCTACTAGAACACAAATTTCCTCCACTTAATAGTATTTTTTCCTCTGTATTACGGTGAAATACCATAATATAAAATGTACAATTCTTGACAGCACTGTAACGATGGCGTACAACCATAGCTACTCTCTAATCCCAGAATGGTGACATCTCCCCTAAAGAAAGCTGCATACCGTTCAACGGTCACTCCCCATTAGCCACGGACTTGCCGCAGAGCGTAGCTGTGACACACTGGGCTGTAAGCAATGTCGTTATAAAACAGCCCAGTGTGTGAGCTTGAGGATCCCAGGACTGCATCTCAGGTTGTTGTGAGGTGCCATTGAATCAGGTCGAGCTCACAGTGACTTTATACACAACACAATGAACCAATGGCCGGTCCTGTGCCATCTTCACAGTTGTTCCTGAACTTGAACTTTATAGACCAGCTCTTTAAAAAGTTGTCCAAGTTGAGTACTTGAAGGTCCCTATGAAAGCAGAACTTAAAACCAAGGCTTCGGTGTTTAGACTTGGTTACAAACAAACCAAAATAGTATAACTGTCAAGTCATCTTATTCCCTCTGAAGTATTTATCCTTCATGAATAAGACCGAACAGACATTGCTGCTGTGCTTGGGGAGGGTAAAGTACAAAAGCCCTGACTCCCAGCATTCAGTGCCCTTCGCCCACTGCTCCTGATGACCTCAGAGTCATTTCAAAGGCTGCAGGACTGCACTCACAGTGTGAAAATCGTCTCTATGTTGACAGGTGCTCATTCTGTCCACAGCATGTCACCCTGCCTTCACACAAACAGAAACTAAGGAGGGAGTTGTGCGGTTTGAAAAAAACCAAACAACTCTAACTCAGGTGCTATTTGCCTGAAAACATGATATATTCCCTTAGAAAATTACAAATGCCATACAAGCAGGAAGTCCTCGTGTGCGGATTCTAGATCCTGTCATTTGGTTAGCTTTATTGCTGTCTCTCCCCTTTGAATGCACCCTTGCTCTTTATCCCCCTTTCTGGAGGCAAACCTCAGCCGCTTCCCTGTTTCTTGTGGTGAGAAGATTAATCTGGGGACAAATATGCCTAAAAGTCCTGTTCTTATAGAAAAGACCTATGTCATGAACTAAAACCTACATCTTTTTTTTTTAAACCTACATCTTGAGCTCAGACTATTTCTTTTTATTCATTAGATATGTCTGCCTCTGCTCATTCCAAGGTGGTGATCCTCACAGTGAATTCTCTGGGTAATTCTCAGTCTTACCTTGATGTGGTGCAGAGCAACGTGGATATGTTCAGAGCCCTTGTCCCAGCTCTGGGACATTATAGTCAACACAGTGTCCTGCTTGTCGCATCTCAGCCAGGTAAGTCTTTATTTTAAGGTAATGTGTTGGCCTAGCGCATCAGTAGAATTGCCACTACTGATGGAACTCATGATAGATTGTAGAGGGATAGCTAGAGCGTATCCAGTTAAATTGCTCTTATAATAAAATGGTATTTTTACATGCTGGCAACCAAATACTTCAAATGTTTTTTGTAACATGATACATTCCAGGTTGTCAGCCATGTTTTTCTTCGTGGGAAATGGTGAAAACACCCGGGAGAAAGAGGCAGTGGTTTACATGAAAGACCTTTTGCTGACTCTGAAATATAACATTTAGTGAGTGTGATAATGGGCATTTTAACGATTTTTTAGCTTAAAAATTGCTTTGGAACTATGCTACTTAAAACAGAAATACTTTGAAAGAGGTGGTACTGGATCTAATTTGGTGAGCAAACTTTTGGTATGTGCCCAGTATATATTTAGAGAATGAGATGCATTGTATTAATTTTTCTATAGTAATTGATTCTGAGACACTGGTCTCTTCAATTCCTGGCCTCCTTTTGGCATATAAGAAAAAACTAATTACATTTTTGCTCAATATAGAGGGATATATTACATAGCCATATTTACATTTAAAGATAGAAATTCAGCTTGCTAAGAATTTGACAATAAGAATTTGGTCGATGAGTGAAACTACTGTTCTCTAACCTTCCATACCTTGTTTTCAACTTTCTTAGGGAATTCCCTATTTCTTAGTCCTAATATTTTATGTTTAAACAGTATTATATAAAAATCATACTGAAACCTACTGAGTACTTTTAACCTATATAAAAAAATTTCTGCCTTACAGTATATCTTGCATTTAAGAAGAGTATTTATACTTATTAACATGATAAAATATTTTGAGGAGGGCAGAGGGGAGGAGGAAAATGAGCTGATAAGAAGGGCTCAAGTACAAAGAAAATGTTTGAAAATGATGGCAACATATGTACAAATGTGCTTGACACGATGGATGTATGGATTGTGATAAGAGCTGTATGAGTCCCCCCAAAATGATTGAAAAACAACAACTAATTATAAATATTTTGCTTGTGAGCTTAGGGTAGAAGTATATGAAAAATAATCTTTTTTTCAACTTGCATGCAACTGCTTAGTGGAAATCATGACCTATGTGACATGGAAGCTGAGCGCATTTCCTGAAAAGCGAGTGATTGGAACTGGATGTAATCTGGAGTCACAGAGATTACAATACATTGTGACCAACGTTTTGAAAGCACCGACTTCGGGCAAAGAAGAAGTGTGGGTTATTGGTGAGCAAGGAGAAGACAAAGGTGAGAAACAGATTTCTATTATCTTGAGAACCTAAGTCACCAGTAATCGTGGCCTTTGGAATCCCGGGAGCCAGAGTGGTGGTCCTTCGTTAGCTTCTGTTCCACGTTAGGTGCTTTCTTACTACCGGAGCGAAGGGAGATTAGGGCTGTATTTGGAGACTCCCTCGGTGCCAACAAAAGGAACTTACTGGTTTTATCAGAGGATGCCAGCAAAAGTTTTCAAAATGAATGTTTTAGGAAGAAGGCTGGGTTCATATGTTAAAGCAGGCATGAACACCATGTAACTCTTGGCAGGCCATGTCTTACAAATGGACTTCTTCCAATGTCACTCTCCTGTGCTTGCTTCTCCGTAAGTTTCAGATTGGGTAGGTTGCTTTTCAAAACTGGCACCTTGTTGTGTTTCCTAACTTTGCCATTATGAATATGTAGCATTTGTATATTTATTAAGACTATTACGTTAATAAAACATTAAACCTGTGCAAATCTACACTGACCATATTGAAAGATTAGTGCCAGAAAGAGTCAGGCTATAGAATAAACACAAAACCTGATCCTGTGACTGAGGAGAAATACTTTTCAAGCCTCAAATTTGACTCCTTGTCACTAAATGCTAATCAATAGGACCCTCGAAAGTGGCAGGAAACAAGAAGTTGTAGCAGATTTATTGGAAGAAGGAATGTCTAGGACATCAAGGAAATTCAAGATCCTACATTTTATTCACTACCGCCAGCCACGTTCTGACCCATGTTGATCTCTTGGTTGCCTGGCTTTCTGTAGCTCTCCCAGTTAGCTACCTCTTTCCTCTCTAGCCCGCCCTGTTAAAGGCGCCAGACTTGTAATATTTGCCAAAGTTTACTAGTTGCTTTCATTTATCAACTCGGTCTTCCTAAAACATACTCACTTTTCAAAACTTTCACTGATTTCCTCTGGTAAAATCAAGAAATTCCTTTTGTTGGCACCAAAGGAGCCTCCAAATATAGCCCTAATCTTCCTTTGCTCCTGTAGGTATTAGAGGTGGCTGTGTGTTTCTAGAATTGAAAGATGCCCAGGGGACTATCCTAGGGAACTTTTTGTTCTAGGGAGCCAGCAGTGGATGCAGGGAAGGTAAGAATAATCTGCTTAGGAGTCTCCATCTTTTAGGGTCACAAAGCCCTAGAACTCAGGGCTTGTGCCACTTCACCTCATCCCACAGCTTTCTTCAGCCTCAGAGCCCTTTGACCACTGGGTCCACCTACTTCTTAGAATCCCCTCCTCCCAGCATTTCTGAATCTCATTCTTTAAGGTCTAAGTCAAGTCCCCCATACATTATGGAACTTTCTCTCACCACATCGCTCTACTCGAGTGCTTCCTTTAAGGTAAAAGCAGTGCTCTTTTGGTGGTAATTAACTGCATACTGTCTAATGACATTTCTTTTTTTTTTGCATTGCTTTGTTCTTACAAAATTTGCTTATGTTTGCATAACTTTTCCTTAGTAAAAGTGTAAATTATTAGCTGGCTTTTAGTTGAAAAATGAATCCGTGTGCATTTCAAAACTTATATAGTACCAAAAGATATATAGTGAAAAGTAATTCTCTCCTCTATGCTAGATATCTATTCATAAAAGTAGTCAGAGCTACTAGTTTGTGTAGCCTCCCAGAACTACTCCATGTGTTTGCAAGCGCATACATGACATTTATCATTTTCTACCTTGTCCTTTTACTTACCAGTATGACTTGAAAATGATTACATAATGACTCGAATCTCAGTCATTCTTTTAAACTACTAGGTTGATTTTACTTTATTTTGCCGTCACCTTAATGAGTTAGGATATTTTAGATTATACTATCCACAGTAAATATGTAATAGATACTGAATGAATTAAGAACATTTCAAAATATGGTTACAGTATACTTTTTATTTTTCAATACTTAGAAAATCAAGCATGGTATGACTTGATAAATAACCCCCTTATTCCAACCTAATATACTGAGTAAAGGAAGAATGTAATTGAATAGGATTTTCTTGTTAGCCCTTCAAACATAGTTTGTGTTTGATTAAATGAGCTGTTATCCCAGATGTAGGAATTTAATTCAGAAAATATGTGAGCACTTGCTTTAAGAAGGCTCTCTGCTGCCTGCTGTTGGAGCTATGTAGATGTGTACCAACCAGTCCTGATTTAGGAAGCTCAAAATCTATACACAGGAAGTGACTGTGATAGAAGACAGTATTGACTCACTATGAGAAAAATTCCAGGAAAATAGGGACTATAACATTGCCAGTACCCCCCAAAACTACCTGTATACTGCCTGTTAGCCTGTCTCCCTGCCTCCCATCCAGAGGTAACCATTAGCTGATCACATTTTATCGTATGTGCTACTTGTTTCTTCACTAACTGTAGACAGGGTAGATCTGCCTCTGTGGATTTCCATGACTGCTTCTTGGCGGGAGTAGAATTTCTCCTGCAAAGGGACTGCTGATTTCAAACTGCTGACCTTGTGATTTAGCAACCTCATGCATTAACCACCATGCCAACCAAGTAGGTTCACGTTGCCCTAAACCAGAAGTGGATTAGAGGCTCCCTCTGCTGGCCTCACTGTAGACACCAGTACTCACTGTAACTTCTGTGGAAGCCAATCACTGGTTGCATTTCTTTTCTTTCTCTCTCTTGTTTTTAAATCGTTTTATTAGGGGCTCATACAACTCTTATCACAATCCATACATACATCAATTGTGTAAAGCACATTTGTATATTCATTGCCTTCATCATTCTCAA
>NW_022103958.1:33603640-33615173 GCF_000313985.2 Echinops telfairi
GTTCCCTTGCTGTTCTGTTGCATCCCCTTAGTGTTTTGCCTCGATGTGGTGGGATCAGATTGGGCGCAATTCCCACACTGTCGTCGGTGTTGTCCCCTGTAGGGTTATGGGTCAGTGAGGGACGTCGTGTCTCATAGTGGGGCCGGCCATGTGGTCATCTCTGTGGACTGGCTGCTCTAATCGGGAACATCGTCCTCAAGTCCTGGTGGGCCAGGATGTGCTCCACTCTCTCCTCCTCCCCCGTCATCTGCTCCCGTGTGCTCCGATCAGATATGTCCCTCTCCTGGAGCTGCAGATTCAGTGCTGTCCTTTGAAATAAATTCTTCTGGGAGGGGTTTCATTTCTTTTCATAGGTGATACAGCACCCCAGTAATGGTAATGTTCATTATTTCCTATAGAGTTCTTACTGGATGTGAAGCTCTGTATTAAATGCTTTGTAGAGTGCATTTAAATTTTCCACACAACTAGTTTATTGATAAGGGAACTTTTGGCTCAATGACATTATGTGATTTGTCCAAAGTCACGCAGACTTTAGTAAGGACAGATTGGAGATTTGAATCCTGATCTGACTCCAAAGCTATGCTCCTTGTTGTGATTTAAAACTGTTAGCACAGTGTCTGGCACAGAATGAATAGTCAGTGAATGATAGCAGTTATGACTATGATTGGCAAGACACTAATAGATAGAAAATTGGCAAAGGACATAAAAAACCATACTTTTTTAATTGAACAAATACTGATAGGGAAACAAAGTTGTACGAGTAGCAATTGGATACATTTATACGTCTGTGTATATGTATGTATGTATTTCAGAGACACGGGAGAGCTATAGCTTCAGGGAAGAAGGAACTAGTACCAATACCCTTGAGGATCTTTTTCCTGCTTCGCTTCCCTTCCCAGCTTCATCTTCTGCCATTCGGCCAGACATTCTGTGCTAGAATGCTGAAACCTCAGAACTCTGAAAGGTTCATGCATCCTCATGCCTCCTTGCCTTTGAACCTGCTGCTTCCTCTCCCTGAACCCTCATTCACTTGGCTATCTCCTGCTTATTCTTCAAGACTGGGCTTGAGTGCCACTTCTCCCAGGAGGCCTTCCCTAACTCCCCAGTTTAAGTAAGTGCATGCTTCTATTATAACTATTAAACCCAGTATACTTTACTCGATATTTACAGATTTGTTTACCTTGCCAAATGTTAAGCTCCTGGAGCTTCCCGTGACTGATAGTAGCTCTCAATAAGTGATGTTTCTGGCGATGAACCAATGATGACACCACCTTATTCTTACCCAGGGTCATTCAGATCATGCCACACCAAATTAAATGGTCAGTAATGCATCTGCTTTGGAGCTGCTGTTTCCGCTGAGTGAAATCATATACACACTTCAGAGACCCGTCAGGTGGTGTGTTAGGATCCCAACGGCCCAACCTCAGAGCAGTGTCTTAGATCATGTGTGGGGCATCAGTTTTGCCTAAGGTGTGGGTGTTGGTTGAATATACTGGAAAATAATTATCCCAGAGCCCTTCTTCATTAAAGTGGTAGTGGTGGGGTCATAGAATTGCTGTTCTTGGAGGGCAGTAACATAAATCCCAGAATTCGTTAGGTACAGTATTTGAAAGGGCTCCTTAAACTAGAGTATATTACAAGGAAGTTTCGGGGGCTAGAGAAAAGGAAACAATTAAGTCCACCTAATCGTACTTAAATTTTTAGTGACTGTGTCACCACAGTTGTGAACATTGTAAAGCTTCATCTCACTTCCTAAACATGCTTTTTTCATGGCTTTTGTAAATCAGGACCCCGGAAAAAATAAAGACGTTGATATTGACATAGCTAAATCAAATGCCAGTAGAAACTCAACAATTTTTGTATTTTTGTGTTTATATCTTTAAAGAGCCTTTTATTAAATGCCCCTTACCACTTATATTCCTCTTTCAGAGCTCTGTGATTGTATTTCATTTAGTAGTAATGTTTCTTATTTGTGAAAAAATACTTCGACTAAACTAATAATGCCCCAGCATTTTTTTTAATGTCCCAACATTTTAAGAGAAAATGTTTCTTCTATAAATTGTCTCACCCAGGTAAAACTTTTTTTTTAATTCCTTACTTTCTGTCCATATGTATGTTTTTTCATATGATGAGTCCGGGTTTTACTTTTTTACATAACATGAAAACTTTAAAAAATTTTCCCATGTTTTTCAACTTCACTATTGCATCATATGCTTTTCTTTGTTACTAAACAAACTGTACAGTTGTGCAAGGCCAGCTCTGTAGCACCTTCTGTGTAGCCAGCACTGTGCTAGAGAGTATGTGCTAGAGGTGGCAAAGGAAGAACATGGATCCTGTTCTCTCAAGTTCACAGTCAGAGGAAGGGCCGCGTCTGAATGCATGTGGTGTCCTTTGTCGCAGGGGTTGTCCTTAAGTGGCCTAATTTTGAAAGTTAACAAATTTGTATTTTTAACATAAACTAATATTGCATGTTTGAATATATTTTTGTTTTATCTACAGATTTGTACTAAAGACTGTGTTTCCATAAATGGAAAGCAAATGAATATCAGACAGGCTTTACAATGTTATTGTCATTTCTGATATAATATCCAAGTATGGTGTCCATATCCAGCTCCTGCACAGAGCTTTGAACTATGAGGGGTGTGAAACCTAAATGGTAGAGGAGAGGAGATGTGTAATCCAGATGTTCTTAGAAAACAGGACCCTGCCTCTGTGACAAGTAGTGGAAATTCGAGCCCAAAAGAAATGACCAAATTAATTTTCCTCTGATAAAATAAATTAGCCGTTGTGCCATTCCCAGAAGAACAATACCAAGTGCTTGCAGCACTTGCGAGCTGGTTACACACAGCCTGCTGAAGCAAGCAAGCTTGCCAGCACAATAGTTAAGGGCTCTTGTTGAACTGGGGTGGGGGGGGGGAAGCGAATAGAGCAGGCGTCTTTGAGTTGACTTGGGGGTTATGGTTCAACATCTTTTCTTGTGCCAGGCAGTTGGTGCGGCACATCCATTGCCAGCAGTGGGTGCCGCAAGGGCCTCAGACGTGAGAGCTGCGGTGAAGGACCGCACCGGACCAGGCATTGCGGCCTTCTGCTGTAGTCAGCGTCGGGGGAAAGGCTTCAGTGCTGGCACCTTTGATTGCAAGATTATCATTATTTCTATTCCCAAGAAATTCATTGGAAAAATATACTTTTCATTCATGTTTAGTGCCCATATGGAGTGGCCAAGAAGAGGCAGCAGGCCATAACTGCACGGTGCAGCTGTCCAACAGGTAATACTGAGTGCAGATTTGCATTTCTCCAATGAAAAATGGTATACTTCATAGCTAACCTAAGAACAGTTTGCATAGCATGCACTTGGCAGATTTATGCAAGCAAAAGTAACTAGGATAGACAAAAGTACGAAGAGAGCAGTGCTGCATTCTCGTCCATTTAAAGGGCAGAGCAGCTTCCTTATTTGTCAACAGTCTTTCCTGCTTCTGTATCTCAACATCTGAGAAGATTAAATGTTCTTAATGTAGTGCAGAATTTGTCTATACTATTTAAAATATAGTACTTACTATTCAGACATAAATATACTTGGGAATTATGCTGTTAGAAATGCATTGGTCCCGATTGTGTGTTCAGATGAGACAGAGATCTGTGAATCGTTTGCCTTTATGCTGAGGCCTTCGAAGATTCTGGGCTCAGGAAGCCGGACGCTACCTACTGCAGAGTTGAACACTGCATACTGGATACTTTCATGCCCTCGATATTCCGCCATAGCAGCTGTTCCTCCTGCCCGAGTGGTGGAGATTGTTAGGCTTTTAAGCCTCAGTTTATGGTTTGTGGAATATAACAACTGTTCTCATGCTTAGTGAGGCAGGTGTTAGGTGGGAAATCCATTCTAGTCTGATTCTCTGTAAAATTCAGCATTCACAGTTTTTAGGAGGAAGAAACTTAAGCATTTTGATGGATATATTTTTTGTGTTTACAAAAGGAATCTGCTTATTATAAAACTTCATATGCTGGAAACATCTATTAAGTAGAAAGTGAAAAAAATCTGGGGTAATCCTATCCTCAGACACAGCTATTGTTGACTTTATTCAGTTCGTCCACACATGCATACGCATATTATCATTATTCTTTTTATAATAGCAGGTTTATGTTACTCGTCCTATCTTATTTCTTTTTTTTTTTTTTTTTTTAGTTATTTAGTGCTCTTGTGACACAAAGAGATGACCCAAACCAAACTCACTGCCATCGAGTCGAGGCCAACTCACAGTGACCCTTGGGGCAGGAAACAGCACGCCTCTGAGTTTCCGAGACTGTAACTGTTTACGGCAGTTGAAAGCCCCATCTTTCTCCCAGGGAATGGCTGGTGGATTTGAACTGTGAGCCTTGCGGATCACAGCTCAACTCTGCCACCAGCAATGCTTGTAACACAAACAAGCAGTGTTCAAGAACAGAAGTTTCTTCTCTTTGAGTTCAGGAGGGCACAACCACATTCAGCGTGTGGCTCTTGAGGGAACCTCTCCTTGTCTGGTTCAGCTTCTAGGATCCAGCAATCCTTCAGGTTCCAGGGTTTGTAGATTCACCTGCCTCTGTTCTGCTTGATGGTCTCTGATGTCAGCTGGCTCTTGGATGAAAGCAGAGACTCTCCGAAAGATGTTAACTTGTGTTTTATTGACTAGTCAAGGGAAACTGATCATAGCAAGCTATGGAAAACAGCACAAATAATGGGAAATCCAGAACATTTCATTGGGCTCTTGAAGAACTTGTACATGGACCAAGAGACTGTCATACAAATCTTAGACATCTTTCTAGATTGTACATATAAATCTGCCTTATTCTTCTCAACAGCTGTATAGTTTTGGTAGTGATTTAGTTAACCAGTCCCCATTTAATAGGTCGTTTCCTAATTTTTGCTACCTTAAACAAGGATGTAACAAACAAGCCTGTATGTCTTATCTGTACATACTTGAGCATATTTTTCTAGGCTACATTCCTAGAAAAAAAGTTCCAGATCAAATATTTCTCCTTCTGTCCAGCAGAAAGCCTCATCCTGCAGAGCAGCTGGTAGGTTCAGTGTTGACTTGCAGTTAGCAATTCTCCAGAATTATTTATCTGGGTGGTTTTTTTTTTCCATCTTTGCCAGTTTTGATAAGCAGAACTAATATTTAATGGTTTAATCCATGTTTATAGATTAGTAGTAGGGAGATATTCTTGTTTTTTTGTTTTGTTTTGTTTTTATATTCTTGTTATTAGTCTATCTGTACTTTTTCTCTGGGAACTGCTATCTGATACTTTAAGAGTATAAATAATTATTAGATTATCTGTATGCTTTCTTAACAATATCTGCATAACTTATTTTTGTGATTTAAAAATACAGAGTAACTCCTTAAAACATAAAACTAAATGTGCATTTTCTGAGTCTTTTTTGCTTGTTTTTTAGAGCCATGGAAATACTAAGAGTAAAAGGTCAAAAATCCTGGTCTGTCGGACTATCAGTAGCTGACCTGGTTGACAGTATTGTGAACAATAAAAAGAAAGTGCATTCTGTATCAGTTTTAGCAAAGGTAATTGCTATTCTCATTCTCTCATTATATTTGTAAACTTTATTATTAATATAAAACCAACAATAGTTCTGTTCACACAAAATTTCCGTCTTCGATGCCACCAGCGTTTAGAATAACACAGGCAGGAGGCAGTATAGTCTTAGCCCTGGCTTGCATGGCTGGGGCAAGTTCTAGACTTCTACTAGGCTTCACTTGCCCGCCGGGCCCATCTCATTTTGGAAAATGTACAAGAAGTATACATATGTGAAAAGAAGAAGTATTTATACACTTCGTAAGCAACTTCTCGGCATCATTTTTCCATATCACCTAGCCCCCAGAGAGTTCAGGTTTCCCTTTACCACTTTACCTCAAATGCAGATTCCCTAGAGTACAAGTAAAGGAGCCCTGACTGACAACTCAATGGTTAGGTACTTGACTGCTAAGTACGAGGTCAGTGGTTTGAACCCAGCAGCGGCTTGGTGAGAGAAAAGATCTGGAGATGGCCTCCCATAAACATTACAACCTAGGAAAGCCTATGGGCAGCCCGACTTTGTTCTGTGGGGTTTCCATGAGCCAGATTCAACTCAAGAGCACACAGCAGCAAAGCACAGTTCAAAGGAGGCTCAATGTTTAACTAAATGTCCTTGGAAACTTTGCTTGGAGAATAATACAACACAGTCGAAGTTAAAACAGGTACTGTTTGTAAAACAAAACAAAACCAATAGGTACTATTTGACTTCACCCAGAGACTATGTGCTATATCCCCACCAACCCACACTGACCACCTGAATTTCTTAACCAGTTAAGCTCCTCACAAAGAAAATATCTTTGATCAAGTCCTTTCTGCCTGTTAGAAACTTCGGAAATAGTATCTTGAATTTAGAAAAGAATGCCCCCATCCCCCCTAAAAAAACCAAACTTTTCAGTTCAATTTGTAAAACACTTTGTGTTAGGACTAGGGAAGTCATAGCGTATCTGTGTTTGTGGTCGTACCTTTGGGGCAGTGATTCAACTCTGCTGTCACCTTTCCTTTTCATCTCAGGGATATCATGACATTAACAGTGAAGTGTTTTTAAGCTTGCCTTGCATCCTTGGAAGCAATGGAGTATCTGAGGTCATCAAAACCAAAGTGCAAGAAGATACAGTGGCTGCAAAACTCCAAAGCAGTGCTTCCTCAATCCACAGTTTCCAGCAGCAATTACAACTGTGACCCTACAATTCAAGCTACCCAAAAGGAAAGGTCATCTATCTTTGTCAACAAATGTGGGGTTAACAGCCTCTGCATCTTACTACTTATTATTACAAACTGCCTGGTTGTGGTAGGTGTCTCTTTGGTTAGCTTTAGTGTGAATCCTTAGAGTAAGATGGGGAGTTTGTTTAGTTATTTTTTTAATCCCGCTTTCTTTAGAGTTCTCGATCTGAACACCATATTTGGGCCTACAGCAGTGATAGTCATCTGCAGTGTGCATCATTTTAAATTGTATCTCTGCAACTAGAAACAAGTTCAGCACATTGGGAATATTTTGAAAATGATCATTTTTAAAAGAAAATTACCTTTTGGCTTTTATATAGCTAAAAGCTCAAGGTGGATTTACAAAAGCCATGGGAAGTATATATTTAAAAATCCAGTAGCTTATAATAAGGTGTGAACATTTCTTCTGTAAAATATAGTTGATTTTATTGGTACACCATTTTATTTGTTTTTTCAAGTTAATTGGCAACCAAAGATAGAATTTTACATGTGCTTTAAAATAGTGAAAGGGAAAGGGAATTTCCGGACATAGAAGGACAAAAGACAAGACTGTCCTTTCTTAAAATTTCTGTAACCTCTTCTTGGGCTATCTATCTTTAACATCTCATCAGCTGTGATACTAGTAGAACTGGAGAGAGAGGTATGTTTTCAATGGAAATAGATTCTAAGTGAAAGCTGAGCAATTTACCGTAAAGCCAAAATAGGAAGTATTCCTACAAACCACTGGTCTTGTATGTGGGAGCTTGAATGGACTGATGGATCTGAGCAAATGCTTTTATCAGTCCTGAAGAAGTGACTCAGAGTACATTCACTCTGGTGATGGACCGCAATTCCTTCCTCTGTGGAGATAGCATATTATTACCCTTGTAACAGGCAACTAATAATAACAGCTAACAGCAACACTTTTTATATATCAAGCCGCATCATGAGCACTTTATATTTAACTTATTGAATCCTTAGTAATGCAATGAGGTGTAGGGACTAGTATCATCCTCATTTTACAGAGGAGTAAATTGAGTTAAAGTGCCCAAGATCTCATGGCTATTAAGTGACACTTAGACATTACAATTTGTTCTTTTTCGAGGCACCAGAGGAGGGAAAAGGCGTACCAGCAAGCAGTTAGTACAAGACAAGAACGCTGCAGTTCTGTGCACGATGGGAGAATTGCTCTCATTCTCATGTAGGGGCTTTTATCTTTTTTAACATAGTTTTTGGAGAGATTAATTCCCTGTTTTCTCAGATTTGGGAACTCACAAGAGGGGTTATGCACTGAGGTAGGCATTTAATTTATTTAGTTATTCAGTTAGTATTGTCTGAGCACCTGCTATAAACCAGGCACCACTATGGATAGATATAATGGTGAACGAACCTGGTCATGGTACAAGAAAAACCTCATAGCCCTTACATTCTAGTATGGGAGACTTAGTAATTAAATAATCTCACAAATACATGGACAATTGCAAATATAAGTATTGTGAAGAAATTCAACATGCTTTGAAGGCATATTAAAGGGAAAAGCAAAACTATTAAGGGAGCCAGGAGCTAGGCAAGGGCGGACACATTCCAGGTGAGAGAGTCAAAGCAATGTTGATTTTGTACAATAATGGATGTTTATGATGATGATGGAGCCGTGGTGGTGCAGTGGCTTATAAGTTGGGCTGCTAACCACACGGTCAGTGGTTTAAACCCACCAGTTCCTCCATGGGAGAAATAGGAGCCTTTCTACTCCTGTAAAGATTTATAACCAAAGAGACAGCTCTACTCTGTCCTATAGGGTTGTTTTGCATTGGAATCAGCCCAATGGCAGTAGGTAGGTTACAATGAGAAGTTTAAATCATTGAAAAAACGGTTACATTATATTCATTATCATGTTTGTGAAAGTAGAGGTATATTGTATATGCTTGGGGTATATTTGATATACTTGAAAAACTTCTACCAAAATTGAATAGGATTATCTTACATTTGAAGAGATAGCATTTGTTATGTAATTTCGCTACACGGGTAGATCATTTTGGTGTTGCTCCAACAACATATCTTCCTTGTCCATTTGTATGAAGTGGGAAAGTAACACTGAAACAGTTACTTCCTGGGCTTTTCAAATTAACCTTTCTAATGTCTGAGGATACTCTTGAACAATAACATTGTCTAATAGATGAATTACCACAAACTCACAGCAACACTTATTGAACAGCCTTCTATTGTATCAATTACTGTGTGAGAATTTGAGTATTCAAAGGTGAGTCTATAGTCTTTGCCCTCTGGAAGCCCACAGTATAGAAGTTCTCTGTGTCACACGTCTTTAAGTGGTGAGCATTAGTCAACATGTTGTAAGTCTTCTGTGAAGTCAAGAAGCAGTACTGTTACCACCACCACTCCACTATGCTTTGGTGATAATTTGGAATTCATGTTTCTATTTAATTTCTTCCTTTTTCCAAAATCAATTGGTGTCTCTTCTCATGATTTTTTATGATGTCTTTGATATTGTAGAAGATAAATCATGTTTCTATTTACACTGTAGTTCTCCAATTTGAAGAATAATCAATAAAATAAATAGTGACTTTAAATTCACCAGGTGATGCCTATTTTATTAAGCAGACAGAAATGTGCTCAGGTTGAAGTGAGATTCTCTCATATAATTTATAGCATAGTCAAGATATTATTTCAAGTGGCTTCACAGTGGCAAATGAGACTGGATTTTATCAGTTGGGTTTTTTTTTTAATTAAAATAATTTTTCAGTAAAATCTCTTTTAAAAACTTTTTATCCCTACAATCCTCATGTCCTTCCTCCTCCGTTCATAAAAGCAGAGTTACTCTAATAGAAAGTACTCTTGAGAAAGCTGCGGCTTTAAGAGCAGTTTGAAAGCCATATTCCCTTCAAGTGCCACAAAGCAGCAGATGCAATAGAAGGGCAGATAGTCACCTATGATTTGGTTTGACTTCAGCTGTATGCTTAACATACATATGGTATCCATATCCAAAAATACTATCTTTGGGGACAGCTATGTGTCTGTGTTGACAATAACTTAAAATTTTGCCTCGTGGTCTTCACTTAGATGCCAACTTAGACGGGAACATCATAAGTACAATACTAAAATCATCCATATAACTCTACTTCACATCTGCCTTGGTTATCTATAACAGAAATATCCCAAGTGGGTAGCTTTAACGCACATTTACTCTCTTACGCTTGAGGTAGGTAGAAGTACAGGCCTAGGACACCAGTTTTAGGGGAAGGCTTTTTGTCACCTCTAAGGGAAGGCCCTTGTCTCCTTTCAATATCTGTGGGAGTTGCATTCCATAAATCTCCATGCCTTACCACCAATCCCCTGGGTCTAGGAGGTTCTCGACACAAAGACCCTAGGTCCAAAGAATGCACTCTGCTCATGGCCTTTTTCATGGTAGTAAGGCTCCTCCATCTCTCTGCTCCCTTCTCTCTCCATTTCTCTTGTAAGATAAAGTTGATACAGGAGGCCACACCTCAGAGAAAGTCTCTGTACCTTGGATGGAAGCTTATTAAGGGTGCTGCACCCCACCCTAATCCCCTTACAACCTTGGACTCCCAAACCAGTAAACTGATTACATAACTCTCAAACCACTAAAAATCATGGCCCAGGCAAGCTGACACAATTCAAACCACGACATCACAAAACCCAATCTTTATAACACTATGTGTGATAAAATGCTTATAAAAAGTGATGTGAAATAACAACGACTGAGTGACCATGAAGTAGTAGAAGTTCAATTATGAACAAATTCCTACTCTTGTACTCTACAAGGCAATACAAGGCAATGATGCTCTGAATGTCGTCCTGCTTTCAACTTGGTAAGTAAATAAATTATGTTGCCGTCAGATGCTGAAGTCGGCCAGGCTCAAAAGCAACATTATGTCTAATGCCTGGTCCTGTTCATAATGTTTGAGTTGATTGTGGCTGTTAATGTGAGTCTACTCACTTTTACCAACCATGTCATTTTCTAGCAATTGGTCTTTCTTGATGCCATGTCAACTAGTCATTCCTGGTGGCAGGTCTAAAACAAGCAAAGCCATTCTCGCGTTTTCACTGCAGTTGTAAATAGTAAAATGCAGTCTGTACTATCATTTATGCTTAGGCATAAGTCCTAACTTAATTTCTTCCTAGCGCAGAAAGTACTGTCTGGACTCATGTGAAACCAAAGCTGTGCACTGTCCCTTCGCTTTCGGTCCTCCCACTTGATGCGTCAACAACTACAGTTCACTCGGTAGCCTTTCACACTTCTTCCCCCCACTATACCTGTCTCGGTCTAAGGGCAGCTTTGAATGACCTAATTTTATCCGGGCCCAGAATTCCGACCCTTGCCCATCCCGGTCGCCACGTCTGGCACCCGAGGGCAAAGTGTAGGTCGGACACCCAGCCCACCCCAAGGTGGGCGCCAATCCCCAGTCTCGGTCACGCCTCTCGGGAAGGCGGCCTCGGAAGTGACGTACAGGAAACGGAAGTCACGGATCGCCGTGGACTTCCTGTTGCTAGAGGCGGGGGGGTGGGGGGCTGGCTACTGTGTGCGCGATTGTGTGGGGCGACCTGGGGCAGCCCGGGAGCGGCTGAGCCTCTGCCTGTGGGGACGGGAGTCACGAGGCGGCCGCCATGGCGGTGTCGGAGAGCCAGCTCAAGAAAATGGTGTCCAAGGTGAGGCCGCCGCGCGCTCGCAGCCCCGCGCGCGCCCTGCGCCCCGCTCCCGCCTGGCCCGCCTCCGCTCGGCCCAGCGAGCCCCTCC
>NW_022103958.1:33616217-33638817 GCF_000313985.2 Echinops telfairi
ATGCAGACAGAAGCATGTACAGTATGAGCCAATCAGTGACAGTAATGACAGAGCATGCGCTGTTACGCCAAACCGCGATAGAGTGAAGCCGTGGAAGTCGAAGCGCGAAGTGGCGAGGGTTCACTGTAGTTGTATGCGGCTTCTTACATGTAGTTATGTTCTTGAACTTCGTTTACAGCCTTCAGAATTGAAGACCACCTTGTGTTCCGTCCCCACCCCCACCCCCTTTGTTTGTTTCTTAAGCAGATAGGCAATTTGGATTCTAAAGCCATAATTTACCGTAGTCATTCCTTCAGATTTGACACCCGACGTCAATAAACGGGGATGTTTTCGTTTTTTGCTTTATTTATTTTAACAAAGGTAATTAGAATGGATGGATTTGAAGCCCTTTTGAGGGTTGGATCTTTAGTTCAACTTAATAACTTTCGATACTTTTTCAGAACAAAAGTGGTAGAAATGAAAGTAGTTTAAGCAATTTTGTTTGAAAAGTTGACACACACAACCCCCCACTGCACCTCTCCCCACCCCCCTAAGCAATTTGGTTTGAAAAGTTGACACACACTCACTCACTCACCCACACTCACTCTGCACCCCTCTCCGCACCCCAAGTGAGATTGATACCATAGCTGGTTAAAAAGTAGATAATGCCATGAAACAGAATTTGTGAAATAATGCATTTCTTTATTGTCTAATCGTATGTTCTAGGCTTCTTGATTTTCTTTTATAAAATAGGTATTCTTCCTTGTGGAGGTTTTGGGGGCACCAGAAGATTGTGACCCAAGTAAAAGTCTATATCATAACTTTTTTACCTCACATTAAACACACAAAATGCAGTTTATTTGATATGATCTGTAACTAAAGAGTGTGTACTCTTTTGATCTTTTTTTTTCAAGTTTTCTCTTGTGATCTTTTACGTTAATAGCAGTCATTCCATTTTATCTGATTTGAATTTAAGGACATAATTCTTTGATTTATTAGCTTTATCTGCCCAGTTCCAAATACTGTGAAATTATTACAAAATTAATTCACAAGACAAGTTGATGCTTGCAAAAAAACAAGGAATTGGAAAGCACATGTGTCAACATTGAAAAATGCCCCCTGCTCTTCGTAGTCCTAGTCCCAGTAACTAGGTTAACCATTTTAAAGCACATGGTTTTGCTTGGGCCCAGCTGTGTTTTGCTTGGGCACTTATACAAAAGTAGCAACATGCTTTTCACATTCTCAAATTGATTTTCTTTTTTTCATTCAATAGTATATATAAAACAGACATTTTTGCTATTAGACATTCAGATTTGCTTATTTTACGAAATGACTACATCATGTTAATGGTAGACAGGCCATAATTTAACCATTTCCCTGTGTGTAACTGTTAAGCTACCTGCAATTTTTTCTAGTAGTAGAAATGATATGTTGAACATCCTTGTGCATATAATGGGGCTTCCAAAAGTTTGTGGGGAAAATTTCCTTTTAATTCCACTTTTCCACTGACTTTTTAAAGCCCTCTCATATCCATTTTTGTATATTTGTAGTGCTGTTTCTTTAGGGTAGATTTCTAGAGGTGGAATTGCTGGGTTAAGAGAGTTGCATAGTTGAAAATTTGACTCCCCATTGCAGTGATTCTGAATCCGAGACCGTGGAGGGCAGGGTAAAACTGCCCTGCCTGGGAGCCACGGTGGTAAATCTTTATGGAAGCAGAGCGCCACATCTTCCCTACAGAGCAGCTGACATCTGTGGGAGAACCGGATTTGAACTGCCAACCTTCTGTTAGTGATTGAGTGCTTTAACAACTACATCACAGGGCTCCACTAAATCCAGAAAGAAGAGCAAGGAAAATGAAGGGAAGACTTCTAACCTTGAGCCATTTATAAAATAGAATATGATCTTCCATCTGTTTTCTTTGCATACCATCAATAAGCATTTTTGAAATAATCTTTACACTTACCTTACGTACTTTTATCTTGTTCTAATGATATATTTTTGTTTCCTACTTGCTCCATATTCCTACGTATCAAATACATTTTGACATTGTTAAATATTTATTAGCTAATATCTTTCTGTTATTTTAGCAAGTAACAAAGGTGTATGTATACAGTATTGGTCCATCTTGCTTTTTACAAATAACTTGCTTCTTTAAAATTTTCACACAAAGAACTACCTATGTATTGTATCCGAAATACTCCTAACAGTGGAATAACAACATCAACAAAATTCACACCACGTTGATTCTGACGCATACCAACCCTGTAGAACAAGGTAGAAATAACCCTCTTGGGTTTCCGAAGCGGTCACAGCTGTGAGAAGCCTTGTCTTTTTACCTCAGAGCAGCTAGTGGTTTCAAACTGCTGATCTTGTAGTTAGCAGCCCTGTGCATAACCATTCTGCCACCAGGGTGGGTAGAAGAAGGCTTTGCTACACACTGTTTTAGGCTCTAGGAAAACATCAGTGAACAAAGGAAACAAAATGCTTTGCACTTCAGAACTTAAATTCTCAATAGAGGAGAAAGGCAATAAACAACTCAGTAAGTAGATTAAATGGTGTGTGAGAAAGTGATTGGTGCTTTGGTGGAAGTTAAAAGCTGAAAAGGGAGATAGGAGTGTTGCGTTGTGGAGCACTGGTGTGGCACTGTGGATTTTTGGTTGGGCTGCTAACCAATTGCAAGGTCAGTTGTTCAAACCCACTAGCTGATATGCAGGTGAAAGATTGGCGTCTATAAAAATGTACGTTTTTCAGAATCCTACCATAGTGCTGTTGTGAGTCAAATTTGACTCAGTGGCAGTGGGTTTGCTTTTGGATTAATAAAGGAAGACCTTTCTGAGAACAATTTAAGCAGACTCTTGAGATGAAGAAGGAAGCTATGGAACCAGCTAGCTAGGGTAACACACCAGGAAGAAAAACAAGTACAAGCTGAGTCAGAAGCTCTCCTTGCATGACTGAGGAACAGTACAGGAGCCTGGGCTGGAGTGAGCAAGGGGAGAAGTAGCTGTGGGACTACAAGTAGGAGGGTCACTCGAGTTTTGAGGGTCTTGCAGACCATTGTAATAACTTGGGCATGTACTTGGAGTATAATGAGAAACCATTGATCTGTTTTAACTGGGTTGCTCTAGCTGCCGGGTTGAAAGTAGACAGCAAAGGATTCAGAGCAAAGACAGGAAAGCATAGAGGCTGTTGCAGTAAACTAGTAATTAGTACACCTAATTCACAAGAAATACAAACTACAAAGTAACAAGTATGCTAAGCTACACCAAGGTGAAGCAGTTACCCAAATCCAAACCTCTCTAGGACAAATGAACAGACTTTTTCAAAAATAAGTTTTAAAAGGTAAAAACAAACAAGCAAACTTAGCAGCTGGTAAGTAAATGGAACATATATCTGCACACGAATGTTCTTCATCAATGAAAAAGAATGGAGTACAGATAGACGCTACAACATGGGTGAACATTGAAGGCCTTACACTAAGTGAAAGAAGCTGGGCACAAAGACTGCATATTTTTAATTCCATTTTATGAAATGTCTAGAATAGGCAAATCTGTAGAATTAGTAGCTTTGTGGTTTTCTAGGGCTGGAGAAAGGGGCTATGGGAAGGAAGCAGCTGGTTAACACAGTTTTATTTGGGTGGTGATGCAAACATTCTAAAATTGATTGTGGACCAGGTTTCCCAACGGAATCATTAAATTTTGTACTTTTAAATGCATAAGTTGTCATCTTTCTCAAGCTATAACAAAAAAGATAGGGAGAACCTATAGATTAAAATTACTTTAATATTGGACTCTGTAGGCTTCATTTGCATGCACACACTCATACCTCAGTTATCTAACTCAATTCGTTCCAAATTCATGTTCGAGCACCTAAAAGTTTGAGAACTGAACACATTTTTCTCATAAGAAATAATGGAAAACCAAATAATTGGTTCTTATGCCCCCAAATTACTTATAAATTCACTGAAGATGTTTAGCCTTCTCAGCTTTCCTGCTGGGCTCACTAACTTACTTTAGATCATGTTTCCGATATTTTATTCAAATAAGGCACACTCAAAGCACAATGCCCAATATTTTAATGCATTGACACAAGCATTATATGTTGTCTGAGCGAGAGCGGCTCCAAGACAGGCGTGAACACCCTTTTGTGTCCCCTACGAGATTAGACATGTGACTCATTCTTGGCCCATATAGGTTTTTTCAAATAAGTCTTTCAGTTCAACTATCAAGCAAAATTTTGAACTCAGCAGTTTTTTTCAAAATTTGCTGTTCGAGTAGTGGAAAGTTCAAGCTTGGAGCCGTTCAAAAACCATGGTTAAAGTCTATTTATTGTGACTCAGGTAAAGGCTTACAGAATAGCTAGCATAAATATGTATATGTGTGTATATATATATCTATCCCTGAAGAGGGGGTGGTAGGCCAAATAAGTTTGGGAACGTAAGATGTAGAACATTGTGTATGTGAACTATGTTAGGTCAGTTGATCTGGGTGTTCTCCAAAACTATGCTTCTGATTCCTAAGGCCGAGTATTTTAATCCCTCAAAGTGTTTGCTTAAGTCTAAGTTTTCATAACTTTGCCCCTGTATGCTCCACCACACTCATGGATATATTTGCAGCAAAGATAAATATACATAAATATCCTCTATCCAAACTGTATGCATCAGTACCATGGGTACACCTCCACTTTTCCCCCATACCTGTTTAGCCTTAGTCTGTCCAAGCAGTCACTCATAGAGCACTACTGCAGGATGGTGTGTCTAACAGTATTTGCCCTTATCAGAACTTTTGCAAGCCTCCTGGTGTCTTTCTTTACCCTGCTTCCTTCATCTTTTTGCTGTGCTCCCTCTTTTTGTATGTTGCCTTTCCCTTCCCCTAAGTGAACAATAACCTACCCTGTATGCAGTGATTTATCCCCCCTTCCTTCCCACCCCTCGTAACCATCAAAGAATGTTTTTTTAAGAGATGCCTTGCCTTTTTGTAATAATGGCTTTATACAATGTTTGTCCTTTTGTGATTGACTCATTTTACTCAGCTTAATGTCTTCCAGTTTCATCCTTGTTAGGAAGTGATTCACAGATTCATTATTTTTTAACATTGTGTCATATTCCATTGTGAACATTTAGGTTATTTCCATCTTTTTGCTTTTGTGAATAGTGCAGCAATGAATATAGTTATACGTGTACAATTCACGTTGCTGGGGAGAAAGATTGGATTCCTTAGTAACCCTTTGTTTACCCTGGGTCTCTTTTTTTCCTTACCGTAGAGGATAGTGATTAGTTTTTCCATTTATTTAAAAAATTATGTTAGAATCTGGATTACATTATTTATATCTATAGATCATTTCTGAGTACTTATTGACATTTTCACAGTAGTAAGTTTTCCTTTCCGTAGGCACTGTATTCTCCTATTTAGGTAGGTCTCGGTTTCTTGTAGTAGTGTTTTAGAGTTTTCTTTATAGAAGTGTGTCCCCGTCCCCGTGATTAGATGTGTTCCTAAGTGTTTAATTTTTGCACAGCTATTTTAAACTATGTTATTTTCATGATTTTCTTTTCAGAGCTCTCTGTTGTTATAAAGGACTCCCATTTATTTTTTGTATGTTAATTTTGTACCCTGCCACTTTAGTGAATCTTTCCATTAATTCCATAATTTTCTTGCTAAGACTAAGATTTCTTTATGTAAAGGATCATATCATCTGCAACTAGAGTCCCGCAATGATGTACAGTTTCAGAAATCATATGTAGGGTTGCTGTAAGTCAAGATTGAATTTATGGCAGTGGGTTTGGTTTCTGATAGGATGTGGTGCTATTGTTTGCTTTTGATTAATACAGGAAGAAAGAAGAGAAAATGTGATGTTAGATGTGAAAGATGGGCTATAAGACTAAGTTGATAGTTATTGAAGTTGGTTGGTAGATATAAAGGAGTTCATTATACCATTATGCCTGCATTTGAATATATTGGAATTTTCCATAATAAAAAGGTTTTAAAAAGAGAATCAGAAGAGGGCCATGAAAGTTAGCAAATGTCCACTGGAGATCCCCTTGCAGAGGGGTCTCGGGGAGGAGATGAGCCAGTCAGGGTGCAATGTAGCAACGATGAAAAATACAACTTTCCTCTAGTTCCTAAATGTTTCTTCCCTCCCCTGCCCCCCCACACCACCACTATCATGATCCGAATTCTACCTTGCAAGTCTGGCTAGACCAGAGGGTGTACACTGGTACAGATAGGAACTGGAAATACAGGGAATCCAGTGCTGATGATCCCTACAGAACCAGTGGTGTGAGTGGCGATACTGGGAGGGTAGAGGGAGAGCGGGTTGGAAAGAGGGAACCGATTACAAGGAACTATATGTGACCTCCTCCCTGGGGGACAGACAACAGAAAAGTGAGTAAAGGGAGACGTTGGACAGGGCAAGGTATGACAAAATAATAATTTATAAATTATCAAGGGCTCGGGGGGAGGGGAAAAAGGAGGACCTAATGTCAGGGGCTTAAGTGGGGAGGAAATGTTTTGAGAACGATGAGGGCAATGAATGCACAAATGTGTGTTACGCAATTGATGTATGTATGGATTGTGATAAGAGTCGTATGAGGCTCTAATAAAACGATTTTAAAAAAAGAAAGCAAATACAGGGAGTTCCTTCCAGGAGAAGTGTTTCGGGAGTTCAGGAGAGTGCTGTATTGATTAAGATAACAAATACGAATTCGTGTACTGAAGATGGAAAAATTAGCTCTACAAGAGAAAAAGAGCAAGAAGTACTTGAGAAGTAGCCAAAATAGCTAATTTGGAACAGGGTTGGATTGAAGAAAATGCTTGAGAGATTTCTTTAAGTAGACCTGGATTTATCCTAACCCTCTCCCCCAGCCGCCTTTAAAATTTTTCCTTTTGTCGTGTGTGTGTGTGTGTGTGTGTGTGTGTGTGTGTGTGTGTGTGTGTGTACCAGTCTGTAAAAACGGCTTGATTTTATATTCTAATGTTTTTAATGTTTTCTCTCTGCTCACACAGTTTTCGTACTCAAGCATTTTCTGTTGAGTCTTTTCATGGCAGCAGTATCATCTCTGAAGTTTTCTGCTCTTTGCATTATTCTGTTACTTCAAAGTTCTTTCTTTTCTATTGTTACTGTTAGATGCCTTTGAGTCTGTTTTAGTCTCTAAGAGTAGTAATTGTTGTTAAACCCTGTTGAGTTCGGACTGGCAGCAAGCAGACTTGTGCACGAGAGAATGAAACACTTCCCTGGTCCTGAGCCACTTGTTCAATATTTGGCCCATAGAATCCTCATGATGCAACATGAGGCTTGAATTTTATTCTTCCAACTCTTGAGCTTGAGAAATGCCAATCATATTCTTTTTTGCTTTGTTTTCTAACTCCGTGTTGCACATTTTATTAAAATACTTTGTCTTCTCAAGTTCCCCCTTGAAATCTGTTCACCACTTTTACTTCACCACTAATCTGTGTTCAAGAACAAAATTTAAAGTCTCTTCTTTTGGTATCTCTTTTCCTTCCTTGTCTTTTTAATGTTATCTTACTTTCTTCATATGCAGTATTCTTGTCTTCCCACAACCCAGCTCATCTTTGGTCATTAGAATTCGGTGCTTTAAATCTATTCTTTTTTTTTTTTTTTTGAAGTGGAAAAAATTGTTTTTGTTTTTTTAAATAATTTTATTGGGGGCTCCTACAACTCTTATCACAATCGATACATACATACATCAATTGTGTAAAGCACATTTGTACATTCGTTACCCTCATCATTCTCAAAAATTTGCTAAATCTATTCCTAAGCTGGTCTCTAAATTCCGGTGCAGTATACTCAAGGTCATACTTTGGCTTTGGGATCATGTTTTCATGTTCTTCTCTTCAACTTGAAGCACCTGAGTAATTGATTATCTTCCACAGTCAGCCCCTGTTCTTGCTTTGATCCGCATTACTGAGCTTTCCATCGTCTTTGCCCACAGAGGTTGTTACTGTGATTATAGTACCTGCCGGCAGGCAAAGTCTATGTGTATAGTGCCTGTGTGTGTTGTTGGGAAAAAAAGATATTTGCAATAAAGAAGCCATTGGTCTTCTAAAGTATAGCATGAGTTCTCTGACATCTGCTTCATTCTCAAAGCACTGTTTCCAAATAGGGCTCCTTTTTTGTAATCACTGTTACTTACCAAAGCAACCTTGAGTGCATGCTCAATCTTCAGACTGCAGAAGTGGATAAAAAATATCTTCACTTTCTTCATCTTTGACGTTAGTAGTGGTGCAGAAATTTGAATAATGTCTCTACTAACTGGTCTTATTTGTAGGCATACAGATATTATCCTATCACTGATTGGATTGTATTTCGTGTCAGATCTTGAAGTGTTCTTTTTGACTATGAATGTGCAACATTCCTATTCAGGCTATCATCCTTGAAGCAGTAGACCATTTAATTGTCTGATTCAGAATGGCCAATTTCGCCCATTTCAGCTCACTAATACCTAGGACACTTCTCTCAAGCATTCTATTTCGTTGTTGACAACAGATATTCCATATTCCAGTTCTTAATAGATGCTTGCAGCTGTTCTCCATTTGAACCGTGCCAGTCAGCAAATGAGGATCCTCCATCCGCTTCGTTAAGAATGATTCTACTTTGAGGAAGCAGCTCTTTCCTATTTGTATTTTGAGTGCTCTGCTGGCATACTTTGTCAGACAATGTCTTGTCTGCATGCTGTTCATAAGGTTTCCACTGACCAATTTTTTACAAAGTAGATTACCAGATCCTTCTTTCTATTCTAAATCTGGAAGCTCCCCTGGTCACCTTGGGTGACTGCTGGTAGTTGAAATACTGGTGGCACAGCTTTCAGCATCGCAGCAACACACAGGCCACTTGGAACTGACAGGCGAATGGTGAGTTCTCCAAGACAAGACAGCTTGTGTGCATGAGTGGAGCTTGTCAACCAATGAACTCCTCGGGTTATGGTGCTCACAAGCAGATCCTTGATCACCTGATCTATCTCCTGCCAGATGGAGGTTAACCAGGTTTTTAGTTTTCCTGGTGTGAAGTAGTTCAAGGTGGGGTGTGTGGAAGTATAAGATGGCCGGTGGTAAGTTGGAACCGAATTGGTATTAACAATATATCCTGAGACTTGGATAAAAGGGGGAGATCATTAGAGGCCAAAGAAAAGTTGAGGAAAGGATTAATACTAAGGGACATGTAAGCGATGTGTGAGAGTCGTTAAAATTTGGATTGGTTGGATTTCAGTAGATGGCAGAAGATTCCAGTAGATGGCAGAAGAGAAAGATATTGAGCTGCTTTGGGGCCTTAATTAATTGTAATCATTAGTGAGAAACATATTTTGTGCTAATGATGTAAGGCGCTATGAAGAAAATACTTTAAGAAATTAATGGAAATAAAACGTGCATTAATTTTGAGCTAAATTTATATGTGATTTTGCTTTTCAGTACAAATACAGAGACCTAACTGTACGTGAAACTGTCAATGTTATTACTCTATACAAAGATCTCAAACCTGTATTGGATTCATATGGTGAGTTTTTGTAAGAAAAATATCAATTATTGTACATTAAATTAATGCTTGTAGATTTTCCATTATCCTTTTGAGTTTGTTGGTTTTATAGTTGTAAAGTAGAATCCCACCCCAAAAAGCGTTTTAGGAAATAAGAAATTAAAAGATCTAATAATAGCATCTTTTACTTACTTAATTCTTTTAAGGTTTTTAAATTACTCTAACATAAATTTAGGCTAGAGGAATTGTTAAATATAAAATTTAGTCTGGCTTTACAGACTAAATACTATGTATAGATCTCTAGTTTTTTTATAATGTTGCTTGATCAAGGAAAATTCTATGATTAAATTTGAACGATTCTAAATTAAATAGGTTTCTTTGAGCCTTTAATGTGCTGCTGTCTTGTACATTGCTACGAAGGGAGAAAAGAAAGCATATTGTATAGTATATTCAAGTTACTTGACTATTGAACTCTCGTTTTAATCCCTAGAGCATCTCTGTTCCTTGCAAAGCATCTCTGTATGTTCCTAGCAGCACATATTTCGAACCAGCCCTTAGATTTTACAGATGAGAAAAACATTTTCTAATATGGTCCAGTTAGACTATTTGGTTGGAAGGTAATAGTTTTCTCAAAATACCATTGAGATTTAGGAAAGAAATGGCACTTACCTAGTGTTAATTTTTTTTAGTTATTCTTTTCTCTCCCCATCAATCCTAAAAAACCTTTCCAACTCTCTATCCTTGAAAACACCTAATGCGCCAGGACTAAGAGAAACCCCATGCATCTGCCTGCCCGTTAGGATCGACCTGGGGGACAAGGGACTGCATTTCAAGTTCTTAGACCAGTGGTTCTCAACCTTCCTCATGCCATGACCCTTCCTCATGCCAAGGCCCCCTCCTCATGCCATGACCCTTCCTCATGCCAAGGCCCCCTCCTCATGCCATGACCTTTCCTCATGTGGTGGTGACCCCCAACCATAACATTATTTTCGTTGCTACTTCATCACTGTCATTTTGCTACTGAGGTCATTCAACTCCCAAAGGGGTCGCTACCCACAGGAGAGAACCCGCTGCTTTAGACTAACATTCTAAGCTCCACCCTCTCCTAGGGCTTGGAAAACCTTTGGAGCCTGGTAAAGAGAGATGGGAGATGGTGGAGGGCCAGCAAACCCGACATTTCCTCAACAACAAAGACATGAAATCTCTCAAATAAGCTCAATTCCCCCTCAACTCTACCTACTAAATTACAATAGTGTTCTACTCTAGTATAGTATGTAGAATTATTTCCAAACCTCATCCTTCCAAAGTGATCTTTAATTAAAAACTTGCTTCAGTGGAAGAAAAACAAAACAAAACTTGATTCAAGTTGAGAAACACTGACTGGAGCTACAGCTTACCTCTAAGTGTGTAGTTTCACTTTGTCCTAAAAGAATAAATCATTCCATCAAAACAGACTATATTACCGACAAATCTTGCATAGCTTATAGAACTGGACCACATCAGAACTTTTGTTCTCAAAATCTGCTTTTATGGTAAGCAAAGCCACAATTTCAAATAATTTTTTAAGCACAAGAGTCAGAATATGTTATAGCATGGTGTTTAATTATGACCTCTAAAAGAACAGAGATGGAACAGTGGAGCGCTGTAACTTCTTGTGCTGCTCAATATCACCTTTTCCATGTTTGATAGCAATTATAAACCACGGTTACAAATGTAATGCAAGTTTTATGCCCTAACTAAACAATCACTCAATTGTAAATGAAAAAACATGTGATATAAAAGATATATGAAGATACTTACCTGGCAGGGGAGATACCATGATCACGAAGGTGGTTTTCCCAGAGCGAGGCTTATCCATTGCACTCCGGATGTGCTGACCCCTGTGATTTCCCCAAATGTGGGAAACTCGACTGCATAATTTGTGGTAGTGGGAGACTGCCACTATATCTATAAAGAAAGTTTATGGTGGACTGAATTTTTTTCTTCATGTATTGTGATTTGATATTGTATTGGGTTTGAGGAGACAGTGGCTGGGAATAAAGATCTGGGAGACCTAAATTAGTAGTTGCTTAACAGAGAGCATGGTATCACTTTATAGTAATTTTTAAAGAATTTTGAATTTTAAAGAATTTCAGCCTCGTGCTAACTCCAGATCCAGAAACTCATATTTACTGGGATGGTAACATGTACATCCATTTTTCCAAGCATTGTAAAGCATCTTTTGTGTTCTCATTCAAGTGATTCCTCTGAGTGAATCAAAAAAGGATATTTTCATGATATATTTAACAAGTTAGCCCTTTTGGGTAAATAATGAATTTTATCAGTGTTTTCCTAAAGAATAATTTATATGATTTATGTGGGATTACTTATGGACATGCTTATGATTAAATCATTCTTTGGTTTCAGTTTTTAATGATGGCAGTTCGAGGGAGCTAATGAATCTCACTGGAACAATTCCTGTGCCTTATAGAGGTAAATTGATATCTGTTGTCCTTTTTGTTCCTAATATAGATGCATTTTCCCCCAACAACTTCTACCTATATTATTCAGTGCCACTGATTATACTCTTCATGTTGTACACCATTATTAACCTTTTCCAAATTATTCCATCACCATTAACAAAAACGCAATACCTCCTAAGCAACATGGATGCATTGTTTTACACAGTAATATTTTGCCACAGAGATAAGTAAATTAAAACTTTTTCATGACCTTCATGATAATGGCGATTTTAACTTCTAATTCATCTTCATTTGGTGGCAACACTTTTAACTTTTTCCTCCTCCGCTCCTTACTGAGAAATATCAACAAATAAGTGTACTTGAAGAATTCCTAAGTGTACTGGAGGAATCAGAATATCAGAACGGGAAAGGTTCCTTAGAAATCTTAGAACAGGAAAAGGATTTTTTTTTTAAATCATTTTATTGGAGGCTCGTACAACTCTTATCACAATCCATACATCAATTGAATCAGGCATGTTTGTACATACGTTACTGTCACTCTTTTCTAAATACTTCCTATTGAGCCCTTGGTATCAGCTTCTCTTCTGGTTTTTTTCTCCCCTCCCTCCTCACGAAAAGGACTTCTTAATTTTGCCTTCTACCCCAGTCAGATTTTCTGGCAGTGGTAAGCTAATAAAAAGCTGAGATAAAACTCACTGCCATCAAGTCAATTCTGACTTATAGTGACCCTACAGGACAGAGTAGAATTTTCCCTCTGGGTTTCTGAGACGGTAAGTCTTTATAGGAGTAGAAAGCCTCACCATTCTCTCACACACAGCAGCTGGTGGTTTAGAACTTCAGACCTTGGAATTAGCAACCCAACACATAACTACTACACCACTAGAGCTCATCAGAGGCTAAGATAGAGGCTTAGAAATGAAAACAATCGTTTAAGTTCTTGCTCTGTTACCTACCAGTTTGGTGACCACAGGCATCTATAACATCTTACGCAAGGGAAATCATTCATTACAATAATGTGTGTAAAGAGCTTAACATAGACCCTGGCATATGAAATGCAGGCAACAAAAAATGGTTATATTTGTAATTGTAATGATTGAATAATGACCTCCAAATTAGCCATGAGCCATCCTGTGCTGTAATACTTAAACAGTGATAAGCTTGTAATCTGCTTTGTGAGAGTTCTGTTTGTTGGGTAATTTAAGACCTGTTTCCCTATAACTGCTTACCTATAGATTTTACACAGTACCTGCTATGGATAAGACATAGTGATAGGGGTTATGGATACAAAAGATAAATAAGAATATACTTTCTCCGGAAAAACTCACTGTCATAGGGGACGCAGAATTAATAGATATTTATAGTATTTTACAGCTACAGCAGAGTGATAAAATATAATGGTGATAAAATATGAGATTAAAGAGGAGAGATGGTCACAATTGAAAGATCATAGACATTTAAGCGTGGTATAATAAGATTGTCAACCATTCATAACAGTGGACATTCCAGGCTGAGGGAAAAACACAATATCAGTATTATATAAAGCAAGTTTGATATGTTTGGAATAAACTGGGAAAGTTGAGTATGGATTACTCTGTTAAAGGGAATGGGTTTGTGGGGCTAGATTAGAGGATGTGGACAGAAAATAGACAAGAAATGATTAAAGACAGTTGTTATATATGCTCTTAATTTTACCTAAGCTTTATTTTACTCAACCATTCCTTATTATATTATTCTAAAGCGTAAATAATTTTAGGAAATTCTTCATTTTCCCTAAAAAAGAATTCTGGGTGGTGGGAATAACATATATTAAGATATATTTGATTGGTGAACCCTCTCACCCATTTTAGAAGTAATTTGGTGTAAGAAAAATAAACTCAATGCTGTATAACTATCTAATTTCTTTAAGTGAAATTTACGTGTACATCCTTGTATGTAGTGAAACCGTTTCTATAGAAAACTCTTTCTTTGTATTGTTAACCAACTCAAATAGTGTTTTAAATAGTTACTGCAAGAATGTTCAATTTTCATATGATTCATGCCAAGTGTGTTAATCCTAGAGACTTTCACAGACAAATCCATAGGCATTCATATGTGTGTAATATATGAGAGTAATTATATGTTAGGAACACATCCCAGCCCAGTCCAGATCAAGGCTGTAAGTTCAATATTAGCCATATGTCCGATACCAATCTATAAATTTCTCTTCAGGCTCACACAACACAAATAGTGACACAGAATGCAGGAAGATCACAGGCCAGTGGGTAGAAAGTCTTGTGGATCCAGTGGCAGTGGAGGCATCTCAGCACTGGCAGGAGTCTCCACATGGCTCCTCCAGCTCTGGGGCTCTAGCATAGCCCCATTTGTCTTGTCAGCAGGAAGAAGAAGCAGAGAGTGTATGTGTGTATCTGACTTCCAATGAGCTGTTTATCTCCATGTTGCCTCCAGATGAGGTCATCAAGCTGCAACCTGATTGACTCCACCCCTTCACAAGTTGACACCAGATTTTGTAACTACCACACGGAGTATATTACCTCTCAGATGCCTTTTGGTACTGCCGATTAAGCATTGGACTGTTACCAACAAGATAGTGGTTCAAACCCACCAGCTGCTCTGTGGGAAAAAGACCAGGCAGTCGGTTCCTATGACATTTAGTCTCAGGAGCCTGAAGCAGCAGTTCTATCCTTTAGGGTTGCTATCAGATCCTTAGATTAGAAGATTTTTATGATCTATAAGCTCTTAATCTTGCTGACTTATTTTACAAAGAGAAAATCTGAGTATTTGGTCTTAAATAAAAGTTCGAGCCAGAAGAGTATAATACTCTAAAGTCTTTGTTGTGGTTTTTGTTGTTGTCACTTTTACATGTAGTATAACTCTTTCCTGTCGTTAATGGAGAATAGTAAGAGTAACTGAAGCTTTTCTCTCACTCAGGTAATACATACAACATTCCAATATGCCTGTGGCTACTGGACACATATCCATATAATCCCCCTATCTGTTTTGTTAAGCCTACCAGCTCAATGACTATTAAAACAGGAAAGCATGTTGATGCAAATGGGAAAATATATCTTCCTTATCTACATGAATGGAAACATGTAAGTATTTGCAATGTCCTGTGAACTGATTTTATTTTATATGTTTTGATGACTAGCATCTGTTTTTTATTGACACTAGATTCCAACATAGGGAAGTACAGGTGAAGGGTTGGTCACTGGCTGTCAAGCATAGCAACAAGTAAGAAGCTGAGAGAGAGCATGGTAAACAGACCCCTGCAACCAGATGACCCAGTTATGAGACACAGGCTTGAAACCTATTGTGATTAATTTGTTCAAGAAAATAGATGACAATATGGAGAATTCTGTTAAAAAGGAACCAAGTGAAAATCTTAGGAACTGAAAAATAATTAAGAGCTCAGTAGAAGTGTTTGGTGGCTGATTGGATTCAGTAGAATAGAGGATTGGTGCGTATGATCTAGCTTTGAAAATGAATGAACTATAACCATATTCTTTAACAAGGATCCCTGGTAGTGCTGTGAGATAAGCATTATACCACAAAGCCAGTGGTTCAAACCCAAGAGAAACAGGCTATCTGATCTTGTAAATATTTACATCCTTGCAACCCTATCTCAGGTTGCTATGAGTCAGCATTGACTCGATGGCAATGGGTTTGATAAGTTCAACAGGATTGAGTCTTAAAAGATACTGCTAAACAGCTGAAATGTCACAAAAGAATATAGAGTTTTATTGAATTCATATGAAGTTCAAAAACAGAAAACTAAATATACTTTTGAGGAAAATATACATAAGTAATTTGTTTAAAGTAAAACAAAACAGTGTTTACTAACTGAATCAGAAAAGTGGCTTCCTCAGAGTAGCTGGAGCAGAAAGTGACCAAGAAGGGAAGCCTGAGCCCTGGCAAGCTTCTATTTACTACCGCAGAGATGTGAGCACAGGTGCATCTGTCTTTATCACGCTTAAAGCTATCGTTAGAGGTGTGGCATATTAACCAAAATTAACCAGAAATTTAGGTGATTAAGTTTGGTGTGGTAGGTGAGGTCGTGCAAGTACCATAGAGGATCTAGAATGTCTTGACTTTGTCCTTGAGTAGACAGGCGTTTCGGATTTTTAATAAGATTGGTATATTCAAGGTAGTGATTATTAGACATATCAACTAGTCCAAAAAAGTAACTCAGTGTTAGACTCTTACCACTGTAGAAACTTATTTCCTGCCCACATAGTAGTCCCATGTGAGAGCTGTTCATTGGAAGACAGCATTTCCCCTCTTAGTGCTTCAGAGGTAAGGCTTATTCTAATTGAGGTCACTATCCAGCACTGCTCATAAAGAAAGAAACAGAAAAAGAGCGCCCCATTTTTACTTACCTGACACTGGAGGTGGTGAAGCCTATCCCTTCAGTGTATGTTACATCAGTCAGAGCTCTTTGCAGGGAAGGCTGGAACCCCTTTGTCTTCTGGAGAAAGGATGTGAACTCTTAGAGAAAACCATCACAGTCACACTAGAAGGATAACCTGGAAGCCCCTTAGGAGGCTATTATACTAATCTAGCATGTGGCTACAAGTTTTCACAGGAAGCGTTCAGAAATGTTGCTGATTGTAATCTTCAGTTGGGACAAAATTGAAGAAATGAGATAGTTTGGTGCTGTAAACAGAAGACGGGAAGCTAGGCCATTACAGATGGGGGCTAGTCAGTCAATCTCTTGTTAGGAAGTTGGTTGGCTGATCAAAATAATTGAGTAATTCTCCAAAGCCTGATACATTAATGTAATGAAGAAATATGAGGTGATAAATAAGTTAAGGAATAACAATAAGCCCCTCAAATAAATAATTTGAACTTCACCTACCATAGTTTATTTTAAATTAATCATCAACAGATACTTGCAATAGAATCTTAAGCAGTCTCTAGGGAAAAACAGGAACTTTTGTTGTAACTATGGTATTGAAAGGGAACCTCCGTTCATTTGTATCTGTTGGACAACATTGTGATATTTCTGAGCTAGAAAGCAAGCCTCGAAAATTCCCTGCTGTTGGGTCACTTCTGACTCATGGCAGCCCTGCCTCCGTGGTCTTCAAGATTATAACTCTACAGGATAGAAAGCCTCATCTTTCCCCTGTAGAGTGGCCGGTGTTTTCAAACTGCTGACCTCGTGGTCAGTAGCCCAACACAGAACCACTAAGTGCCACCAGGGCTCCTCACCCTAAGCTAAAGCCTATCAGCAGTATTCAGAATTCATAATCACTAGTTCTTAGAACATGTGTTTCTAGAGATTTTAAATAAGGATGACTACTGCTTAGCATCCATTCATGAATTTATACTAGTCTCCATTTAAAGTAAGTTCTGGTTAGTTGGTTAATTTTATGAAATCAAGTAAAGAAGAAAGCCCGCTGAATTTTGTAATATATACCTTTGGCTAGTGTTTTTATAAATGTGAAATGACACAGATATTTATTTAATAATAAAACGCCTAATTTTGCTATGCTTTTTATTTATTGGCTTTATTAAGATAAAGTAATTAAATGGCATTTTCACAATTGGGAGCCCACAAGGAAATGATTGTGCCACTATACGAGCTGATGAGAAATGCCCAGGCCTATCCATTTTGCAGAAGCGTCAGTCAGTAGTGGACTCACATTGTTCTCCTCCGTAGCCACAGTCAGACTTGTTGGGACTCATCCAGGTCATGATCGTGGTGTTTGGAGAGGAGCCTCCAGTCTTCTCTCGTCCTACTGTGTCAGCATCCTATCCACCGTACCAGGCAACAGGGCCTCCAAATAGTAAGTACAAATACATTTTATTTTAAAACTAAATAAAAGAAAACACTATGTTTACAAAGATGTCTAATGACTTCACTTTACTTTTTAGCCTTTCAAGTTAGTGGACTTTGGGGAAGTATTCTGAGGCCCCACGTTTGCATGTCCAGATTCCCACCCAAGACTGGCATTTGGGCTTCCATTTGTGGGTAGAAATCTAAATTGGGTGTGCTGAATTACACAAGGAGGAGAAAGGATACTTGAATGCCATATATATATGTATTTTGTTGTTGTGGGTTTCCCTGTTTGGTCAGTTTGGAGGAGGCGTATATAACATGAAAAGCAGTCCGGCCTCTCTGATCCCTGTGTAACCACTGGTGGCGTAGTTTACACATTGGACTGTTAACAAGGTCCACAGTTCAAAACCACTAGCCCGCCCTGTGCTGAGGGAGGGAGTAAAAGAGGCTCTCTACTTCTATGAAGAGTTAACAGCCTCAGAAACTGCAGGGGCAGTTCTACTCTGTGTTGTGGGTTCACTTCGAGTCAGAGCCCATTCAGTGACAGGGAGTTTTGGCAAAATCAGTAGATAAGAGAATTCTTTGTAATTGATTCTTTGTAGAAAAGACTCAATTACAAGGTGAACTAAATTCCTTGCATTCAGCTATTCTGGTTATACAAACTGAGCGCCTTGCCTTCAGTTTTTTCTTCTCCTTCGTACAGCCAATTCGTCTTTTTTGTTTCCTCCCCTTAAAAGGTGAGGACATGGAGAGACAGTACCAGTTCTCATCTAATTAATATATAGTGCTTCTTTTATGGAGCTCAGGTGGTGCCGTGGATTAAGCATTGAACTGATAATCCTCAAGCCCACCAGCCACTCCTGAGGAGGAAAATGAGGTTGTCTGCTCCTGTAAAGATTTATGGTCTAGGAACCATCATATACTCAGACTTCTAGGGTCACAATGAATTGAGATTGATGATAGTAATGGAATCTCTCTGTTGTTGTTTTTTAATAATTCTGGTATTTTCAAATTACCTTGAATAATTAAGAGTTGGTTGTACTTGTTTTGACTTTTCTAAACATGTAGTGATTTCATTTTGTTTTGAATGTGGGTTTTTTGTTTTGTTGGTTTTTTTTGGTAAATTTTGTTTGTGGTTATATTTAGCTAAATATAATTCATAAGCCAAACTGTGTGAGCTTTCATTTTCTTCCTACTGAAATTACCCTTGTTAATCTATTTTATGATGAAGCATCTTGACACAGCTGAACCCATTTCTCTTCTCATGCCTTCCCAGAATATGGTTTTAGAGCAGGGGTCCTCAAACTACGGCCCCGCGGGCCACATGCGGGCCCGCCGAGGACATTTATCCGGCCCGCCAGGTGTTTCTGTCCCGTTTGTTTTTTTACTTAAAAATAAGATATGTACAATGTGCATAGGAATTTGTTTACAGTGTTGTTGTTTTTTAACTATAGTCCGGCCCTCCAGCGGGTCTGAGGGACAGTGACCTGTCCCCCTGTTTAAAAAGTTTGAGGAAGCCTCATGGCGAAGTGGCTACACGTTGGGCTAAGTTGGAAACCAGCAGCAGCTCCCCGAGAGAAAGACAAGGCTTCCACTCCCCTAAAAAGTTCATCTGGGAAGCTCAGGGCAGTTCTGCCCTCTCCTGTGGGAGCACTGTGAGTTGGCCTTGGCTTTATGGCTGTGAGTGTGGAGGCTTGGTTTTAATAGAGTCAGGTGATTCTTTGGGGCGAGAAGTCAGGTTTTGAGGGTGTTTCTCATTTAATTTAGGATACAGGCCATCCTGACTGTGGGCATTGGGGGTGAGGTTCTAAATAACAAACAAGTGCTACTTTTCAATATTCATTAAAACATTATTATTATCATATTAGTATATTAAAGGTGTTTTAGTATGTCCTTTTTAATGCACAAAGCATACTATCTACTAAGACAAACATTCAGCTTGACTGATGTTAGGTACTACTGACCTGTTTTGACAAATTTGACTTAAAGACAGACTTGGGCGTGGAACTTGTTCATAACCCAGATATATCAGATATTCTCTAGTTGCATCATTCAGTATTAGTTGCTCAAACAATAAAGCCGGTTACCACTGTCTTCAAAGTTTAGAATTGAGCATTTCAGTTATTATCATTACTCAAAAATGATTTCATTTACTCTTTTATGTTAATATTAAAATTCCATCACCTTTTGCTGTCAGTAAGTTATTGTGGGTTCAAGCCCACAGTGGAATGGGGTGCTGAGGGGGATGCACAACTGTGGTATAAAGGTGCTAGAAAAACTAGAAGAGTCCAGAGTTTATTCAACAATAGGCTTTTATAGTAATGAGGCCTGCAAGCCTCTTGTGAATACGTACACAATATAATGGGCAATGTGGTAATTAATATTGGATATCCTGGGCTTTGTAGGGGAACGCTTCTTAGGAAGTACCAGGTGAGTGAGAGACAAGCTAGGTGAATCTCTCCTTAAGAAAACGAGACAGAAGGAGCTGGCTGCTCTTGGAGCATCTGCCTACCTGAGGAGCCAGGCATTGTAGGAGACAGCTTTCTATGCTCATTTTATGGAAGGTGGATACGGAGAATATGTACATTGGGGGCACTATCCGTTGTCTCTGGACTGTGGAGTCGTGTCTCTCACTAGGGCTGGAGTGCCAAATCGAATGCAGGAAGCTAACCAGTATACCTCCTTCCAGGTAACATAGTTTCCCACAAGTTATGCATCTATAAAAAAGTGAATGGACGAAAGTTAGGTGGCAGACATATTTACAACAATGACCAACAAAAAAGGAGCAGCTGCTGAGGCTCCTTAATATACAGCCAAACAAACACCTCATGGGATTTGGTTCCATGGTTTCAGAGGTCTTGGGTGACGATTTACTGGAGCAACTCATTTGGTGCTTCTGTTCTGCTCTAGACTTTAGAGGCGATACGAATCTGGGCAGCGACTGCCTTGAGATTATCTTTCAATCTTAAACCTTAAAATGTTCCCTGAAGGCTGCTTAAAAGCAAACAATAATTTATTTCATGTACAACAGTATAAAAAGGTCTGGCTTGAACATTATACTCTTTTAAGAACTAAGTGGGGTCAAAAAGAACTCTGGTGGTGCAGTGGGTTAAGTATTGGACCACTAACTGGAAGGCCAGCTCTTCAAATCCACCAATGGCTTCATGGGGAAAAGGAGGCAATCTGCTTTCATGAATTGGGGTTTTAGGCTCAGAAACCTTAGGAAGCAGTTCTTTCCCCAGAGGGTCCCTGTGATTCTGAATCAACTTGATGGCAGCAACGGGAAAGATTACTGAGGAACCTTTGGGAGCAGTGAGTTTGTGTGGATGGGAGAGAAACAACTCAGAAAGAAATGATTGCACGGTTCCATCAAGGCGTCGTGTCGCTAAACTGCACAGGTGGGGCTGTTGGATTGCTGTGCATTTTGCTGTGTGCAGTCTCAATAGCCATAGCAACAGCAGTAGCCCCCAACCTGTGCAAACTAAGTTGTCATAGAAACCATGTTCTTTGCTAGTCTTCCAATCTTGTAACTTGGGGGGAAGTTTTTCTGGTTTTAAAATAAAAGAAAATGATTTATGATTTGATTACATTTAAAATTTGAGCTTACATTTGACTTACATGAAAAAACTACTACACTCAAACCGTGTTTTTTTTCCCAGTACCAGTAGTAGTCAACATTAGTTGAGTGAGTGGTAATTAAGTGTCCAAAATAACACTTGTATATATTTTCTTTAATCTTCACAATAATCCCCTATGCTATATGAATTCATCCATTTGATTCTGGCTTTAAAATTACCTGGCCCTATCATCTGCTTTCTTTTCAGTCTGACATCACTTGACATTTATTGTCAACCAAAGTTTAAGTTGGGAGACTTTGGTGAAGTAAATTACTTTTCAGACTCTTAAGAGATTTGGGGTGGCAAAGGAAAATAGTTTGTAATTGAGAGGAAATTACTTACAACTTGGGTGAGTGGTTTCTGTCTCTAAGAGACAGCATGAGGGAGGATAATAATTGACTAAATATTTTACTGAAACTTAATAGTAGTTTCATCTTTCCAAAAAAATAATAGATTGTCCTTGTGCATGAGAAGAAAACGTTACGACATTTTGAGGAGTTCTTCATTTCTGATACATTAAACATCATTTATGCTTTATTATGCTGTAGTATTCATCCCAACCTGAAGATCCTGAACACTGCTATTTGGACCAGTGTATGCTCGCCAACTCTGGAAACCGTTCTGAAGGACCTTCTTGGTCTGAGCTCTGTGTACTTCTCCCTCCTCCATGCACTCTGTGCTGCAGAAGAAGTTTATTTCTTGAAGGGTCTATGCCTTCAAACACTATTCTCTGTTCTGCCCCTCCCTCCACCTCACCCCACTCCCCACTTCCTAGTATTAGGCTGAGGCTCTGTATTCACTTGACTTAACACTCTGCCACTATTGCTTGCTTGCTCATCTCCTCTACTAGACTCAAGCAGCTTGAGATCTGGGATTATTTTTTCATTAGATCCCCAGTGCCTGCCACAAAGTAGGTATTAAATCCACAGAGTAGGTATTAAATCCAGAAAGTAGGCATTAAATTAAATCCACAAAGCAGGCATTAAAAAAAAAGAGCAAAGATGATTCATTACTCGAATTAAGGACGAATACATTATTGTATCAGGAAAATTTCACTGAGGAAAATTTGATGTTATAGAACAAGTCATTTCCAATTAAGGCCAAATGAACTCTCCCTTTTCCTCTGTGTTCATCAGTGCCCTGACTTCCGTCATTCTTGTTCTCTAAAATATTTGTTGTTGTTGGTTTTTTTTGTTTGTTTTTTTTAACATTTTATTAGGGGCTCATACAACTGTTATCCCAATCCATACACACATCAATTGTGTAAAGCGCATTTGTAC
>NW_022103958.1:33640694-33650634 GCF_000313985.2 Echinops telfairi
GTGCTCCAGTCTCTCCTCCTCCCCCGTCATCTGTTCCTGTGTGCTCTGGTCAGATATATCCTTCTCCCGAAGCTGCAGATTCAGTGCCATCGTTTGAGATACACTCTTCTCAGGGGAGGGGCAGGCATCCACTTAGTATTTGGGGCTGGGACCAGCCCCTTAGACCTTTTTTAAGTGCTGGATTTTACCCTTTTTTCGTAGGATAACATTTTCCAGACTTGTTTTTAGCAATCTCTCTGAATATAAACTTTGTGTAGAACTTCTCAATAATCATTTAAGGTTCTCAGTCAGACCCAACAAAAATCAGTTGTTCTAAGTGGTCAACATAAACTAGAAACAGCAAAATATTTCTTAGATAAAATAAGCGTGATTTTCTGAGACACTTACGTTGAGCAAGAGTAGAGCAGAATTACCTTTCTCTAAGTGGGTTGCACGTTGGGCTGCTGGAGAAAGATGACATTCTGTGCTCCTCTAAAGAGTTACAGTCTTAGAAACCTACAGGGTCTCTCTGAATCAGAATGGACTCAATAGCAATGAGTTTGGGTTTAAGTTAGAAATTGCACAGTGAGGAGACCTATACACCAGTTATCCCTGTTGGGGAGTGGTCTTTTAGGTGTCAGAACTCATGTTGAATGGTTTAGGGATTATGTGGCTTAAATATATCAGCTCGGTGGCCATGTGTGACTACTTAAAGTACTAGTTTGTTTAGTTTTGGTGCTGAGATTTGGATTCCTTAACTGTTTGCAGTTTTGCTGTGGTTTGATAGTGATGTATATTTTATTTGATAGCTTACATATGTTTCAGGACTATGCATGTTATTGAAAACTATTGCAAATTGTTTTTAGCTTCCTACATGCCAGGCATGCCAAGTGGAATCTCTGCATACCCGTCTGGATACCCTCCCAATCCCAGGTAAATAAAAATTGTTTTTTGAATGCTTATCCCAAGTATCATATCAGTAGATCTAGAAATAAAATAATGGTTTCCTTAAAGTAAATTAATTTGCAATTTAATGTAAGCAAAACTCAGTTTATTCGTGGAATTTTATGGTGTATATACACACACAGCATATACATGGGCAACCCTGTCCCCAGGTTAAAGATGAGACCTCTTCCTAGGTGGCCTTGAACTTGAATTTGTAGGTAAGTCCAAACAGGTGCATATGGTTCTTAATTTTGCAATTCTAATGGTCAGCAGTTTGACACCACCAGCAAGCTCCTCTGGAGGAAGAGAGGGTTTTCTACTCCCCTAAACAGTTACAGTCTTAGAAACCCACAGAGGGCCGCTATGAGTCACCATTGACTCAATGGCAATGAATTTGTGAGTTCTTGTTTAGTGAGAAAAAGGACTCAAACCGTTTTTCATTGGTGTGAGCCAGAGAAGGTGATTGTGATGAATTTATTGTTAGTAGGCGGCAGGATAGTATAGTGGCTTTCACGGGCTGCTAACCATACAGTCAGCAGTTTGAACCCATGAGCTGTGGAAGAAAGATGAGAGACTTTATACTCAAAGATTACAGCCTTGAAAACACACAAGGGACAGTGGCCATTGGTCCAAATTGGCTCAGTAACAGTGAGGGTTTTATTTTTTGTTTTGAGAGATTGGTGTAATTTTTTCAAAGTGGGGGCAGATCTGCATAACATTAAAGCCAAGTTCAGTGCTGCCCCACTCAAAGATGCCTGTTGACCACACTGCTTTCCCCAGTCCTGCCGCAATCCAATCTCACGCATCAGTTTCTCGCTCCAGGGTTTCGACCTGTAGATTTACCTATTCTGGTTACTGGAACAACAATCGTTCAGAATTTTAAAATTAAATCCCTTTCTTGGCCGTGGCAGATCCGATTTGAAGTCCTGCATTAAAGGGGCAGTAGGAGTTGTCCATATGTGGGAAGTTCATAACCTGCGGATTAACAAAATTGGGAGAATAAAATGAAAAAAATAATGCAATTTTCCCCCCAACTTTTTGAACCCCCGCCGTCACTCCCTTGCTGTGTGTGTGTGTGTGTGTGTGTGTGTGTGTGTGTGTGTGTTTTCAAACATTTCTTCAATGTAGAGAAATACTCTTATCATTTTACTTATTGGAAGGAAAGGGATGGGATCATTGGAATGGCTTTGAAATCTTTTATCTGTAAAAATCTTTATATAACAACTGTAGATAAATAACAGAGTTAACTTAAAATTGGCTGTCATTATAATACATTCAGAAAATTATTCTATTGATAGTTTCTTTGGTGTTCCTGTGGCATAAATGTCCCCCTCCATCTGTGCTGCTACAGTACCTAAACTGCTTTTTTTCTGTTGCAAACGTGGTTGCCCTAAAGGAAATCCTTGTAAAGAAATTGCTTTATCTTTATCCTCCAGTTATCTCTTTCACCCAATGCATAATGGCAGCATGGGGGTTTTGTTTGTTTTAATGAAAGTGATTTAAGATAGCCCCTGTGCTAATGTGGCCTTATTAACATAAGCAAGAACTCCTAGGGGTATACCTACTGTGATAGGATTTATAATGCTATGATTTGGGAGAACACAGTTCAATTCATATCACTCTTACAAGAGGATATTAGATATTTGGAGATTAAAGAGAGTAGCAAAATTTCATAATAGTACAACTGGGAGGAAAGCGAGTGGTTATTAAGTCCAGCCCACTTATTTTACTATGAGCAAAAGCATTGAAACCAAAAAAGGAAATCTAGTAACAAGTAGGGAGACCCTCTGGTATTGATAGGATTATGAGTAGGGTGGTTGAAGGGAATAAAGGTACAGCTATCGTAGATATTCTAGAACTCCCCAGTTCTTCCCTAATCTCCTTTAGTCAGTGTTAATTTTTCCACTGCCCATCCAAATTGTATCCACCACTTATTTTCTTTGTCTTTCTCTCAGGATTTTTATGAGTTCCTGCCCTATTTTGATTCCTAGGAAGCGATAGATGGTTTCTATCATATCTTAGCTCTTAAGCACTTAAAACAATGCCTTCAATAAATTTTTTTTTTGAAGTTTAAAGGGGAGCACAAAAATATAAGAATGCTGGAAACTTATTTCTAAAACATACTCAGTTCCAAGGAGCTTTAAAATTGAAAATTAGATTTGTTGCCTAGGGCAAATTGTTTAATAAGGTTCTGAATCCAAAACCTGTGGCTGAGTCAGTTCCAACTCAGTGGCCATAGAACTCCATAGGGTTTCACAGGCTTGATAGGAGGAGGGCTGGTGACAGAGTGGTTAAAATGCTCATTTACAAACCAATAAAATTGGCAGTTTGAATGCCCCAGCTCTCAGATAAAGTTGTGGCAGTCTGCTTCCCTGAAGATTACAATCTTGGAACCGCTATCAGATAGAGTCACTATTAGTTGGAGTGGACTCAGGGACAATGGGTTTGTTTTTCTGGTAATGTTTAGAAGAGACTGCTGTATCTGTCTCCCAAAGAGAGAATAATAGTCTCTAAGTGCTGACTTCTCAGCAGTGGAGGCCATAACTACCACACTACCTGGGCTTCTGTAATCCTGTACAAACATGGAAAATAGTTACAAGTTTTTTAAGTCAAAAAAATTATTAACCCCAAATGTGGAGCCATAACTCTGAAGGAAAATTGAGTAAACTAAGAATTGTCAGGTGCCATCAAGTTGGTTCCAACTGTAGCAACCTCATGCAGAACAGAATGAAGCACTGCTCAGTAATGCATCATCCTCACCATTGTTCCTGTGCTTGAAACCATTGTTGCAGCCATGCTGCCAGTCCATCTCCTTAAAGGCCTCCTCCTTTTTTGCTGCCCCTCCACTTTACCAAACACGTCCTTCTCCAGGGACTGGTCTCCTTGACATATCCAAAGTGTGTTGTTAGTTTGTCGTACTGTAGTGACTTGTGAGCGGCTGTGATACTGGAAGCTATGTCACTGGGATTTCAAATGCCAGCAGGGTCACCCAGAGTGAACAGGCTTCCACGGAGCTTCCAAACTAAGAACAGTCATTGAAGAAGGACTCGGTTCCCCAATTGGGAGGAAGTAAGCCACTGAAAACCTTAAGCAGAGCTTCGAATTAACTAAGTAGAAATGACAGAATTATACCAGGGCAAAACACTAAGAGCATGCAACGGAGCATCAAGGGGAGGAAAGCAATGAAGTCCCTGGGGAATACCAAAAATAGATTTTGGGGCCAGGGTGTGGCACCCCGTCAGACTCAACTGGAAAATAATTCCTAAAGGTCAACAAACAGACCTGGAACGATTACAGGTTTTTCTTATTTTGTTCTTGTTTTGGGTTTTTTTATTGTTGTTTTGTTTTCTTTGGTTGCTTTGTTTTACTGTATTTGTGCTGGTTAGTGTTTCTGCAGGTCTATCTAGATAAGATAGGTGGGATAAACAATCTGGAGGCGAAAACAACAAAACTGGCGGGGGTGGGGGGGATGGGGACTGTCAACCAACCTAGGGACAAGGGAACAAAAAGTAACCTAAAATCCATGCCAAGGAGTATATAGAATGCCTGGTGGTGCTTGAACAAGGACAGTGTAGCCCAGAAGAATTATGAAAACGGAAAGAAGGCTACCGTGATAGTGGAACAAGAGAAAAGTGAAAGGAAATAGAGGAAAGAACTAGGAGGCAAAGGACATTTGTACAGGTCTAAATACAGGCATGTACATATGTAAATATGTTTATATATAATGTTAGGGAAATGGACCTATGTACATATATTTATATGTTAAGTATTAAGGTAGCAGACAGACATTGGGCCTCTATTTCGTGCTCTCTCAACGCAAGAACGCTTTGTTCTAATAACCTGGCATTCTGCGATGCTCACCTTCCCGACACGAGCGCTGAAGACAACATGGGTGCATAAGCAAATGTGGTGAAGAAAGCTGATGGTGCCCGGCTAGCCAAAGCATTAGCATCTGGGGTCTTAAAGGCTTTTAATTTTAAGATAAACCAGCGGCCATCTAGCTGGGAAGCAACAAAGTCCACATGGAAGAAGCACACCAGCCTATGTGATCGTGAGGTGTTGATGGGGTCAGGTATCAGGCATCAAAGACCCAGAATCAAAAAATGATATCAATGTGAATGAGGGGGGGTGTGGACTGGAGACCTAAAGCCCATCTGTAGGCAATTGGACATCACCTTACAGAAGGCTCACAAGGAAGAGATTAAAATTTTTCATTTTCTTGCAACATTCTAGCATGGATTACTAAAGAGACTGGAAATCAGCATAGTGTTCCATCCAGCTTGGATCCACCAAGAACAAAGGCACTTAAGTTTTTTTCTCTTTTGATTTTGCAAAAGTACCACAATGAGCAAGCCTAGTCCAATTATGACATTATTGGAATAAGTTTTAAAGTGTGACAGGAAAAGAGGGACCAGACATCAACCCGGTGCTCCAAGATGTGAATGCAGCATACCGTCATGAAGGAGGGAACAGGTAGAGAGGTCTGAGGGGACAGCCCCAATCAACTGCATGAACAGCTCCCCTCCCCCCAGAAGAATTTACTTCAGAGGACAGCACTGAAGCTACAGCTAGGAGAAGGACATATCTGATCAGAGCACACAGGAGCAAATGAAGAGGGAGGAAGAGAGAGTGGAGCACATCCTGGTCCACCAAGCCTTGAGGACAATATCCCTGCTCAGAGCACCCAATGCACGGAGTACCATACGGCCGGCACCACTATGAGACATGATATCCCTCACTGACCCATAGCCTATGGGGGACAACATTGGATACACAGTATGGCATTTGTGCCTCATCTGACCCCATCACACTGAGGCAAAACACTGAGGGCATGCAACAAAACAGCAAGAGGAGCAGAGCACGAAGTCCCGAGGGAATACCAAAAGTAGACTTCGGGGCCAAGGTGTGGCACCCCATCAGACTCTACTGGAAAACACTCCTAAAGGTCAACAGACCTTGAACTATTTACAGGCTTTTCTTTAGTTTGTCACTGTTTTTTTTGTTGTTTTGTTTTCTCTTGTTGCTTTGTGTAGCTCTGTCTTGTTTTTGTGCATATTGTTTTCTCTGCAGGTCTGTCTAGATAAGATAGGCGAGATAAACAATCTGGAGGAGAAGACAATGGGACCAACAGTTCTTGGGGGACATGGGAGAGGAGGGGTGGGGGAAAGGAAGTGGTCTTAACAAACCCAGAGACGAGGGAACAACAAGTGATCCAAAATTGGTGGCGAGGAGGGTGTAGGAGCCCTGGTAGGGCTTGGTTAAGGGCAATGTAACCAAAAGGAATTACTGAAACCCAAATGAAGGCTAAGCATCATAGTGGGACAAGAGGAAAGTAAAAGGAAATAGAGGAAAGAACTACGAGGCAGAAGACATTTATAGAGGCCCAAGTACAGGCATGTACATATGTAAATATATATGATGATAGGGAAATAGATGTATGTGCATATATTTATTGGTTTGGTATTAAGGTAGCAGATGGACATTGGGCCTCTACTCAAGTACTCCCTCAATGCAAGAACATTTTGTTCCAATTAACTGGCGTTCCATGATGCTCACTTACATGATCTCTGAAGACAAATGGGTGCATAAGCCAATGTGGTGAAGAAAGCTGATGGTGCCCAGCTATCAAAAGTTATAGCGTCTGGGGTCTTAAAGGCTTGCAGGTAAACAAGCAGCCATCTACCTCAGAAGCAACAAAGCCCACATGGAAGAAGCTGAGATAGTTTATTGGCTATGTTAGAAGCACATGTGTTAGACAGGGTTCTCTCATTGCAGGTCACCAACAGTCAGCCGGGTCACCAACATTCAGTCCCCAGCTCAAGAGATGTAAATTCCAATTGTGTGGCGAGGCCCAGGTCTTAAAGGAAACTGAAATTACAGCCACACAGTCCACAGGTTAGGTGTCCCACAGGTAGGTGTCTCCGCCCTTCAATTAATCCCACATGTGTTTATCGGCCAGGCTGGCACAATAAACTATCTCAATCCACCCCTTGCCAACCTGGCACCTGTACACAATTCTTTAGCCATATATAATTATATAATTTCCGGACATTGATGAAATCACACTTATACTTATCATCAATCATCTATCATACATATAAATGAAAACACACTGAGTCCAATTGTATCTGATATATCATACCTGAACAAAGGAAAGATATGCAATGAGCACATAAAAAGAAAATACATTGACAATTACAAACCTCGCTTTTGCAATTGATCACGTGGTCATAATTGATAGGTAGAACTACCTTCTTCTACTACCCATTCTGTATTATCTTTGCCTTCAGCAAGCACCTCAGCTGGCTGTGGTTTTTTGCCTGGTGGGGTGACTCAGACCTTCATTCCTGAGGGGTCTGGGTCATTATAAGTTCTGTCAGTATTGGGTTGCTGTAATTTGCCATTTACTTTAATCACAGGGTACGGTAGCACTAAGAGTCGGCCTATGGAATCTCCTGGATTCCAGACATATTCTTTACCTCCAGTATGTAACATCAGTCCAATTTCTCCTTGGTGATCAGGATCAGTCACACCACTCAGTACAGTGCCACCCTTCCTGACCTATTGATCCAGAGGCATGAGAAGCCCAAACTGGCCAGGGGGCATTCTCAGCTGCCAGTTCAGTAGAATCCGTGCTGTGTTTCCGGGTGGGAGAGTTCCTTCGGGACCAGGACCTCCAGGCCTGAGGAACACAGGGTTGCTGGGACAGGAAGCACAAATGCTGCAAGTGGATCACTAGGCGTATTAGTGGTGCTACTCCAGCTTCCACCCCTTGGTTCCTGGACCCATGAATTCTGGTTATTGGTGACACAGCACCATATTTTGGCCGCTGGTTTAGAGCATATAAAGCTTCCTGGAGAACATTGCTCCAGCCCTGCAAGTTGTTGCCACCTAGTTGGCGCCGTAATTGTGTCTTTAGGAGCCCATTCCATCGTTCTATCAAGCCAGCAGCTTCAGGGTGGATGAGGAACATGATACGACCAATGGATTCCATGGGAATGGGCCCATTGTCGCACTGCATTGCTGTGAAGTGAGTTCCTTGATCTGAAGCAATGCTGTGTGGGATACCATGCCGGTGGATGAGGCATTCTGTAAGTCCACGAATAGTAGTTTTGCAGTGAAGGCAAATCCATATCCAGAGTAGGTCTCTATTCCAGTAAGAACAAAACGTTGTCCCCTCCATGATGGAAGTGGTCCTATATAATTAACCTGCCACCAAGCTGCTGGTTGATTTCCCCAAGGAATGGTCCCATATCTTCGACTTAATGCAGGTTTCTGCTGTTGGCAAATGGGGCATTCAGCAGTGGCAGTGGCCAAGTCAACCTTGGTGAGTGGAAGTCCATGTTGCTGTACCCATGCATAACCTCCATCCCTGCCACCATGTCCACTTTGTTCATGTGCCCATTGGGCGGTAGCAGGAGTGGCAGAGGAAAGAGGAGGAGCAGTCTCCACAGTGCGTGTCATCTTATCCACTTGATTATTAAAGTCCTCCTCGTCAGAGGTAATCCTTTGGTGAGCGTTCATGTGAGATACAATTTCCTTTACTTTCTTGGCCCATTCAGAGAGGTCTATCCACATACTTCTTCCCCACACCTCCTTGTCACCAATTTTCCAATCATGGTCCTTCCACTTCCCTGTCCATCCAGCCAAGCCATTAGCCACAGCCCATGAATCAGTATATGGTCTCACATCTGGCCATTTTTCCTTGTATGCAAATTGAACGGCTAGGTGCGCTGCTCTTAAGTTCTGCCCATTGGGAAGATTTCTCTTCACCACTGTCCTTTAGGGAGATCCCAGAAAGGGGCTGTAATGCTGCTGCTGTCCACTTACGAGTGGCACCTGCATATCGTGCAGAGCCATCCGTAAACCAAGCATGAATTTTTGGTCTTCAGTTAAAGTATGGTAAGGAACTCCCCAGGAGGCCATAGGCGCAGACTGGGAGAAAGAAGGTACTGTGACAGGAGTGGAGACTGGGCAGTTGGGCCACTTCTTCATGCAGCTTACTTGTCCCTTCAGGTCCTGCTCTGGCCTGATCTCATATCTACCACTTCCATTTAACAATGGAGTTTTGCTGCGCATGTCCATTTTATGATTCTGTGGGTCAGACAAAATCCAGTTCATGATAGGTAGTTCAGGCCTCATGGTGACTTGGTGGCCCATGATGAGGCATTCCGTCTCCACCAAGGGCCAGTAACAGGCCAACAGGTATTTTTCAAAGGGGGAGTAGTTGTCTGCAGAGGATGGCAGGACTTTACTCCAAAATCCCAACGGTCTACACTGTGTTTCATCAATAGGAGTCTGCTAAAGACTCCACACTGCATCTTTATCTACAACTGGCACCTCTAGCACCATTGGGTCAGCTGGATCATATGGTCCCAGGGGCAAAGCAGCTTGCACGGCAGCCTGAACCTGTTGGAGAGCCCTTTCTTGTTCTGGGCCCCCCTCAAAATTGGAGGCTTTTCGTGTCACTTGATAAATACAGTAGGTCGAAGTAGAACACCCAAGTGAGGGATATGTTGCCTCCAAAATCTGAAGAGGCCCACTAGGCATTGTGCCTCCTTTTTAGTTGTTGGGGACGCCAAATGTAATAGCTTATCCTTCACTTTTGTAGGAATATCTCGACATGCCTCACACCACTGGACCCCTAGAGATTTTACTGAGGTGGAGTGTGCCTGAATCTTCGATGGGTTAATTTCCCAACCTCTTGTACACAGATATTGTACCAATGAATCTAGAGTCTGTGATACATCCTCCTTAGTGGGTCCAGTCAGCAAGATGTCATCAATATAATGGACCAGTATGGTATTTTATGGAATAGACAGGTGATCAAGGTCCCTTGGGACTAAATTATGGCACAGGGCAGAAGAGTTGATGTACTCCTCGGGGAGAGTTGTGAAAGTATATTGTTGCCCCTGCCAGCTGAAGGCAAACTGCTTCTGGTGGTCCTTCGAGACTGGTATTGAGAAGAAGACTTTAGCCAGATCAATAGCTGCATACCAAGTGCCAAGAGAAGTAT
>NW_022103958.1:33651785-33682854 GCF_000313985.2 Echinops telfairi
TGTCGGGAAGGTGAGCATCATAGAATGCCAATTTAATAGAAGAAAGTATTCTTGCGTTGAGGGAATACTTGAGTGGAGGCCCAATGTTCTTCTGCTACCTTAATACTAAACCTATAAATGTAGGCTCATAGATCTATTTCCCCATCCTTGTATAAATATTTTTGCATATGTACATGTCTTTATCTAGACCTCTATAAATGCCATTTTCCTCCCAGCTCATTCCTCTATTTCCCTTGATTCTCCTCCTGTCCCACTATCATGCTCAGTCCCCACCAGGATTTCAGCACTTCCCCATCTGTCTTCTTTACAGGCCAAGTAGGTGAGTTAAATGTTGATGTAGTAGGAATCACCACCCCTGCTTCTTTCAATTCTTTGATGGTGACACTGATCTCTGCTATCCCTCCAAGAATGTGGTACTGCTTTTGGTTTACTATTTTCCTAGGCAATGGCAGTTCTAATGGTGTCCACTTGGCCTTTCCTACCATGATTGCCCTTATCCCACATTCCAGGGACCCAATATGGGGGTTCTGCCAGTTACTAAGTATGTCTATTCCAATGATGCATTCTGGAACTGGGGAAATAACCACAAGGATGGTTCCGCGGGCCCACTGGACTCACTCACAGTGTGGCGTACCTGAGCTAAAATTCCATTGATAACTTGACCTCCATAAGCCCCCACTCTGACTGGTGGGCCTTCAAAATACTTTGGGTCTCCTGGAACTAGTGTCAGTTCTGAAACATTGCTCAGTAATCTCTGAAAAGTTTGATTATTTCCTTCCCCCAATGAACAGTTACTCTTGTGAAAGACCACAGGTCCCTTTGGGGAAGGCTAGAACAAAGACTAACAGTATAGACCTTCGGTGATGTAGCAGGGTCCTCCTTCAAAGGGACCCGGCCTCCCCTCATTCAAAGGGTTGTGGGTCTGTAAACTGGCTCATGTCTGGGAATTGATTGACCGATCGTGACTGTCTATTCTGCTGTTCACCTGATCTACCATTCTTCCACCTGTATAGATCACGTAAATATTTAGTAGGTTTTCCATCTATTTCATTCCTAGGGACACTGTGGCTAAGTAGCCAGTGCCATAATTCCACACGAGACAGGTTGCTTTGATTACTACTGAAAACATGTTATATATTATAACCACGCCCACCCTGCCTCTGTTGATTCAGTGCTGACACCTGCCCTCTCCTACCATCACGGGGACCAGTCAGCCCCATTGTGGGCAAATGTCAGTGTTCACTTAGGGCAGTGCCCACTGTTAATCCTGATGCACATCAAATAGCAATTACAGGAGTCTTATGAGATGCTGAGGCCCACTTCACAAACTTGTTCCTTATGGTTGTGGTACAGGGCATGTCTCAGGACACCCACCCCCTTTTTGGGTAATCATCTCAACCTCACGTTTAGGAGTTTTGTGAGACAATTTTAGTGACAGGTCTAGTGGAAATAATAGGTGGTGAGGGTGTTTCCTGGGTGCTCTCAGCAATATCTTGTAAGGCATCTCTCTCAGGCAATGCTACTGATGCAACCCCACCTGGCGTATCAACTTGAATCGTTTGTCTAATATGCTCAGGTGTGGATTGTGAATTAATACTTTCAGCTGGGAGGGTTGGATCTATTGACTGGGGTGGGTCAGTGGTTTCTAAGGGCTCAATGTCCTCCTCTTCTGGATCATCAGCCCATATGTTCCCATCCCATGTCTTAAGGTCCCAACTTTTCCCAATCAGTGCCCTCACTTTGGTATCAGACACTCCTCTAGATTTGCAATTCAGCTGCCATTGTAATTCATCCACTCGCGCAATGAGACTCTGGACCTGGTTCTCACCAATGTCAGCTCTTTTACTAGAGGAGAAAAGGCTCTCCCTTGTAGCACAGATGGAAGCTTTCAAATCTGTTAGTCTGCACCTGAGGCGCACTTCTGAGGCTCTGAGATCATCCCTCTCCTTAATCACACTTTCCGTTGTAAGAAGGACTAGCTTCCCTATACTTGTCATCACGATCACTCAGAGCCTCTCCTTTAACCAGCACCTGGTGTCGAAGGGATCGGGTATCAGGCATCAAAGAACAAAAAATCATATCATTGTGAATGAGAGGGACTGCAGATTGGGGACCCAAAACCCATCTGTCGGCAATTGGACATCCCCTTACAGAAGGGTCGCAGAGAGGAGACGAACCAATCGGTGTAGTGTTGTGACATACAACTTTCCTCTAGTTCTTAAATGCTTACTCCCCTCCACTATCATGATTTCAATTCTACCTTACAAATCCTGCTAGACCAGAGGATGCACACTGGTACCAATAGGAACTGGAAACACTGGGAATCCAGGACAAATGAACCCCTCAGGACCAGTGGTGAGAGTGGCGATACCGGGAGGATGGAGGGGAGGTAGGGTCGAAAGGGGGAACCGATTACAAGGATCTACATATAACCTCCTCCCTGGGTGACAGACAATGGAAGGGTGGGTGAGGTGAGACGTCTGACGGAGTGAGACATGACAATAATAATTTGATAAATTGTCAAGTGTTCATGGGGTGGCGGGGAGCGAGATGAAAAAAATTAGCTCACACCAAGTGCTCAAGTAGAAAGCAGGTGTTTTGAGAATGATGATGGCAACAAATGTACAAATTTTCTTAACACAATGGATGTATGTATAGATTGTGGTAAGAGTTGTACAAACCCCCAATAAATTTTTTTTTTTTTAAGTTTTAAAGTGTGAGCGGTTAGTAGAAATAGAGGAAGTCGTCCTGAAAAAAATTACTGTCTTTGAGCTCAGAACTCTTGCTCCAGCATTCTGGGCTGGCTTTTTTTAATGTAATTTTATGGAATCATAAAGAGCATGCTGATTAGAATTAGAAGTTCTAGATCTCACAATCAAAGCTAAACTGGGAATCATCGAGATTTATTACACAACTAACAATAATCGTTCTTCTTAAATATAAGTAAAACACTAATTACCTTGGGGGAGTACTCAAGGGTAGGTGGTTAGATGTGAAAACCCAATATCTCCTGTGAGAGTGATTAAAGGAGCTAAGAATAGTGTACCTGATGAGATTGAACGGAAGATGTTGTTTCTGTTAGTCTGGGTACATTAGAGAAACAAGTCCACAGAAATTCATATGTATAAGAGAGAGTTTGATATAAAGGGTAAGTGCACATTAAGAAAACATCCCAACCCAGGGCTGCCCAAGCCCACAAGTTCAACATTAACCCATATGTTCGACACCAATCCACAAGGTCCTCCTCCATCTCACAAAACAGTCATTAAATGTGTAAGCATCTCAGCACTGGCAGGGGTCTCCACATGGCTGCTCCTGCACCCAGGGCTGCATCAGGGTAGGTCATGCGGCTTCTCCTTGGGGGTGTCTTGCAGGAAGTGAAGTCTTGCCAGCTGAAGCAGGGAACTGGCTAAGGCAGCTGCACTCTGGTCCGACCATCAGAAAGCAAGAGACCCAAGAACTAGAAAGGCGAGCTTCACTGAGCCATTTATCCATCTGCCCTTCAATTAACCCCACATGTGTTTATTGGCCAGGTTGGCACAATAAACCAACTACCTCAATCCACCCCTTGCCAACTTGGCACATATACATAATTCTTTAGCCTCATAATTGCAGTTAAGTAACTCACCTTAATCCTATAATCCTGTAAATATGTTCCCCCACCTATGAAAGTTTGTAAGCCAACCACTTCATGCTTTTATTTCCCCGATTTTGGGTATCTAATTTATTGTTGTTAGGAGCTGTGGAATCAGTCATATCTGACTTGTAACAACTCTATGTACAACAAAACAAAATACTGCCTGGTCCTGCACCATCATTAAATTGTTGCTGTGATGCAGCCATTGTTGTAGTCTCTTACCGTGGGCCTTCTCTTCCACTTTACCAAACATGATTGAGTTATATTCAATTAATATGGCCCTTCCAGCCATATATATTCTGGATTTCATACACCTGTGGCTATTGGTCCCATTTTTGTAGGGCATTATCTGTTAGCAAACAGGAATAGGATGGGATTAAAATCTGGTTTAAGGAGAGGGTGTGAATCGGCTACAGTCTTTGGTAAAGGTTACCTTAGTTACTGTTACTTGTAATAGCTGCAAGGAATGATATGCTGCAGCTGAGGGGAGAAAAGCTGCTTCTAGAGTGGCCTGGGGGAAAACCTGGTGATTAAGATTAATAGGAGGACAATGCCTATTGGAAACATCCTGTCAGAAGTCTCAGGTCATATATCCATAAATAAGATACTGCCCAGGGGTAGAAATATATATTATTATATTTGAGTGAAGGGTTATGTGTTAATTTGATTACACCTCTGATACTCAGTGTAACTACCATCAAATGACCTTTCCCTCCATGGGTCTGGTCAGAAGGTAGGGGAATATTCTGATAGGATTTCCCTGTGAACGGGAGTCCCATCAATGCCATCGTGCTGCATATAAAATGAGCCCTCTGAGAAGCCGGGGGTGGAGCTCATCCTCTGAATTCAACATTTGCCTTACATCTACGTGACCTTCAGATTTTGGATTGAACAGCAGTCACCACCACATGAAACATTTTCTCAAACTTTGATGAGTTTCTACAGGACACTGCAGAACCCAGAAACGTGAGGAATATACTCAAGTATGGAGGGCCGTGGTGGGGCACACTAGCATCTTTAAATTAGAGTTGGATGTTTGGGGACTTCTTTAATCTTCAGCTCCTTGAGACTAATTAGATTTTAATTATTACCACAGTGGTAGCCTTTCCCAGAGACTGATCTCTCCTAATAACATGGCCAAAGCATGTGAACGAAGTCTCTCCAACGTCACATCTAAGGAGCCCTTGTCACTGAGCTGCTTCCAAGACAAGTCTGTGTGTGCTTTTGGCAGACCATGGTACTTTCAGTCTGCTTCACCAGCATTACACTTCAAGTGCATCGATGATTTTTCCGTCTTCCTTATTCAGTGTTCCGTTTACACATGCATTTGAGGTGATTGGAAATACCATGGCTTGGGGTCAGGCACACCTTAGTCTTCAAATTAACATCCTTGCTTTCCAAAACTTTTAAGAAGTCTTGTGCAACCGACTTGGCCAAAACATGCATCCAACTTCCACAACTTCAGCCTTTTCTCCATTTGTCATGTAGCCTAGTGGATGTTCCTTTCCTGTACACTGAGTTGTACTCCATACTGAAAGCTGCAGTCTGGGATCTTCACCAGGAAGTACTTCAAGGCCTCGCTGTCACACACGAGGTGGTGGTGTCCGTACATCAGAGGTTTCAGTCAGCCTTCCTCTGATGCTAATGTCACATTCTTCATATAGTCCACTTTCTCAGATCATTTGCTCAGCACACAGAATGAAGAAGTGTGGTTAGAATATAAAACCCTGACACACCCCTTTCCTGATTTAAAACCATGCAGTATTCTCTTACTCTGTTTGAATGACAGCCTTTTGGTCCATGTATAGGTTCCACAAGAGCAAAACTAAGTGTTCTGGAATCCTCATGCTTCTCAATATTATCCATCATTTATTATAAGAGTTGAAAGCCTTACATAATCAGTAAAACACAAGTGGAACATCTCTGGTATTCTCTGCTTTCAGCCAATATCCACCTGATGCCAGTAGTGATATCCTTTGTTCAATATCCTCCTCTGTTTCCAACCTGAATTTCTGGCGGCTTCCTGTCCATCAACCATTGTTGAATCATTTTCAGCACAATTTTAGTTCTCATGTGATATTAATGATATTCTTTGATAATATTTGCATTCTATTGGGTCACTTTTTAGAGGGAGTAGATACAAATAGGGATCCCTTCCATTTGGTTGGTCAGGTAGCTGTCTTCCATATTTCAAAATGGTAAATGGTTGCTTCCTGAGCTTTTTATTAGTATTCTGTCAGTGCCTAGAGGCTTGTGTTTCTGTTTACTTTTCCACTGGAAAGTAATTTTTATTTAGGCCCCACCAGCTGTTGTTGGAACCTTGGTTTTTAGCTATTGCCTTCAGTGCAACTTGCTCCTTTCCCTTCAGTGCCATTGGTTCTAGATTGTATACTACATCAGGAAATGTTGAAGGTTGACTAGTTTGTTTTAGTACATTATTATTCCTCCATCTCTGACAACCAGTGACAGAAGACCTAATGAGCTGTGTGATGACATCAAGAACTTATATTAAAAAGCAGAAAGTCATTAAAAAGACAGTAAAGAAAGAAAAATTCAAAATGAATGTCAGAAGAGCCTCTGAAATTTGCATTTAATCATAGAGTAGCTAAGGCAAGTAGAAGAAAGGATGAAGTAAAAGTGCGGAACAGAAGTTTTCAAAGGGCAGCTTGAGAAGAAGTAATAAAGTATTATAAAATGACATATGAAAAGAGTTGTAAAGCCAAAAAGGAAGAGCATGTTCAGCGTAATCTTGAGCTGAAAAAACTACCTTCAAGTTACACTATTATAAAGACTCTGGACAAAATATAGGTAAAATGTTAGAACTCGTCAATTATTTAGGGCTGTGAGTTAGAGGCTATATTGATATGATTTTTAGGGTCTAGTGAAGAAAAGATGACCAATTACCAAGAATGTTATAGTTGTAGGCAGTGTTGGATAAGTGGTTGGAGTCGTAAAATTACCTGTATGACACATCAGTCACAGAGTGAGAAGAAATTTATGACTTTAGTAAAATGATCTATTTCCACAGTGAATATTCACAAAGGTTATTAGTGAATCACAAGTAAATATTAAGCAGTATAATTTTACTATAGCCCAGGAAATCACAGGGGGAAAGTTTTCTCACATAATCTATACTGTTTTTAGTCTTACTACTCAGACTTCCCTGAGGAATGTTGCAGCAGCTGCATGCCGCTGTGAAGGTGACCCTTCAATAACCAGAGCCAAATAGAGTGCTTTAACCATTTAAACATAAACCCAAAAACTAATAAAATGAAAGAGAATGTCGACACTTTGTGAAAAATTATGCAAAACAATTCTTTTTCTTTTTTACAAGTTTGTTGGCATATAATCCATATATCGTACAATTCTATAGTTCAGTCATATCAAGAAATGCACAATCATCCCAATCCATTTTAGAACCTTTTTTTTTCATAATTAAATCGCTTTTAAAATGTTGTATAATTACAACCAGTTCTAGGGCTCCCTCCCCCATTTGTATACATTGTTAATAAGAGAGAAAAGACCACCATCAGTATTTCAAAGGCCAGGGAAGAAATTTTTGTCGTGGAACAAGCAAGAAATACTTGAACTTAGAACAATTTCAGGTTGGGTGAAGATGAAGGTCAACTGACCACGTATCAAGTTTGATCCATTATCATCATGATTACAATGACCTCTGTCTGATACAAAACAACTCTTGTTGAAATTACCAAATGGGGACCTAATTTTGCTGTGTATTTCAAACTTTTATTGAAAACAATTATTTTTCAAAAGAAAGACTAAATTCTTATTAATGGATTTTCCATATACATTTCCTTGAAGACCTTTTAAGTAGTGAAATAATGGTGTGTCTCGTTTAACTTTCTGAGTAGGGTTTTTAAAGATGCTGCTATGTGTTAATCTAAACCCTTAATGGTTCTCTTGGTTGTTGATCACTTTTTAGTGGTTACCCAGGTTGCCCTTACCCACCTGGTGGTCAATATCCTGCCACAACAAGTTCCCAGTACCCTTCTCAGCCTCCTGTGACCACTGTTGGTAAGTACCATTAAAAATGTACATTGTTCACATAGGAGTTATGAAAGTCGTCTGTTGTGAAAAAGCACATTCGTTCATGTATACAATGTTAAAATAGTCTTCTTTCATAGATGAAAAACTCTTGAAGTGGTCAGAGTCCTATAATCCAAAAATCTGAAGTGATTTCTAATCATGCAAAAAAACTTTTTAAAAAACTAAACAAATATTAAGGGCTAAAATAGAGAGCAAATGTTTTGAGATTGATGAGGGCAACAAATGTACATATGTGCTTGACTCAATGTGTATGTGGACTGTGATAAGAATTGTACGAGCCCTCAATAAAATAATTTAAAAACAAACAAACAAAACCAAACAGACAAAAAAAAGTTTGCCACTGAAGTGATTCCACCTTCTAGCAACCCTATATGATAGAATAGAACTGATCTTTTTTAACTTCTGATCACTGTCTCACCAAATCTAATGCTCAATCTTATTAACTGTTATCACTCTTATCACTCTGTGGTTGAAAATGCTCCAAGGAGTCTCTCATTGTCCCCAGAACTTAAATACCTGAAAGCATTTGGAATCTTACGAAATTTATATTTCAACTACATTTTCCAATACCTTGTAATTCCTCTGAGAACTGATTGATGTGTACACTCTACTATTTTGTGGTTGGTTCACTCTAGGTATTGAGGTTCTAGTGGCATGTGTCTGATTGATTCAAACGTGCTTTTGTCTTTTTTTCTTTATAGACATTTAAAAAATTTTAGCCATTATTGACATGTAATTTACATACCATACAATTACATGATTTAAACATGTTTAAAAGAATTGCACAATTATCACTACAATCACTTTTAGAAATTTTTCATCATTCTTGTACTCGTTATTAATTGCTCCCTATTCCCCCCAATCTTCCCTGCCATACCCCTAAGAAACTATTAATGTAGTTACTATCTCTAGACTTGCCTGTCCTACATTTTCTGTAATGTGGATCACTCTTGTCCTTATTTTAATGGAGCTGTTTAACCCACAAACTCTTAATCTTGGTAAGGCCTCCCTTTTCACCCAGGCATGATCAAGAAAACAGGAGGTGTACTCTTGATCACCCTGCTTCTAATTCAGATACTAGTGTAGTCCCTTTGATTTGTAGAGGCCCTCAATTTAGAACACTCATCATGTATGTTAGTTTACTCCAATGCAGCCATCCTCTGGGCTCTTAACAACTCTTACCTGCCCCCTTTAATAGATGAAATTTCTCTCACTTTGAAATGGTTGAACCAATCCCTGCACCAAAAAGTATTATTATCAGGTTCACCTTCACATGCTGCACAAGCAACTTTTAAATAAATGAAAATGCTCCAAGCCTTTTCATCCCCTTAAAAAACATACCATCTACCTAGTAGCTTCCAACTCGTACCAACTCTGTAATAGGGTTGCTGAGATCATCAAGCTGAATGGAAGCAGGCAGCCTCATTGCTCTCCTTCAGTATCAGCTGGTGGGTTTGAACTGCTGACCTTGTGATTGGCAGCCTAATGCCTAACCCACAGCAGTCTTTTTTCTTGCCAGTAGAGAAAGTAACTGGATTAATGTTTCCTTGTGGTTATGGAGGAAACAGTTGGGAGACATGGGGAAGTAATAACGAGTACAAGAACAAAGAAAATGTTCTGAGATTGATTGTGGTGATAATTGTACAACTCTTCTTAATAGGATTGAACTATTGAATGGTATGATTTATAAAATATATGCCAATAAAATTTTTTTTTTAAAAAAACAGCTCACGAATTTTAGCCGTCTCATAATGACCTTATTGGACAGGGTAGAACTGCCTCTTTGGGTTTCAGAGACTATAACTTTATTTTACTTTCCTGAGGAGCAGGTGGTGGTTTTGAACTGCTTACCTTTTAATTAGCAGCCCAACTTGAAACTACTTACATGACCAGGGCTCCTAGTTTGTGCATTAAAGTAAAGCTAAATAAGAACTGGGTGTACTTGTTCCATTGAACAATGAGGCATTTTGTGTCTTAGAATGGGTACTTTTTTCATATCCTGAAAGTAGAAGCTTAGTAAAATATACTTAAAATCAGATCTATTATTTATGGTTTTAGAAAAATATTTAAAACAAATTTTATTGTGTTCTTCTTTTCATCAGTTCTTTCTAGACACAAATCATCTTTTTTTTGTGATAATCTTGGATGACAGCAACTAACAGCTTGGTGTCTTTTAATGTATATAGTTTTTCTATGCTTTGGCTCTTACCCGCTTGGTTCTTTTCATGGATTTTTGTGGTGCATTTGGCAGCACATTGAAGTTGAAATAAAGGAAAGTAGAAACAAATAAGTGTCACGTAAATACTGGATTTCACAAATAATCGGTATTTTCTTAGTTAATCAACAATCAGGATTTATGCTATTATTTTTTGTGTTACTGGGGCCATGAAAATATAAAAAAAGAATGTGATTATCCTTGTACTTTTTAGAGTTTGATAGTGTCACTTTCAGGAGTTTTTAATTTATAGTGTACATCAACACCTGATTTAAGGCACCATTAATTATTTTATCTTTTTATTATTGATGTGGCTGCCTGTGCAATTATTCATTTCAGCCATTTACAACAATACTAAGGTAATAGAGACATCTAAAACTTTAGATTCCTTTCCTTGTACTGAAGAAAGCTGAGGGTGGATACAGATCTCAGGGCATAAAGCAGCTCTCTTGAAAGCTTTTCGATGTGTAATTTTAAACAATACCATTAAAAACTTAGAGCTCTTTCTTTGTCATTTCATTTTACATTTTCGGTTATACGTGGGTACACAGCTTCCTGGCTTGACCCAACAAACAGCCCTCATAGCATTGAAACTAACCAAAAGGGTTGGTTAAATCAGTAGGTTCCCAAATTTATTTGGCCCACTGCCCCCGTTTTTAGAAAAAAAATTCTCAGTGCCCCGTAGCAATTAAACATTTGTACTATAGCCCCAAATCCAGGATGGAGTGTATTATCTCTCTGCTTTTGCAGACCCCTGCATTGTTCCCGCACTCCCCTCGGGGCCAGTCGTGCAGGCTTTGGGAAAAACCAGCCTGTTGTGAAAACTGTTGTTGACTAATGAACGTGGTGGTCTGTCGTGCTGCTCTAGCAGATCTGGGTGACTGTAGTGACATTTTAATAAACGTGTCTTATTATTTAAGGGAGGGGAAACTTGTGATCTATAATTTAAGTTCTTCCCAGAAGTCATTGTAAAACCAGGTACGTGTTTTGAATATAATTTTTTTCAAAAATATTTTCCACTGGAAGACCAAAGGGGAAAGATTACAAAACTTGGACAACTCTCTTTAAATTTCTTCCATTGCAAGCATTGTTTACCAGCAAAAACAGCAGGAGTGTAAACTTTCCTTGATAGCTAAATAAAGATAAAACTTAAATTTTAAAGCACCTAAACCTTTAAATGTCTACTTCTCTAGGTAAAACTGTATATTTCTTAAGAATGAAGCATTTTTATTAGGATTAGCCATATTGGCAATACCAAACTATAGAAGAACTTGAACTCTGGCTTTAAAGGTCTAAGGCCACCACCAAATTAAAAAGAATATGTCTAGGAGACAACGTTAATGTGTGTTTATGTTCTCTTAATAGCAGATGCCAGAAGAAAACAGAAGCAGGTATGGATATGTGGTCACTCGTATGTTTTCTGGGCTGAAAAGCGGGCACAGAAGAGAAGCTTTGGTCCTCAGCTGGGCATTTCCGTGGAGAATGCCAAACTCCACTGGATAGGGAAGAGTGGCATGATGTGGGATCAGTTAACCCCTACTTTAATTCATGCCAGGCGCCGTCTGCCAGATCCTGATGTGCTGGTGGTACATCTAGGTGGCAATGATCTAGGAGTGCTGGAGTTGGATATTGTAACTCGAATTAAGAAAGATTTAAGATTTGTCAAGCAAATGTTCAAGAATGTTACTGTAGTTTGGTCCAATATGATCCCCAGAAAAGTATGGTACAACTCAGCAAAACCAGAGTTTCTGAATAAGTGTGTGAAGAAAATCAATGAACTGATTGAGTCCTATATGAAGATCATCGGAGGAGCTACTATCAGCCACGCTTCCCTTGTGCCAGAATCTCCTGGCTTATTTCATCTCAATGGAGTACTTTTATCAGAAAGTGGTACAGATATTTTCAACCTTGATTTACTCAGTGTTTTGGAAACTTTGGTATGACTGAGAGGGATGGGTCAAAAGGAAAAGAACAAAATGAGGTGTTTCTGGCTTAGAAATTTGACCTTGAGTAAGATTGTTTACTTTAAAGTCTATTATTTGGATTTATATCCTGGAAAGGTGTTATGTAGCTAAAGCACATCTTGAGGGATAATTCTTGGGGTAAAATAATTCATGAAGATGAAGGGTATATGTGCTTTTTGTGGTGTATAACATTAATTTTTCCTTTGTTCTAGTGGAATTACATTTCCAAAGGGAAAGTTTTGTTTATGTATCTGCAGTAATGCCTGTAATTTATGTTGAGGTAACTGTCAAAGAATAAGCTCTTTACAAACTGTCCCTTTGGGTACTTTCAACACAGAAAACTACATATTTCTGTCACATTGGAAATTGTTTTTTCCTTCATAGCACATACTCTGTGTACTTTTAATAGTTTTTTTCTGGCTCTGGAAAAAAGTGATCCTGTCATTGCCCCATATCCTCTCGGATATTTTATTTCTTCACCTAACATCATAGTAACCTGTGCAAAAGCTTACTTTGGAGAGTTGTTAACTGAAGAGAATAATGGCCCAGAAAAGCTTTGACTATTACAATATCCGATCATTTCATTTGATTTCTAATCAGCCCTATCTAGAGCAGTTGCTCCTCCCATGTAATATATTTTTTGTATCTCATTAATGTTCTAAATGGCCACTAAGTAAGCTGAGATTTTTTTTTAATTTGCTTATTAAATACTAGCTCTTTGGATATAATTTACTGGTTTTGCAGTGCAAAATTTTCATAGGACTTTGAATTATGGTGATATTTTAGGGCTTAAGTTAAATAAAACATTTTAGGTATATTTTTAAAGTAGAGCACAAACACTGTTATTTTCATTTTAGCCTCAGCCATTATATGGTGACCATCATCATTCTTTTAAAATAAAGTTTACTTTTATAAAACAAAACCAGTTTCTACAAGATCTCAAAACCATAATGTTTGAAAAAAAAAATAAAAAAACCATAATGTTTGAAGACGTTGTTGTCTAGACTATTGGAAAACACTTTAACATGTCACATGTAACCAGTTTGTTAATTCACCCGTACTTTAGTAATCCTTGGATAATGAAAGAATAAATCTATTCTCATGGAAAGCAAAAACACAACTACATATTTAAAAATCCAGCTGGTAAAATATATTAAAACTTAATACAAACAATTTTTCTCCTACGGGAGCAGATGAAAATACTTTGTGACTGCTCTCCACTTACCGACTCGCTCATTATTTGACATTTCTCATATGCAACCATAAAAAGTCTTATCTATATTTTGAATTAGTAACATGTCTGGCAGTACCAAATGCCAAGATGTGAGGCAAGAGTAACCCTGGCAGTGACAGTTATGGTTAACATGTAAACTTGGTTGTAATTTTCAGTGGTTTGGCAGTTATGTAGTGATATAATTTGGCACTTACATAATAGTATAATCATCCTCTGTTTTGTGATCTGATGTAGTCTGCCATTTTTGCATAATGATGATTTTTGCACAACTCCTAGTCTCCAAGTGTGAAGTGGATGTCTATCTTGCTTTACCAGTTTCATGTTCAAGATTTTTTAAAACAATAGGTATGAGCACCGTGTGAGACATTACAAGGGTTCTTAATTACCCTTTGTGTTGTAATGGAAAATGACTGGCCTTTTCCCTTGTTTTCTGTGTAGTAACCATGGAAGTGATTGTGGTGCTTTATCTGAAACCTCCAGACCATATTTGAGGATTGTGAGACTTACCCAGTAGGCTGATGTCAGCTAACCTTAGGAAGAGTAATGTTGCCTATCGTGCACAGGCAGTGAGGGCTCAATCATGACTGATAAAAGTGCTGAGCACAAGCTTACAGAGCTTCCTAGTTGAAGACAGGGTGACGTTCCCTTCTGGGGATATGGAAGCTTTGCACTAATAACCCTCTAGACCTTACCTGTGTGCCTCTCGTGCTTACCATGAGGTTAGTGAGTTGTTCTGCCCAATGGAAACGAGAGAATCAGCAGGTAAAATGAGTATGTTGTGTAGATGACCTCCTTTGTGCCTGCCATCTGCCTTTTGGCAATCCTAAAGCATGGTGTCCTTTGAACTTGTGAGATCTGCCCAAGCTCTGGGTGGCTGGGGCCAGATAAAAAAAAAGTGTGCCACATTGGCAGTGGGTATCAGAAATTATAGCATAATGAGGAAGTGGGAACTAGACCCACCTAATTAAGAGGTTGGATTCATGCTGATTCTTATTCATGAAGTAGTTAGTAATAAACCTTCCTACCCTCATCAAAAAGGAGGAGTTACATTTAAAAGATTGTGATAAATTTTTAATCCTAGTTTTAGTACATTATGGCATTTCTCTTTTGAAAATTTGCTACCAGGGCTATGTAAGGTTTGGTAGCCAATTCCGAATTCTAGATCTTGGGCCTTTAGCAGAGTATGATTGTATGTTTTTACATTCTAATAATCATATTGAAAGTTGAGTGTTTATTCTCAGTTGTAATATTTTTGTTTTGGGTTTATTTTTTTGCTTCTCTTACCGTCTTTTGGGGACGTCATGGGTTGGGGATTAAGCGGATACGCTGGTATTTGTTGATGAGTGCCCTCTGATCACACTTAACCTGATACTTTGGATATTCTAGTATGCTTCTTTGTGAATTTTTTTTCTTTTTTTAAACAAAGGAACCTGAACTCTGTCGAGGTCCAAATTTCTACCTGCACAAAGTTTTATGTGGAATGGTGTTTAAAGTTAATGTAATTTCTGTGGTTTTGTGTAAACTAATGACAAGTTATAGCCTCAGTTATTGGGTTATCTGGTATGATTGCATATGACACACCCAGCAGAATCTTGGCCTCCATTCTTTAAACAGGAAGTTACTTTGAATGTGAAATGTGGAATTGCCTTCTGTGGCCTTTGTTGTTAATTCTGGGGCAGGGCGGTTATTACCCCTGAAGGTATACTTTTTTTTCCCCCTGGTCCAGCCCCTCCTTCTAGGAATCTCACCATTAGGTAATGTGACGTGAAACCAGTGGACTGATTTATACAGCCCTGGAATTCTGAAGTTTGGGAGCCTTCTGGTTGATAGGAGCTAAGAGAAACCGCTGTTCTTTAAGAAATGGAAGCCCCACCCTGAAAACCATCTTCCTGAGAGCTGCTGCACGAATGGAGAGCTGCACAAGTGAGAGCCGGGCCAGCTGAGGACAGGCGCCAAATGTCTCTGGGCCAAGGGCTAGCCTCATTACTGAAGGGACACGCCCACATTTCAAGGACCTTTCCAGACCTTACTCATGTACCTCTTCCCGATGTTGAAGCCAAGTAGTATCTTGTTATTAACTACTTGAGTCTTGTTTTGGTCATATCCTGTTACTGCCTTAATAAATCGCCTCATCATAAATGCAATCCATGAGCTCTGTGAAGCATTACAGCGATTTCTTGAACTAGAATATACTAGGACAAGCAACTAATGTCAGAGATGATAGATGATACAAAACATGGAAAGGGGAGAGATTTTTTGAAAGAGGAAAATGAGAGGGTACGAAGTTTTGTGTTTGGGGATGGTTACATTGGTTATTATTCCAGAGTAGTGGGTGATTAGTAAGAGAACAAAGTTATTCTGACGTAACCCTGCCAGGGGCCTAAGGCTGTATGCGCACGAATGCATAAATGCCGTTTAAGATGTCTTAGTTATCCGGTGTCTGTAACTAATGCCATAGTGGGTGGCTTCTACAAAGACAGGTTTTTCCTCAGCGTTTAGGAGGCTAGAAGGCGGAGTTGAGGTTGCCAGCTCTAAGTGGGAGGCTTTCCCTCTATTGGCTGTGCAAAAGGAAGGTCCTTAGCTCTTTAAGCACCTACTTCTGGGCAATCTTCATGTGGCTGGGCACCTCTTCCTCTCCTCCCTGCCCTCTCTTTCTGCTTCCCTACCTCCTCTTTTTCCTCTCTTATAAGAGATTAACTCAAGACCTACCTTACACTAATCCTGTTTCATTAACTTGGCGGGGGGGACCTCATTTTTAAATGGGTCTATAAACACAGGCCAAGAGATCAGGAGCGCATATTTTGGGGGAACACAAGTATTCTGTAACGGGAAATCTGGAAGCTGAAATTTTTTAAAAGTGTATGTGCTTTTGTGAATGTATTATGAATACTGATATGACTGCCAAAATGATTCCCCCTATCAGGTGTTGTAAGACAGACCTGAATGTATTATGGAGATGAATTATGGGTTTTGTTTTGTTTTTTAAAAGCTCATGTAAACCCGCCTTTCAGACAGTACTAATCAGAGGCACTAAAGGGGGAAGTAAGATTCCAAGAAGGTGATTGCAAATGGTAAACAATCTGTTAGCTTATTAAAGGGATGGCCATGTGGGGTGCGAGTCTGTGGAAATCTGAGGGGTGCATCAAAGTAGGAGATGTTAGTGCCCTGTAGAAGAACCCCAGACATGCCTGGAAGTTAATGGAAGCCAGGGAGTAAATATCCCAGGTCCATGAAGTGAATGGAAGTGAGAGCAGTATAGCAGTGCAGAGATGGGCTGAGTTTAACGTGTTCCTCTTGCACCCCCTGGCCTTGCCCCATTTAAATAGGGAAAAGATTTGGGGCTGGGTGGTGTGAAATGGATGAGAATCATGTGGGTTTGAGTCCAGTACCTTCTCTAGATATTGTAACCAATGCTTTCCCTAGAGGTTGGGATGAGAGAGATTTGACACCAAGGGATAGCATAGGGAGTGAGTGGGAATCGCTGCAGTTTTTGGCTTGCCCTAGACTGGGCTGTGTTTTTGGTGCTGGTAGCCCCTGCAAGGCTCCACTTAGTCTAGACTGGGTTCTGTAGGTGCAGAGTTCTGTGAGAGAATCAGGAGCCAGGGGTGGGCCTTTCTTCTCAGAGCACTAGCTTGGTAGGGCTGGGCCACTCAAACATTAGTTATCTAAAACAGGTGGAGATAAAAGCATGGACAGCTGGCTTACACGTCTTCAAGAATGTGGGGTAGGGGAGGTGCTTAAGGAAGGATGCCAGTGAACGGATTCTTCTTTTCCTATTGGATCTGGGGGAGAGAGTAGGAGACGCTGCTGATAAAACTGATTCAGCTGTAAGTAATGGAAGCAGGAATGATTACTGAAAGATGTAATGGGGACAAAGGTAATTTGAAAGATGTAAAGCTGATCTGTGTAATAGTGAAATCTATACATGTAGAAGGTGTTGCTGTAAAAGAGTGGACTGAGGCAGCAGCAGATGTTGGACAAAACCAGGACAGTGATCAGCCTAATGTCTCTTAGAAGTTCTGGTATGCTGACCCATTTACAGGAGGCTCTGAGCAGAGATGGTCTCTTTGCTCAGTGAGCCTAGCAGCTGGAAGACGTGAAGCTGAAGTTACACCTGCTTATGGAACCAGACAGCAGCAAATGGACACTTGTAGCCGACCTAGGCATTTGCCCTGAGTGTGGACCAATTGTCAGTGACATGTGGACTAAGACTGCTCAAAAGAGGAATAAGGAACATTTGAAAGAACTCTTGACTAAAGGGCCATGGGGTGGACTATGAGGGGTAGCATCACCTTATATGGTTTTTGTTCTTGGTTCCTAGGAAAAACAGTTTCTAAAGTTGTTGATTGTCATTAATGGTTTATAATGTTTGTCTGGTCTGACTGGAAACCTCCCTCCTTGTAATTGGTACAGTAACGATTAGAAAGCTCTACCCAGTTTTTAAAAAGAACATTCACTGGCCTATAAAATGCCCTGGAGCACAAAGCATGGGGTTTCCTGGTTAATGAGCCCAGCGAGGACTGACAGACACATCCTTGGACAAGGCAGCCCTGTGCTGAAAACACCCCCAGAACCCACTGAGAGATGCTGCACCAAGGAAGAGCTGTGATTGATGAATGAGGGCTGGGCCGGCTGAGAAGTGCCCAGCCAAGAAGCAACATTGGTGCCTGTAGCAATGGCTGAGAAGTGGTAGCCAGCTGAGGGAGGACGCAGTGGTGGTGACCAGGAAAACACGGGGGACATTTCTGCTCTACGGACTACACTGGGCAAGAACTGCATAAGGGAAGGACATTCCTGCCTCCTGCTTCCGGGATCTTTCCGGACTTGCTCGCATACCTCTTTCGGATGCTGATCCTGTTACTTCTATTTTATATCCTGTTACGATCCTAATAAACCACAGAACGGTAAGTATAGCCCCTGAACTCTGTGAAATGTTACAGTGAACTGTTGAATCCAGCATGGAAAAAGAGTGCCTTGTGGGGAGGGTCTGGCACCACAGCTCATGAAAAAGCTAGAATGGGGGGTGGGGGGGCGGCGCGGGGGAATGAGGTTACAAGATAATGGAATTTTTCTGTAAATGTTTGAAGCTCCTTTGTGATTGACCTCATTTTCATAGGGATCGGCTTTATGCTGATTATTTTTCCCAAAATTCCTTGCTTTGGCCTCTGCAGTTAAAGTCAGAAGCCCTCTTGGGGAAGAATTCCTGAATATAGTATATCTCAGTCTAAGAATTTTACAGTATGATTTTAAGATTTTTATTCCTAAAACTGATCATATAAACAAGTACGAGAAACCGTTTAGAAACCAACTTTATCATTGCTAAGCCTTTCTTAAATGTGGGAGAGAGCAAAGTACAGACGCTGCTGCTTTGGGATATGTACTGTTTCATGCTAAACTTACAGAAAGGCAGACTAAAAACAAGGAAGCTTGCCTGTTACCTCACATTCCTTTGAGGATAGAAGCTAGTAAACATGACACGGTTTTCTTGACAGTCTTGCCCATTGCTGTTCCTGCTTCTCTAGCTTTTCTAGATTAATAAGTTTGACTTACAGAAACCATCCTTCCAGGATCTGGCACCCTAGGGACCCCCCTCATGTGGGTGTACTAGTACACACATACTTGGGGGGGGTTGGGTGCCTCTTCTCCACTGATCTTTCACAGACTGCCTTTGGGAATACTCAGCTCCTCATCAAGGTAAGTCGCATTTTCTTCCCATCCTGAGCAGTCAGGGAGTCCTGAGCACACATTTAGATACAGAAGGTCGTGTGTGAAACATTACAGCAAGCCTTCCTGTCGCAAGAATCTGGCTGTTTAACGATGATATATTTTGACAGTTTAAAAGAAGCTTTTGTGTAATAAAATCTACCCATCTTATTAGCAACTTAAATGGAAAGAAGCTGATTGATTTTGCCTTCTAGGGTTACTCTGGGAGAGAAGCCTTCAACCTTGTAGGGTCTTAAGATAAATTAGTTAGCGACAGTGATAACATTAGGGAATAACTCTGATCCTGACACTTTAAAATAAGAACAATCTGGGAGCCTACCCTGCCAAGTAATTTCATCTCTTACTATTGTGATAGTTGAGAGATTTTATGGCTTCATTTTTCTTACAGTGGTTTTGTTATTTAAAGAGTTCCATACCCCCTTACTTCTACTTTTGAGAACTTGAACTTTTATATGTAAACCAATTCAAATCTTTCTTTGTGGTGTTTGATTCCAAGAAGTACAAACTCGGTGATGGTTTTCTTTTAAGTAAACTTTTTCATATTGATTGTGAGTCTAGAATCATTCTTGAACTTAAAGTGTTGCTTGGATAATTTTTTGTAGAAAACTAAATTGAGGTCACTTAATTTCTTTGGTAGTTAAACAAAGTAGTCCGCTGCCATCAAGTCTGTTCCAACGCATAGCGACCCCATAGAGAGTTTCTGGGATTGTGAATGTTTACAGAGGCAGCGAGCCTCATCTTTCTCCCATGGAACAGCTGGTGGACTTAAACCATTGACCTTGCAGTTAGTAGTCAAACACCTACCAACAGTCACCAGTGCTCCTTGTTAGTAGTACTAGGTGCTTAAATATTCATAAAATGTAAAGTTTTTTGTAAGCAACTTAAAAAAATATTTACTGTGTCTGCACTTGCTAGCATTTAACCCAGTGCCTTGTTTATATATTGCTGTTTGAAATGCTCCTGCTTCAGAGATCTCCTACCTTTGTTTATTTTCATTATAAAAGGAGTAGCCTCACGTGAGTCATTAAGCAACTGTTTAGGATTGTTCAGACAGGTCTGTGGTTTGCTGAACAGCATAACTCCGGGCCAAGACAATGATGTATTTCTGAGCAAACATTCAGGAGTCAAAATGTTGGGCAAGTGATTCACTGTTGCTAGTTAAAGGTATATACAGTAGTCAAAAAGTTACCGTTATTTATCTTGTGTTTCACTCTGGGGGTTGCCATGGGTTATTTCTTAAATAGCTTCTTTTTTGAGGTACATAAAATAATCATCACTGCATACTGTTAAAAAGGCAAACCCACTGCCATCAAGTCCTTTCTGGCTCTTGGTGACCCTATAAAACAGGAGAACTGCCCCTAGGGTTTCCAAGGCAGTAAATCCTGACAGACTTCCCGGGAATGGCTGGGAGGTCGTGGCTGGTAGGTCGGAACAGCTGGCCTGCCTTGGGTTGGCAACCAAGTGCTTAACCACTTAACCACCGCGCCACCAGCCTCCTTTTTAATACCATCAGTAGATAAAGAAGTTGTCTTCAGTGTTAGGACGCGATTGCAAGTGGTGTGGCGTGTACTTTTGTAGTTTGAAGATACTAGCCTAAATTAATCATTGAACTATTGAATCTGTTAGGTGGAGCTTTAGTTTCCAAATACTAGAATACAGTACTATCATTTTTCCTAAGGACCATATTTGGTGTTCAAGTCTTAGCCTGACATTTCACAGGGATTTTTGCTTGGCACTGTGCCTCAAAATCTGTGCTGCCTCGTCAGTTGCCACCAATCTGGAATTGTAGAAGGACATTTCTGAAATCTGACTCCACCTGGGCAAAGGTCAGCTGGTAAGGATGAGGTCAAGCGGTTTTCCACCAACTCCCTTTTCTCCTTAGCCTGAGACTCATTAGAGCAGGTAGAGAGAATATTTAAATTTCTCTTAAGATGCTTGAGGGGGGGGGGGTCTTCAAAGTGTGAATCATCTTGCAAACATCAGGTTTTTCCTATTTAGAAATTATCTTTTTAAAGTATCGCTATCCATCCAATTTTGACCATTAATTGGGGGGGGGGATGCGTTCCTTTTTGACATTAATGTTTCAGATCTTAATTACAGTTTTCTTCCATTTAGAAAGTACCGTTTTAAAATAAGCTTAAATATGCAGACGGTCTGTGTGTGGCAGAGGTAAGGACTTGGTCTAATTGTAGCATTTCTGGCCTTCTGAGGGAAACTATGACCTTCATGAGTCCGGTGATGGCTGTGTCTGATTCGTTGCCATTTTGAGTGTTCCCATTTCAGGTCCAGCTTTGACTAGAACATCTTAGGCAGGTCGACATAATTCAGTGCTGTTATCATTGGGCTTAGAGTGTTTTTATGAGAAAAATAGATTGTAAATGCCAAGATTTAAAGGTGGGATGGGTGTTTGTTTTCTTTAAGCGGGATTTGAAAATTTAGCAACAGCATAAATCTATCCCTTAAGGTAAATATAATAAAAAATAATTAAATTTTGCATTAAAAACTTTAAAAGGCCTTGTATTTGGGTGTTTTTAAAAAAATTCTAGTTATGAAAAAAGATCCTTAAACATTTACTATTTTAGATAGCGTCTACACAGATTAATGGACCACTTTTCTGGCTGCCTATGATTGGACACAAGGCTGAATATTCTTATTCATAACATTTGGCCATCCAGTCTGAGAGAAGGATGTCCCTGGCACAACCATCATGAATTTCAGATAGGTTATAAGAAGGAGGTTCTTTTAGAAACAGGTTTGTAAATTTCTGTAATGAATGCATTCTTTTGCTACAGTGAAGACTTTAATCACATTTTGGACATAAAATACTAAATTTTTGTAGAAATTCACCGTTTTGCTCGTTTAAGCCATTGCCACGCAGTCCCTTCTGACTCTCAGTGACGCTGCCACCCAGAGTAGGCCTGCCCTCCCCAGAGGGTTGCCAGAGCAGGCTTCCAGGACTTTGCTCCTCTGCATGGCCTGGCAGGTTCGAACTACCAGTCTTTTTGATTAGTTGAGCGTTTAACAACTGTGTAGCTGGGACACCTTGCTCTTTTAAGAATTTAGAAATATGCAATCTAAGAAACTAAAGTTTTTGTAAGACTTTGATGTGGCCTGAGTTCTGGCCAAATAACTTTCATATTAAGTCTGAGGAATTTCTCATGAAATGGTATTCTCGGAAATATTTAATTATGTATGTTCTAACAAGCATAGAAATAGCACTGTGGTTGTTCTGACATATATTAGGAGAATGAAATATATGTAAATTACATAGGGACTATACAAAAAACTAGGGTTGGTGCGTTGTGGCCCTCCTGCTACTGAGCAAATTCTGATCACAGGAGAAATACTAATGTGTAATTGGAGCAGAGTAGCACACTCTACAAATTGCCATGAGAAGAGAAATCCTTTATTAAGTAGGAGAATGCCCTCAATTAAGGACCTGTGAAATTTAAAAGTTCATAGAACTGCTCTATTTGTTTTTGTTGGTTTTTTTTTAATAGTTTGTATTGGGGAGAAAATGTATGTAGAAAATTAGGTTCTCATTTAACAATTTCTATGCATATTATTTAGTGGCATTAGTTCCACATTTCACAGTGTGTCAGCATTCTTGTTATTTCCATGTTGGTGGTGGTTTCCTTTAATCTAGCATCTGTCCCCTCTTATTGTCTCATTTAGATGATTAGATGAGCACAGTGCTCACAGGGGATAAAATTACTTCATGAGCCTTTTGGGTGACAGATGGTTTGAGTTCCAAATTTTCAGCGTGACCCAGGACAGTGGTCAGGGGTTTCTCTAGTCACTACTGATCTAGTAAGCCTGCCCCTCTTGTAGGAATTTGAGTTTTGTTCTACACTGTCATTCTATCTGGAACTATCTGTGTGCCCCTGTTGGAAAGGTTGATAGATAGCCAGACATCATCTAGTTCTTCTGACGTCAAGATTGGTGAGACTGGATGTGTTCATCGTACAGACTAGTTTCTTCTTCTAGTTTTTGGTTTCCACCACTGTTGTGCTCTAAATGCACAGACTAATAGTTGAGTCTTAGATTACCACGCACAAGCTTTTAAGACCCCAGATGCTGTTCAGCAAATGGGTGTATATGACGTCATCCTTAAAAGCGTTCATATGCCAATTGACCAAGTTGACTCATGAGGCGATAGTTTTACGCCCTCAAGCCCAGTGAGCCAATTCTCTGATGTACTTGTTTATGTCTAGGATATATCCTTAACTTTGTCTCCTATAGATAAACTTACAGCACACAGAAGCACTTTCAACCTCAATTACAAGTCTGGGAGCCCTCAAAATTACACTCAAATTTGATAATAAACTGAAAACTGATGTGTGGCACAGAGCCTCAGCAATAAATCACATTGTCACACTATCCTATGGGCCCCAGGTCCCCCAGTAGACAAAGACACCTTTATCAAGCAGGACAGTCTATCCCTGGAAAGATCACTTCCCTGGAGGAAGGACAAAGGCCAGACTGCTTCCTGGACTTTACAAAATATTCTGTAATGCAAAAGATCTGTCTTTTTAAAGAATCGCCCCCAAATATCCTACCTGGTACTATAATTTGAAGTTGAGAAAGGCAACGTGGAACATTGATAAAGAGAATGTATGTGCCTACTTGAGCACGTTACAAGTCAGGAAAATTTTGTACTTTTAGATTTTTTAGCAAATAGAGAAACTTAACTGTGGTTTGTATGTCAAAAGATGAATTTTTTGCAGGAAAACTTGGATGTATTTCATTTCTTATGAAGGGGTACCCCTAAAAATGGAATTAAACTGGACCGAGCAGAGCTTTTGTAGTATGCGTTTCTCCCCGCTAGGCAAGCATCAAGCAACTCACTCTGCATTAGTGCACACAGTGGCATCACCTACCTGGGAAGGTTCTCTCTGGTCACAGTGAATTTTTTTTTTTTTCCGTTAAAGCCGTTTCCCTTGAACCTCGTTTTTTGTGATGGCCGATTTAAGAGAACAGTATGTAGCTGTGATATTTTGTTTCCTGCTCGGGAAAAATGTCCCAGAAACTGTTGTGATGTTGGACACAGCACTATGGGGAAAAAAACTCAAGGTTTTCTCATTTCAAAAAATGTGAAATCTGTGTTGATGACAAACCTCGTTCTGGACATCTGTCAACTTCCAGAGAGAACGAAAATGTTGACTCTTAGTCTGTTCTACCAAGGCAGACTTAATCAAGCTTTCTATTTAGAGATTCTAAAATGATTGCATAACAGTGTATGACAAAAAAGACCTGATTTGTGCCAGACGGGGGACTGGTTTGGCCACCACAACAATGCACCTGCTCATGCAGCCATCTCACTGCACCAGTTTTGTGCAAAAAAACCCCAGCATGGCTATCTTGCTACACACACCTTATTCAGTTGACCTCGCTCCATACGACTTCTTTTTTTTCTGCAAATGCAGAGGGACATGACAGGACAGCCATTTGATGAAGTAGAAGAGGTGAAGAAAGAAAACAAGGGAGGTGCTGTCAGCCATACAAACAGATTGAGTTTGAAAAATGTTTCCAAGAATGGATTTGACAAATGTATTAAGTGTAATGGAGAGTACTTTGAAGGTGATAAGTTTGTTTTGTAAAATATATATATATACATACACACACACACACACACACACACACACACACACACACACACATACATAGCTTTGGGAGGAAAATTCCGTTTTGGAGGGAGGTACCCGCTTGTATTTCAATCATATTCTCTAAATTTTATGCATTTTGCATTCTTCTAATGTTTTTAATAGGAGAAACATAAATCAGTTTTAACCTTCCTGTCACTGCCAAGTGAAAGATTGAATGATGATTAATATTAATTAATTAGCCTGGTAAACAATTTGGTTGTTCCCTGGGGGAAAGGAACATTATCTTTAAAGCGTCTTGACGAAGGTTTGGCAGTGAGTTGTGGTGTACTTAATCAGAATGAATTTGATGGCACTGGGTGGTAGTGAGTGTGCGCAGTCAAATTTGTTTGAGTAAAAAGAAACAATGGTAAGTGTGGAAATCTGTTATTTAATATATTCACTCTTCAACATCTCTTAAAGACAGTAGAGCTTCAGAAGTTCAGCTTGGTATACTTCTAGGTTTTGTTTGTTTTGTTTTCAGGTTGTAGGGATAATTGATTAGAGTTTTCATTTGGCTTCAAAAATCCTTACCTTTAATCTTGGAACTACAGGAATTAATTGATGACATTGACGATTAAGCTCTTTCTGTTTGTTTGGAATGACTGGCCTAGGTGTTTGTTGATGGAGCAGGTAGAACTCGTTATGAGCGAAAAAGCAGCCAACCAGGTCATTTGTAAGGAACTCGGGGGCAGTCAGAAGATTCCCTTTCCTAGGTTATGATTAGCCATCATTCACGTGTTCTCATTAGTGCAGACCACCGTGTTAGGAATGATACTGGGATATGGTGACAAGGCCAGCACTTAGAATTTTACAGTAGCAACATAACATCTGATGGCAAAACAAGTCACAGATGAATTACACCAATGTCTCTTAGGCATTTTTCTTTTTATCCTCCTAAGGTGCCTTTTTCTGACTTTTTTTGTCCTAACCGCACCCCTGCCATTTCAGTGCTACAGAATATCTTATCCATCTCTTTATGTACTTTATGTCTATCTCTGCTTTGTTCATAAAAGGAGCTTCATACTTTTTTTCACTTCCCAAGAAGTTTTTATATTTTGAAGGGTGATGATACCATTGTCATTCAAAATGCATCAACTATAATAATGCTAGATAAAGCTGGACTTGAACTCTTAAGAAAGGAGACCTAAGAATGGGGCTTGGGGCTCATGAGACATGCATAGAATGGGTCTTTTCTTAGCCAGCAGTGGATTTAGTCACAAAAAAGTGAGAGCAGAGGAAACTGAGGCAGCAGTTAATATATGTAGGAAAATTAGAAGTAGGACAGGTAAAGGCTTAGCATGCATCTGATCATTCAAAGGAATCAAGAACACAAGTTGTCTTGCTGAGAAAGGGAGGTTAGTACTTTTAAATAGTGAGAAGTAGGGCAAATCATTAAAGGGTTCAAGGATTTTGTTCCATCGTGGAGAGCAAGCAGAGAGTGGGGAATTCCCATCTGATTGTGTTAATCTTCTCTGAAGATGTTCTAAAGATTTTTGCCATTGTGGGGAGACGATAAGGAAAAAGAAGCAGATCAATTGAAGATTTTGGTTGGCTTATGGGCAGGCAAAACTTTTAGAGTCCAGGTGATCTGAAAATTGTGAGTGAGGCCACCTTCCTGGGCCATCTCTCTACAAGATCTACAGGGATGTGAGACAAAAAATCTTAGCAGAGGTGCACCCTGGGAGCAGGTGTGGTAGAAAGAGGGGTCAAAAGAGCTGATGCCGATAAAAATTGGGGAATTCAGAAAAGTTGCCAGTCATCCTGATGTTTTACCTATTTGGTGGGGAGGAAGGGAGTCAAGATGTGGTAGAGGAGGTGCTAATGCCACTTATGAAAATGTTAGGAAATTTTGAGGAAATTAGCCCCAAAGTGGTGCTATTACTGTTAAGTTGCGAGAACACTTTAAAGAAACAAGCTCTGAGAGGGCCTTGGGTATAAATCTAAGACCTCAGTTTTCATGGGGGAAACACTGTTGTCCTCTCTCTAGCTTTACCATTCTGAATTTTTAAAGCCCAGGTTGTCTGAAAGAGTAAGTACTTTTGCTTTTGAGAAATAGGAAATAATAAGCTGAAATACTCTTGTAATTTCTGGAAATTACATACTATATAGATTTGCATGTTGTTAATCAACTAAAAATATCAACTACTGATGTATAAGCCCCGCAGGGGCGACATCATTGTGATTCTCCTTAGCGAGAGGTTTCGAGCTGGAATGAAAACATTGGGAGTCTGATGTTGGGATGCTTCCTTTCATCACTCTACAAAGAACGTTTTCCAGGACAGCTGGGCAGCAAGGCACTTCTCAGGAAAACCTGGCCAGAGACACTGTCATCACACATCTTTTTCCTTGCAAGAAGAAGAAAATCCAAATCAGAACATGTCATTTGTAAGTGGTAGAAACAAGAGAAAGAATTCAAGGAAGCAAAACTCCAGACTCAAAACCAGTGGCACCTGAGAACTCTCAAGCCTCCTAACGTCATCCCAAAGGCCCGAAAAGCCCTTGAGGAACCTGGGAAATGGACCAGACTGTACAAGAAGACAGCTTTACCAATAATTAACTCAAAAGCGGAAAGACCAGGCCAGGTTATGGAGTGTCCATATCATACTCAAATGGATCCGAAGAGCACTTAGGGAGCTGGTGGCTGTGCTTTGTTAGGAAGTAGGCTGTAATTAACGGTAACATAAGTAAGTGGTGGGAGTTTTCGTACATTTTTAGACAGACAGACAGAAGGGTTGATTTCCCCCTGCTAAGAGGATCTCAAGTGTTATGGTGATAAGACTTTTCAGCTTAAAGTGAAAGTGATACTATCTCTTGTTCTGTAATAATTATTTTTGTTGTATATAATTAAGGTTAAAAAAATTTATGTCCCCCAGATATCCCATTGAACATAACTGAAATCAAAAATACCCTTTAGACATTCATTGATTTGAGATGATAACAGAAGAACATTAGAGATGCTCTTCTGTATGGGTAAAATACCCATACATATGTCAAAGAGAGGACCGTTTTTGAAGGAAATATTTGGGAGATAAGTTTATTTGATCTGAAATATGCAAATAAGATATATAAGACACTTTAGGAAGGGATGCTTGACAGAGTATCCTTTTTATTTTTAGTATCCTTTTATTTTAAGATCATTTTATTGGGGGTTCTTACAGTTCTTATAACAATCCATATATCAATTGTATCAAGTATATTTTTGCCTATGTTGCCATCATTTTCTAAAATTTTACTATTTGAGCCCTTGATATCAGCTCTTCTTTTTTCATTCCTCCTCCCTCCCACCATCGTGACCCCTTGATAAATTATTTTTTTATATCTTACACCAACCATTGTCTCCTTTCCCCCACAGTTTCTGTTGTCTGCCCCTCTGGGGAGGGAGGGAAGGGATGGTTATGTGTTGATCATTGTGATTGGTTCCCCCTTCCTCCCCAACCCTTTACCCTCCTGCTACTCATGACACACATTTCTGTTCCTGTCAGGTCTATCTGACCTGGATTCTGTGTGTCATGAGCTCTTATTTGTACCTGTGTGTGTGCTTCCGTCTAGCCCTAAGTGAAAGGCGGGACTAGGGTCATGATAGTGGGGAGCGGGTGAGGATGCCTCAAGGAAACAGGAATTGTGTCATCGGCGCTATACTATGCCGTAGTTGACTCATCCCTTGTGACCCTTCTGTGAGGGGATGTCCCATTGTCTACAGATGGGTTTTGAGTCTTTGCTCCAATTCCCCATGTTCTCAACAATGTGATTGTCTGTTTTGGGTCTAATGGTACCTGTTACCTGATTCCATCTACACCTCATGATTGCACAGGTTAGTGTGCTTCTTCCATGTGGGCTTGTTATTTCTCTGCTAGATGGCCACTTGTTTAACTTTAAGCCAGACACTATATGTTTTGATAGCTGGCCACCATCAGCTTTCCTCACCACATTTGCTTGTGCACATTTTTTGACAGAGTATCTTGGAGAATTAAGAGTAAACCATTTTATTAGCTATTGAGGTTGTTTGGGGTTTCTTAAAAATAGTTTTATTGGCACTTCATCCACATATACAATTCAAAAGTTCAATCATATCAGGAAGAGTTGTACAATCAGTTTTAGAGTGTTTTCTCCTACTCATTGTTATTTGTGCAATTTTTTTAAATTGTGACAAAAATATACACAAAACAGTCTCCAATTCAACAAGTTGTACATGTATAATTCAGTGTCATTGACTATACTCTTCATGTTGTACAACCATTATTGATACCTTTTTCCAAATTATTCCACCACCATTAACATAAACTCAGTGTCCTCTAAGCAAAAACTCTTCCTCCTTCACCCATGGTAACCATAGGTCGTTTGATTTTTCAGTAGTTTTCTTGATAAAATACATCATGCACTTCCACAGTTAAATTGCTTTTACAAAGAGTTGTCTGCACATCATCACAATCGGTTCTCGTGCTCCCTCTCTCCGGGCTGTTGCGTTTGGACGGGTCCTTTCCTTTTGTTCGTCCACTCTCCCCAGCCTTTCAGTAGGGATACAAGAATGAACAGCTCGCACAGGAAACTAGCCCGTACTCGGCCCGCTCTCGAGCCTCTGCACTAGGCTCCTGTCTCCTTCAGCTCAGCAGGGAAACATAAGGACAGGCTTAGGTTTCTGAACCCCTGAACCAAATGCTTTTCCTTGGTATAAATTTATCCTCCCACCTGTTGGAGAGTTAGAAATACTGTAATATGTAGTGAGAGAGCCACCTGCTTCATTGGGAAAATAGCCTAATGATGTATTGGACTCTATGTAGAAAAGTGGGTTTATAGTCATATAATAATAGTCATATAATTCAGATAGATGTTTTTTAATCAACTCAGAGTTTCTGTAAAATTACAATGTTTAACACTCAACTTTTCTTTCCTCCCATTTTGATGCAGCCTCATATAGTTTGTCCTGATTTCTGAAGGTTCCAATGAGAGGAGGGGAAGCTTGGGAAACAAGCACATTGCTTTCCCCTTTTCCCATCAGGTCCCAGTAGGGATGGCACAATCAGTGAGGACACCATCCGAGCCTCCCTCATCTCGGCGGTCAGTGACAAGCTGAGATGGCGGATGAAGGAGGAAATGGACCGTGCCCAGGCAGAGCTCAACGCCTTGAAACGAACAGAGGAAGACCTGAAAAAAGGCCACCAGAAACTAGAAGAAATGGTTACACGCTTAGACCAAGAAGTAGTAAGTAGCTTGTTGAAGTTGCAGTTTTCATACAGAGTTGTGGTCACCATAAGTGTTCTCCATGCTCTGTGGTTTCCCTGGGTATTGTGAGTGTAAGAGTCCGGAAAAATGTCATGTGTCTTTAAGCATTTGATTATAGTTTCCTATTTCTTCGCTAGAAATGGCGCTTACGTTTGAATTTGTAATTTGGTCAGTAATGTGGAAGTAGATGATATTTAGAAGAATTTTTATTGCTATTTCTTCCTGTATGTTTTGGTACAAACAAAACAGTTTGAATGCTTGATGTGTTGTATGAAAATTCCCAGGAAAGAGGCATTTGAGAAAGCTCCCTGCGTAATGAAAGAGCTGTGTAACCTGTGCAGTCTTACAGGACAGTTTTGTTTTGTTTGCAAATGTTGCTTGCGCTATATTCGGTATCCTCAGTGAACCCTTCTAACCTCATAATCTAGAGGTATTTGGTGATTTAAGAGCTATATGTAAACAAAGTATATGCCAAAAGCTTACTATATCAAACTACTAGGCTCTGGAGAAGTCAAGTATACACAAGATGGCCATGAGAGTTTGTTACTTGATGATGATTAAGAGGCATAATTAATGTTACTAAGCTATATGTGCAACAAAAAGTTGAAATAAAAAATTACTAGTTTTATGTATGTTTTTTATGAAAATTTACCAAAAAATAAGAGGCACCAGCCTAATTTTTTTTCAATCATTTTATTAGGGTCTCATACAACTTTTTTTTTTTTTTCCCTCATACAACTCTTATCACAATCCATACATACATCAATTATGTAAAGCACATTTGTGCATTCATTGCCCTCATCATTCTCAAAACATTTGCTCTCCACCTAAACCCCTGGCATCAGCATCTCTTTTTTTCCCCTCCTTCCCCCCCTCCCCCCTCCCTCATGAATTCTTGATAATTTATATTCTTTTGTCATATCTTGCACTATCCGACGTCTCCCTTCACCCACTTTTCTGTTGTCCTTCTCTCAGGGAGGAGGTTATATGTAGATCATTGTAATTAGTACCCCCTTTCCAACCCACCCTCCCAGTATTACAACTCACACCACTTGTCCTGAAGGGATCATCTGTCCTGGATTCCCTGTGTTTCCAGTGTATGTACCAGTGTACATCCTCTGGTCTAGCCAGATATGTAAGGTAGAATTGGGATCATGATAGTGGTGAGGGGTGGGGAGGAAGCATTTAGGAACTAGAGAAAAGTTGTATGTTTCATCGTTGTTACATCGCACCCTGACTGGCTCATCTCCTCCCCGAGACCCTTCTATAAGGGGATGTCCAGTGGCCTACAAATGGGCTTTGGGTTTCCACTCTGCACTCCCCCCCTCATTCACTATGGTAAGATTTTTTGTTCTGATGATG
>NW_022103958.1:33683637-33696234 GCF_000313985.2 Echinops telfairi
AATAAGGCCCCCTGAAGCTACTATAGCCACCGCACAGCTCACTGTTGGCCGCAGCACAGCTGGAGCAGACAGAAAGTGCGAGGTCTCTCTTAATAAAACAATAAATGTGTACCATATTCTTCTTCATGGAATAATAAGACATCCCCTAAAAATAAGACCTAGCGCATCTTTGAGAGCAAAAATTAATATAAGACACTGTCTTATTTTCCGGGAAACAAGAACAGAAAGAAAGACCTCATCACTTGCTATGTAGGGAACCTCTTGCTGACCAGTATCCTGTCTGATGGCTTAATTTGCAAGCACCTTTATCACTTCTCTACTCAGGTATTTCAGCCACCTCTTTTCACCCAGTATATTAGCGCACACCTTTCCCTCTTCGGTCAGTGTGTTATTAGACACATTAACAGACACATGAGCTGTGTAAGCATGTGGCACTGCGTTGTAAATGTCTAACAAATGGATATTTATGTACAATTAGTAAGTCATCACTTTTGGACTATTTTGTTTTCAGGCTGAGGTTGATAAAAACATAGAACTTTTGAAAAAGAAGGATGAAGAACTCAGCTCTGCCCTGGAAAAAATGGAAAATCAGTCTGAAAACAATGATATTGATGAAGTTATCATCCCCACAGCCCCACTCTACAAACAGATCCTGAATTTGTATGCAGAGGAAAATGCTATTGAAGACACCATCTTTTACCTGGGAGAGGCCTTGCGGCGGGGAGTAATAGACCTGGATGTCTTCTTGAAGGTATGTCATCCTCTCTGCTTTCCAAGATTTTGGAACCTGTACTAAAAGAGGCTTTGACCTTGAAGACCATGGCCAGGTGGGTTGCTCTGTATGCTGGCTGAGATTCCTTGTCTTCCCAAAAGAGAGCTCATGAGATGTCGCTTTGAGCAGTCTCTTTCCATCCACTGAATGCATGGAATTGTCTTGAGTAGGGCAAGGAAACTAAGTTGATGGCTGCTGCCTCCCCTCCCATCAGGCAGCATCAAGATGGATGTAATTCTTATGTGTTACTGCTGTGCCTGAGCAGGTCAGGAGGCACAATCAGATATCATTGCTTCTTTTAGGCGATACCACTTATAGTAAATTGAGATCACCAACTATCCCACTTCCATTATTTGTCTGTTCATTTTCTTAGTTTCATCATTTTAGACCATTTTCCCCAGACAAACAGGATCCAGTAAGCCCACTATGGCTACTGCTGTGTGGTGATTGTGGAGAACGTGGATTTAAGCCTAATAGCCTGTGGAATCTTGTCCCAACCTCTGCTGTTCCCACATTGTACGTGCTTGGCTGGGCAGGATGCTGAGCCAATCTCACTCTGGGCGAGTGGCCAAACCACACACCTTGGACCCAGTACAAGCACACGGATGGCTGGCTACAAACCAGACTTAGAATCTAAGTCCCTTCCAGTACATTGTCCCTTTCAGTGGGTGGCACAGCTTAGGGAAGGCTATACTTAAAGATGCTAGAGAGGAGAAGAATTAACATTTCCCATTTGCATGGCATCAGACTAAAGACAAAAGTTATCCCTTTCTGCATCCAAACGTGTCCCCCTCTTTAAAACAAATGAGTTCTAAACAGCCAGGATTATCAAAATGTGGGGAGTTTGGAAAAGGCTCTCTGGGTAATTTTTGTTAAAATCACCATGTAAGTTTTCTTGGCATCTTGGTTGTCTCAAGAAGTAGCTAAAATGCCTGAGCCAGATCCTACAATGTGGCGCTTTCCCCAAGAGTAAGCCTTTCTCGGGTCTCGGAAGACTACTTGCTACCACAGTCAAGCCAGCATCTACCCGCAGAATTCAAGAAACTGTGTTTAATGTGGCGTTGGTTCTAAAGGAAGGTTAATAGGAATCAAAGTTTAGGGTCCTTCAGCTAAGTTAAACTTGTCTGCTACTGAATGCTTGGGCCTGCATTGAAGCCTTTCTAAACTGTTGACATTTCCCCCCTCCTAGCATGTACGTCTTCTGTCCCGTAAACAGTTCCAGCTGAGGGCTCTAATGCAGAAAGCAAGGAAGACCGCCGGGCTCAGTGACCTCTACTGACTTCTCCGAGATCAGCGAGATTGAACTCTTCTGAAAGCATTCTTTTCTTCTCTTCCTTTCTTTTATCAGTAGGTACACTGACTAAGTTATTGCAGTATATCATTCAAGTGTAAAATATTTTGAATCAATAATATATTTTCTGTTTTCTTTTGGTAAAAGACTGGCTTTTATTAATGCACTTTCTATTCTCTGTAAACTCTTTGTGCTGAATGTTGGGACTGACTATGCTAAATAAAATTTGTTGCATAATTTTTCTCTTCTTTTTGGAATCCTTTAGGAAGAATCCTTGAAGCTTTTCTAAAATGCATAGCTTTCAATTTAGCATGATGTTCATTTTAGTGTTATTTACTTCAGCGCATATAAAGTGAATTCTGTTTAACTTGCTTCAGAATGAGCTTGCTGGCAGAAAGGGTTGTCCTTTCTGCCACACAGGTGAGGAACCCTGGAGGTACAGGGATTGCTAAAAGAATGTCCTGGAAGCACAGGTAATACATCTGGAAGATGGTGTGTGTACAACAAATAAAGGGGCAGTTGTGAGAGGAGAGTTTGGAACAAAACAAACAATTGTGCACATGTGGCCTCCCTGCTCTTGTCCTCATTGGGATTCTGTCGTATGCAAGCACCTCCGGTTCATGAGGGTACAAAGAAAACACTGTGATTTGAGGGGATATGTCCTGAAGATAGCAGTGAGTCCAATCTCTCACGCCATGCCTCGCCTGGGAAAAGAACGACCAACTGTGGTCCACTCATCACAATTAGGCCTTCCTATAAAGGGCAAGATCTATTCACAGAAATTAAATCAGAACAAAAAGTAGCAAGGTCAAACCAAGGTTTTTATTTAGTATTAGGATTAGAACTAATTATTTTTATATACATAGCTTTCACTTATACATTGAATAAGTTATAACCACTTTTTAACAGTATATAAATGAACCTAGGTATAATAAGGTAGCCAGAACTAAAGAAATAGCATGTCCTTGGCAAAAATAAAAAACCAATTTCTCTAACACAGTAAACATAGATGTCATACATTCCTTTGGACCACCTGGCTACATAGAGTCATGGGAGCTGATGGTGCAGCATGGGTAACAATACCGCCTCTATGCAAGCCCGTTAATGTCTAGCATCTGAGAGAAAGGGAGGGTTAAATTAACAGTGGAGTCACACTATCCTTTTCTATTTCCAACTTTTAGGAATTAAGATTTCTTCAAAAGTTTGGCATATATTATCCTATAATAATTATTTTTTCTTTAAAAGCTGGAGGGGATTGGATTGGTCAACTTTAAAGTTTGAGCTCCTTCTGAATTCCCCAAAGTGTGTCTGCACTCTTCTTTAAATGGGCCTCTTCTTCAGGAGTCAGGTTTACACTGATAACGTCCGTGATGCCATTCTGTCCCAAGACACAAGGAACACTGAGGAATACTTCTTCCTTTATTCCATAGAGGTCCTGAAAATAAAGGCTTCCATTTATTTTCTATAACAAAAGTCTGCAAACTGAGACTCTGCCATTACAGGGTGCATGGATGTTTAATAGATTTGCTTGTCTAGATAGTGGCAGAGAAATAGAGCACCAAGCAGAACAATTTATTGAGAATAAAACATTATTAGACTGATTGATTGTTCAGATTCTCAGCTGAGCTCCCCACGTAGGCCCCAGCCTCTTGCCATGTTTATGGGGGCCACCATCATTATCCTCTCTCCTTGCCCCAGAATGACCTTCTATTAGCACCATCATTTCTGTTAACCCCAATGATGCAGCGCCATCTTGGTCTAACCTCTCCTGTTCCGGAACAGGGATACACAGTGGCTGTAGCCCTGGGTTCGAAACAGCAATTGTTCAGAATGGCACAGAGCCTCTTCTGTTGTACACAGGGTCACTGGAACTAGCACCTCAATAGCACCTGAAAACCAGAGCCACATGCAGACTGCATTCCTGTCTCACCCAGGAGACTCTGGAATACTTTCTTGACTCTAGGACCTCTTCCCAAGTCTAACACTGGTGTGTTAGAGAACTCAAAATATAGGCAGTGAAAAGTCCCTACTCAGTGATTCCATGGGAACTTCGAAATTTCATGGGAAAATTCTTTTGTCATTCCATTTACCCCCACACTTTTTCAAGCCCCCGCATATTTTTTATAGTCAGTTCACTCCAAAAGGCATCGAGCAGACTTTAACTGAATACAATAAGGACCGGTCACAGGCCTGCAGAGTTACAACTCCTCAGCACATGAAGGGACGTGCTTCCAAAAGATCAACCTCAAAAATGAAGCTTTGGTCGATGTTACTTATTTTTGTTAAAGTTAAATAATGACTTTTAAACATAAACATCTACCTTAATTATGGTGGAAACTGGATGCACTCTCCTAAGATTCTTCAAAATGCTTTCCACTAAATCAGCTACAGACAGGCCAATGGCCCAAGAAGTATAACCTTTCCTTTTAATAATATCATAGGCACTGTGGAATTAGAAATCATGAACATTAGTTTGGAAGAAATATTTAGCATTGAGCATCCATTTTATGACAACTTAACTGGTAATGTCACAAAATTGTTTCCAGCAATAACTTTTCTTAGAAACTTCTTAAAGGAATTAGTTATTGAAGATAAGCATTAGAATTAGGAGGTTATGTATAGAGATCTAGAATTTCGTATGACATCAATCCCACCACTAGAAGTAAAGACATAGTAGCTAGCTATCAGCCTATCAGTTGAGTGCTTGCAATGTGCTAGAGCCTGCGTTAGGCTCAGCAGTAGTAAAAAGAGATGCAGTTCCTGGCTGCTTAAAAATACAATATGCTCTGCAAAATGAATAACAACATAATAGCACAAAAGATAGAAGCTGGAGGAGGGAGCACTAGAACTGATTGTGATTTCACAACTCATTTTAAAGACGATTTAACCTTGGGGGCGGGGGTGGGGGGGAGAGAATGTGGTTGGTGGTGATTATACAATTCTCCTTGATAGAACGGTTGACCTCTTCGGTAGTATGATCTGTAAATTGTGCCACTAAAACCGTTGGGGAAAATAAACTGCAGAGATGGGCAGCTGACCAGGGGAAGCAGCCCAGGAGCAGAAGCACTTCAGTGCAGGCTTGCTCCTCCACGCAGGGCAGGCGACTGGTTCTCGAATTCTGAGGTGTGCTGCAGACCAGCAGGGCTTCTTAATCTGGTCATTTTGAGGATTAGTCATTTAATATTTAGTGCTCAGCATTTGTGATGAGCAAATTGCGATGTTGATTTTTGTTTTGTGTTGTTTAATGAGAAAGAGGGCATGGTAAGAACGAAAGGATGAGGAAGAGGAGCAGGGTTATGTCACAGGTTAATAGGCTTTCTTCAGTCCCAGTGCTGCGTCTTGATATAGTCCAGCTTCTGAGATTATTTGTTCAGCGTGAAGATGGAATAAGTATAGTGAAAGGCTACAGTCCTGATGCATCCTGATTCTAGATCACACATTCCTTTGTTCTATTCCAATGGCTGCCCCTTATCTATAACAGGTTACTCAAAAGCACAAGTGTTCTGGAATTTAGTCTTTGAAATGTAATAAACATATTTTTAGATCCACAAAAAAAAAAAAAGTTAAAGTGTGAATGAAAGAAAAGTATGAGCACTCTACCACTTGAAGGGCCTGATCTCATCCATTTGCCAGAATTCATACGACTAACTTCAAAAGCCATAAAAGTTGACTGACTACCTGGCAATCACTTCCTTATGGACATTGTTCCACCGCTCCTGGTCTTTTTCGGTTCCTAGATCAGAGTTCAGACTCTTCAAAGCGACACCAGCGATGTTCACCCCACTCCACACAGGAACTGAGAAAATTACCAGAAAGCATATTCACCACATGGCACTCTGTCATGGTCTTAACAAGATCTCAGCAGTTTTTAACTAGTATTCATCTTTGTTCTTGAATGTAGTCACTGAGTCAATTCCGGTGCAGTGTGACCCTGCCTTACAAGGTGGTCAAGGCTGTATTCCTTATGGAAGCAGAAGTCGCTGCTGGGTTTGAATCCCAGGCCTTTCAGTTAGCAGTGCTTAGCCACTGCACCACCAGAGCGCCTCAGTATTCAAACAGAACCAACAGTCAAATATCTGAGCTCCAGCCCAGATGTGCTAACTCACTATTGCTAGGAAAGGGCCCCAGAATTCTTTTTGCAGAGGTTTTTTGAACAAGAAAGTGGCTGTGTAACCTTTCAACTTAGAGATACATTTTACCACCTCAAGTCCTTTTCCAGCCTGGGTTTCTAGCAGGGCTGCAAAGGCACACCAGAAATGAGAAGAGGAACTGCCATCACCAAAGCAAGGAGCCCTGGTGGCAGTGAGTTGTCCATTGGGTTGCCAACACATGGTCACCATTGCATGTCCACCAGATGCTCCCAGAGAGAAAGATTAGGTTGGCACCATAATCATTTCATATAGGGTCGCCGTGAATTTGAATCCGCTCAATGAAAGTGGGATTATCACTGTAGCACCTTAATTTTTTCCAATTATGCCTGTACCTTATTCTGAACAATTCTTGTTCCTTGAATTACAATGCTGACCTTTCTGACTGAGAGAGTACCAAATTAACATAGACTGCTTTATTACTGCTTTGTATAAGCCTTAAATCATAACCATCCACAGGTAGGATTATAACATTCTCACTCTCTTCAAATTATTTTTGATAGATCATTTCATTATAAAAATAATAAATATGCTAAAATATCATAAAAGGCAGGTAGTCATGCCTAACAGGGCTCAGGGCTATTTCCCTTTGTAAGTGATCACTACAGTAAGCATAGGCTTCTGAACATGTCTCAGGCTTAATGATGCGTTTGGCTCACCGCTTGAGTCTCCATGCTCTCCAAGGATCCACCCGTGACAGCTTTCTGGGTGGATATCAAGTCTTTGCCCAATTAGGAAACGGAAACGGGCAGTGTCCAGATTACAGCCACTTCCAATGATACGGTTTTTGGGAAAGGCACTCAGCTTCCAGGTCACATACGTCAATATATCCACTAAGAAGAACACATTCGAGACATTGAAAGTTCTCATCAAAAGCCACACCTTTTTTAAAAAACTACCTAAATTAAAGCCAGTGAGTCAGGGTTTTTCTTATTTCTCGGGGGGAGAGGGGCACTGGTAATATATTCACCCCTAGCTGAACCACAACTCTTAAGAATATCTACCTCATAGGAATTAATGGTGAAAATGGTTAAATTTTTTTAACTTTCCATTTTATTGTACTTGTTTAAATCATTTTATTGGGGGCTCATACAACTCTTCACAATCTATACATCTATCCATTGTGTGAAGAACATTTGTATATTTGTTGCCATCATTCTCAAAACTTGCTTTCTGCTTGAGCCTTTGGTATCAGCTCTTCATTTTTTCCCCTCCCTCCCCGCTCCCTCCTCCCTCATGGACCCTTGATAGAAAGCTAACATTTTTAATGAGAATTAATGAAGGTGACCTTATATAAGGGTTTCCAAGACTAAATCTTTACAGCAAGTCTCATCCTGCAGAGTGGCTGGTGGATTTGAACTGCCTACTTTATAGTTAGTAGCTCAACAACTAACGCAGAGAGCTACCAGGAATTAAAATACCCAATGTTCTAAAGCTATCAATTCTCTATTAATCTACAGCCTACATGAAATCCCAGTTAAGGTAAAAATACGCCCCACTTGGATAGACGCTCAGAGGGAAGAATACACTGAAGGAAAAGGGCAAGCTCAAAATGCTACCAATCTTTTTAGTGACAGAGAGGAGATGTTGGTGGCTGCCGACGGTCGCGGGCTGGAGAAAGAGTTGTAGCTAACATGGGTTAATAGTCCAAGCACTTTTCTTGGTGGCGATGGAACAGTTCTGCATTCTGTATCCTGGATTTTGGTGATGGTTGTATAAGAGTATATGTGTGATACGATTTCACAGAGATACAAACACTTTATCAGTCTGAGTTGATTCCAATGTATGGCAAGCCCATGTGTGTCAGACATGAACTGTGTGTAATAGGGTGTTGTCCAGTTTGTTTGTTTCAGTAGATTGCTAAGCACATATGGGCAAACTCAAACTTCCGACCTTGTTTCAGCAGTTAGAAGCTAAGCTGCTTTGAAAAATTCTTGATTTGACGTGGGAGCCATGTAAATATTTTGTAAAATTACAAACTAAAACCATTCTTAAAGATCAAAATTAAAGTGAACAATTGGTGTACTCTGTTGTCTATGATTTCTTTTTTTAATCACACATCTTCCAAATGCTTTCAAATAATCTGACTGGTTATCCCAACCTAGATGTTCCATCTAGGCCCCAGTACCTGGCATAACATTTCCCCTCAACTGTCTTAGAAAACTCAAATTGGACATGTCCATAGTGGAACTTGTAATTTTCTCTTATTCCACCACCACGCCTACTTCCCTCACTGAGCATCCCACCTGCAAAGCACTCTAGATTGGAGAGTTCTCCAGGGTAGCAAGATGGCGTAAACATTCCCCCAACAACAAAAACCGAAACAAGTCTCAGAACTCAATACCAATCTAAGAGTTTCAGCATTTAAGCAACCACTGGGTCAAGGAAACCAATCCATTGCCATCAAGTAAATTCTGACTCAGATCAACTCTATGAGACAGAGTCTAACTGCCCCCTATGGGTTGGTTTTTGAGACAGACTTATTACAGAAGTAAACTTTTCTCCCACAGAGCCGCTGCTGGTCTCAAACTGCTGACCTTGTCTTCAGCAGCCCAAGGCATAAGCACTACACCACCAGGGCTTCTTAGAAATCCATTAGAGGATATTTAAAATAGAATACTAAATATATTCAAACTAAAGGGAATCAAGGAAATGATAGAGGAATCAAATGGGAATTTCCACTAAAAGAAACCATAAAGAACCACCACCGTTGAGTTTATGTCAATGGCAGAATAGTTTGGGAAAGGATATCAGTAGTGGCTGTACAGCACCAAAAAAATATAATCCTTGATACTGAATTACTAGCAGAAGTAGAATTGGAAAAATAATTGCCCCACGGCAGGGGAGGTTGGGGGGGAAATGGGGTGCTAACAACAGTGAGAGAAGAAAATGCTCTGAAATTGATAGTGGTGATGATTGCACAACTCTTCTTAATATGACTGAATGATTAAATTGTATGATACGTGAAGTATAGGCCAATAAAACGATTTAAAACAAAAAAGAACCAAAGAAATAAAAATACAATAAAACTAAAGAATTTATTGGAAGGGACTTAACAGCAGATTTGAATAGGCAGAATAAGATTGGTGAACTAGAAGCTATTAAGCATTTGAAATTACTGTATCAGAAGAGGAAGGGAAGAAAAAGGTAAGGGAAAATGAGCAATGCCTAATGGAATTGTGGGATTCCACCAAGCAAACTAACATGTATCATGCGAATCATAATGGAAGAAAGGACTGAAAGGCCTTGTAAGAGAGAGCTGAAACATCCCAGATTTGATGAAGATGAAGGATCTAGAAAGAAACTCAATCAACTCCACAAATAGGAAGAAAGACCAAAGATATCCACAAAAAGACACACAAGCAAACTGGTGAAATTAAGGATAGAGAATCCTTAAAGTATCAAGAGCAAAGCAAATTGCCACATCCAAGGAGTCTTCATAAGATTACGTGCTGATTTTGGATCAGAAACCAAGAAGACAAAAACTTGAATACAAAAAAGTTTTGAATGAAATATTTAACGTGCTGAAATAAAATGACAGTCGAACAGAATTCTAAATCCACCAAAACTGACCTTCCAGAGCAAGGGTGAAATCAAGGTATTGCCAGATAAGCAAGAGAATTGGCAAACCAAAAGTCTCCAATAAAAGGCGTTTTTTTTCATTGGCAAACCTTTAGCTACACCAACAAATCAAACACAGATACAAATAACTGAATCAGAAGTGAAAATGGGGGCATTATACTCACTGACACTACAGAAGCAAAAAGGGTCACCAAAGTACCAGAACAGTTGTGCAAATTAGATCAGTGGAGGAATTCTGATTCAATTTCCTCAGGGATCTCTTCGGATTTTTTCCCCTTGTGGCACTTCAGGAAGATTACAGCGGCATTTAGGAAAATAATCAATTGCCAAAAGAAAGAACATTTAAACACCCACAGCAATTGAGATTAAATCCGTAATCAGAAACCTCTCAAATGTCTTGGAACAGCTAGCTTCACTGGGGAATTTTATCATCCATTTAAACAGAAACTGTATCAACCTTCTTAAGCTCTTCCAGAATATAGAAAAGGAGAAAATGGGGATCCTTACTCATTCTGTAAAGGCAGCATTATCCTGATACCAAAATCAGACTAAGACACTACAAGAAAACTACAGACCAATAGAGCATATGAATGAGCATCCTCAACAAAATACTAGCACACTGAATCTAACAATGTAACTAGGATTTATTCCAGAAATGTAAGTGTAGTTCAACATTAGAAAATGCACCACTGTAAGACCACATTACTAAAGGAAAATAAACTATCGTCATCTCAATGTAGAAAGGCATTTGATAAAATCCAACACCCTTCATGAGGAAAACTCTTCAACAAGCCAGGAATAGAGGGAAATTAACATGATAAAGGGCACTTATGAAAATCCCACAGAGAATAACAGTCAATGGAGAAAGACTGAAACATTTCCCTTTAAGATCAGAACAAGTCGAGGATGCCTGCTCTCCCCACCAGTACACAATATTACTGGAAGTACTACGTAGAGTAATAAGGGAAGAAAATATGAGTGATAGTAAATCATGGAAGAAGTAAAATGATTCCTATTCACAAATGACATCTAAACCCAAAGAATCCATAAGAAAGTTACAAGGAGTAATGACTTCAGCAAAGTTCCAGGGTACAAGGCAACAAAAATATTGGTTGGGTTTTATATATCAGCAGTGAGCAATCTGAAAAGGAAATTAAAGAAAAATCCCTTTTACAATAACATCTTGAATAAAATGCCTAGGGATAAATTTAACCAAGGAGGTGAAAGATTTGTACACAAATAACATACCGAAAAGAACACACATGAGGGACTGGCAGTGCACGTGGGTGGATCCGTAAAGCTGTCAATCCTATGCAAGGGATCACTGTCAGCCCTACACCTTTGTAGAAATGAAAGGACCTCCAATTGCATGCACTTTGCGAAGAACTTGGAAGAGCCAGAAGTGACGGTACAAAGAAGAACAGAGATCGTCCCCACAGCAAACACACGATGAACATACACAGACATCTAAACGGTCTGAGACCAATACAATGGCAGGCACGAGTCCAGAAATAAGCCCACACGTCTATGACTGCTTTTTGCCCAAGGTGCTAACTGCATTCACTGGGCTAGGTCTCCTCTCCGAAATGAATGGTGCTGGGACAACTGGCTCTCCACGTACAAAAGAGTGAAAGTGGTTTCATGCCTCACATACACAAAAATCTACCAAGACCTCAGTTAACTAAGACAACTGCAACGTGGATCCAATACCTAAATGTAAGAACTAAAATCATTACACTCTTAGAAAAAATTAAAATGATGCCGGAGCACTTAGTTTTGTCGTTGTTTTGAAGCACTTGGTTTTTGACGGGATTTTTAGAATGACACCAAAAGCATAAGTAACAAAAGATAGTAAATAAATTTTATCCAAATTAAAATTTTCTGTGTATCATGGGATTGTATCAACAAAGTGAAGAAACAAGCTACAAAAGGGGGGGAAATTTGGTAAGTATACGTCTTATAAAGGTTTAAGTTCATAAAAACCACTCCTACAACTGAGCAACCACAAAAGACAACCCATTTAAGAGTGGCTCTAGGACCTAACCAGACATTTCACCAAAGAAGATACTCACACAAATGCTTAACTAGTCATTGTGGAAACGCAAATCAAACCACAGCGTGTTACCACTTCGAACCCTCTAGGATGACTATCATCTGAAAAATGGAAAATAACAAGTGTTGGTGAGAATGTGGGAAAATTGGAATGGCTAGCCATTGGTTTTAAAATGGTGCAACCATCGTAGAAAACAGTTTGGTGTCTGCCCAAAAAGTTAAATAGAAATACCATTTGACCCAGCATTCAACTCCCAGGTGCATATTTAAAAGACCTAAAGCAGAGACCTTGTACAGCAATGTCCGCTGCAGCTCTATTCACCATAGTCAAAAAGTCGTAGCAACTTACGTGCCCATCAACAGATGAATAAATAAAAACAATGCAGTATATACAGACAATGAAATATTACTCAAAGACACAGGAAGTTCCGGCAGATGCTGTGATACAGACGAAACTTGTAAACATGTTGAAAGAAACATGAAACAAAAAAGGACAAATATTGTATGATTCCACTTAGACCAAAGATCCACACGTGACACAGAAAGAGCGAATCTTAATGATTACCAGAAGCAGGGAGTCGGAGGGCAGGAGGAAGCATTGCTTATAAGGTACCGAGTCTCTAGATGGTGATGGAACTGAAAATGAGTAGTGTTGACATTTGTGCAGTGTGGGTAATGTCATTGAATTGTATGCATATAAATGGTTGAAATTCTCTCTCTCTCTCTCTCTCTCTCTCTCTCTCTCTCTCTCT
>NW_022103958.1:33696334-33726379 GCF_000313985.2 Echinops telfairi
ATATATATATATATATATATATATATATATATATGTATTTCACCACAATTTAGAAATTTGAAAAACATCCCATTACTATGGAGGTAAATGGAACTGGTTGTTGATCCAACTAGTAGCTCAAGGGAGAAGTCTGGAAATCATTTTAATTCCTCGCCCTGACTACCTCCAAAGTCTGCCTTGAATCTGTTCAGTTTGTACCTAGACCAGTGAAAAGTATAATACAATATTGAAAAATTTAGACAGTAAACAATAGTGCTACTTTCACAGAGGCAGTAATCTGTACGATACTTTACATAAAACAGCCTTTAGAATGTAAATATTGAATTCATGATTAAGCACACTGTTCTTCAATACAAACTAGAGTTTAAAGAAATCTTGATAATACTAATCACAAATATGTAAAAAACATGTTCTATTAACAAAACAAGAATATGGAGTTGTATTTGTAGTTTAGAATACCCATTAAATTACTTTTTTTCAGCGGTTACTAAATGCACCACCCCCGCCCAAATAATCTTCATTCAACCATCAAAATAAAGCTGACCTGGATTGGAAACAACAATCAGTTTGCAGTGGGGACTGTACTGAGTAATATTAGAAATCATTAATTTAAAGATGGACACATTTCGATGGACTAGATTAAGGCGTGTTTCTCCCTTTTCCTGGCGTGCACCCGCTGTGATAATCACGAGATTGGAGTTTGCAGTGACCTTGTAATCTGGGGAAAGATTTCAATAGAAAATAGAGTAAGAAAATATCTAACATTTAGTACACCTAACCTATGAAATGGCTGTTCACTGTGAACTACATGGAGGTTTAGAGACCATAGGTTTACATGCTGATTCATAGTTCATGCGCCTTCTGATTCAAATCTCTCATTGCAGTCTCCTCAGTCTACTGTCACTCAGCCCACTCCCTCCGTGTCCTGGTGATCGTAGCAGGTTAGTTATTCTAATGTCCTGGTTGAGTTTCATTCCAGTTTGAAGGGCAAGGGACCATAATCTTAGAGAGTGCTGCCAATCTCTAAGCAGGAAACCTGGTCTCTTGTGATTTTGATTTCTATGAAATTATGACTAAATTTTCCTTGTGCATTTGGAAAATCCTAATACATTTTTAGGTTGTATAGTAAGGGGCCAACTGCCCATTAGCCTAGAGATTGGGCATATTTACTCGGAGAGTGACCTGCGGGCTGGGGGTGGGGGTGGGGGAAACCACTGACAGGGAGATTTTGTTCACTCATTTCTCCAAAATCTCCTGAGTGCCAAGTAACGAAAAGTGTTAAAGGCTTTGGAGTCCCATGAAACGGGCTCCAAGTCCCCATTCTACCATTTGTACTTATCCTCAGTTCACAGCGGATCATCTGTCAAGCTTGATAGTTGTACGGAGAACAGAACATATGAAAAGAACTTAGCTCAGAGGGAGGGGAAAAATGAGGACCTAATGCCAGGGGCTTAAGTGGAGAGTAAATGTTTTGAGAATGACGAGGGCAATGAATGTACAAATGTGCTTTATACAACTGATGTATGTATGGATTGTGGTAAGAGTTGCATGAGCCCCTAATAACATGATAACAAAAATGACGGAACCCATAATGGGAGGGTGAGAATGGAGCTCAAGGAATGTAATCTAAGTCACTGACTCAATGAATTATACTCACAGAAATGACTAAATTGGTGTATAGTCTTGTCTATATTTTCAACAATAACAAAACACAATGGGAGAGGCTGGAAACAATCTAATGTCCATCAGCACATGAATGGATAAACAAAACGTAGTACATATATTCAATGGAACACTATTCAGCCAGAAAGATAAACGAAGTTCTAATATATGGGATAATGTGGTAGTTATATACCATATATACGATAGTATAAGCCAACCCGATTATCAACCAAGACACCTAATTTATCACAAAAACTGCATTAAAAATGTGCTGAAAAACTTGGCTTATACACAAGTATACATGGTAATTTCATGTCAACTTGATAAGTAAGTGGAGGGGTGGTCTAGCCTGTCAATCAGGTCACAGCCTGATGATGCCTCCTTGTGGGCGTGGCCTTCTCATGCAGATTCGGGGACTTTCTCCCTGAAGGCAGGCTTCTCCCTCTCTCTGCTTCACCTTCCTGTTGGGGAGCCACATTGAGACCCACGGCAACACTGAGGTGCTTCCATTGAATCCACAAGACTTTTCACCTACCGGCCTGCCTGTGATCTTGTGAACTTACTGCATTTGGCATCATTGCATGTGTTGTGTGAGTCAGGGGATTTATGGGCTAGTATTGGACATATTGGCTAATATTGGACTTAATGGACTTGATCTGGAATGGGTTGGAATGTTTTCTCAATATACAATTTTGATAAAAAGTTCTCTACTACAAAAAGAGAAAGAAAAAAAAGGGCTTAGCTCAGTGCCTAGGACACAAAGGGCAATCAATTAAGGACAGGAATTCATGTTTCTCCGATCCACACTCAACACTCATGGACGTAGTCAAGAAATCAAACGGCACGTTTTGTTTGGCAAGTCTACGACAAGCGATCTCTTTAAAGTGTTAAAAGCAGACTATCACTGCAGGCTAAAGCGTGCCGGCCCAAACCAGGGCACTTTCAAGCATCCCACTTCAGGAGAGCCGTGCAGCAGGGAAGGTTAAGCACTGCTGCCCCTGGACTGCGGTGCTGGTGAGAGCTTCCGGAAGAGCACCGTCATGTGCTCTTCACAAAGGGGGGAAACTTCCGGTACTTTGAACACGGTGGCAGCCTGAAAGAGGAAGCCCCTCGAGAAGAAACTGACACAGTGTCTGAAACAATGAGCCCTAACAACACTTGTGAGGATGAGGAGGGCTGGGCAGTGCTGCATTCCAGTCGGTATGGCCACTGTCAGAACTAGAGCAATGGCACCTACTGTGGTGAACTACTACTATGACTGCTACTCACACACCAGTCTGACAAATGCTTTAAACAGATCGCTAAACATTTTGAGAGTTTAAAGTAGAGTACAAACAACTCTCTAAGAAGTGGAAGTATCTTCATAGAAAGGAATTTAAGATCTTAGATCTTTGGCCATATGATATTAGGATATATATGGTATTAACCTTTGCTGGAAACAATATTTGGCATTTTCACAAAAGAGCTGCCATGCTGAAGATCCATGACCTCACCCTTCAGTTTTGCTTCATCAGTATCCACAAGGGCAAGTTCATCACTTAGTCCCTGAAAGACAAGGGTCAGGAGGAGGTGTGGGGCAGTCACTTCTGATCAACTAGAGAATTCTTGTATTGGTAAGCTATGCTGGGGGTGGGGGGTGGGGGGGATGAGGACCTGATGCCGGGGGCTTAAGTGGAGAGCAAATGTTTTGAGAATGATGAGGACATTGAATGTACAAATGTGCTTTACAGAACTGATGTATATATGGATTGTGATAAGAGTTGTATGAGCCCCTAATAAAACTATTTTAATGGAAAAAAAGCTATGCTGGGCTTGTGAATTAGCAAACCCGAAGAGATCGAGTTTTCAACACTTCACTATGACATGAACACCTAAGGTGGAAGAGATAGCCCAGGCAAAGGGGAAGGTTTCACCTCTTCGATGGGAAAACAAACTATTACGTAGAACTGTCTCTGAAGGCAGTGTGCACTCTGAATTGAAGCTCAGGCTACACAGGGATTCGGCAGAAGGAATCTCTCACCAGACTGCAGGCTCCTTGAAGGTAGTCCACCTACTCACATCCCTCTGCTAGACGAGCGTTCAATACATTTCTAATAAACTATAGTATAAGGCCCTTGTCAAGTGCTAAAAATTTAATACTTCTATAATCAAGTATTTTCACCTGCAAAAAACACTTAATCTGTACTATACATATTTTTTGGAGCCCTGGCGAGACAGTGGTTAGTTGTTCAGTTGGCTGCTGACCACAAGGTTACCAGTTCCAAACAGCCAGCCTCTCCCTGCAAGAAAGCAGCTGCTCCTTTCAGCAGTTACTCTCAGAAACCCACAGGGAAGTTCCCCTGTCCTATAGTCACTCCGAGTCAGAATGGGCTCCGGGGCACTGAGTTTGGGTTTTAATATCTACTTCATTAAGCTATTTTGTTTGTAAGAAACAAGGGAAGAGTAACATACTTGTATTTTCTTGTATTTGCTACAGTTACACCAGGTGATTATCTAATGTACTGGGCTGCTAGCCAAAAGGTTGGCAGTTTGAATCTACCCTGAGGAGCCTAGGAAGAAAAGTCTGTCAATGTACTCCAAAAAGAAAAAAATTAATCAGCTCTTAACACAACCCATACATACATCGATTGTGTCAAGCATATTTGTGTATTCGTTGCCATCATCATTTTCAAAACATTTTCTACTTGAGCCCTTGATATTTTTTTCCCTTTCCCCCCCACCTTCCATCTCTCATGAATCCTTAATAATTTATAAGTTGTTATTCATGTCTTACACTGACCGATTATGTCTCCATTCACCCACTTTTCTGTTGTCCATCCCCCAGGGAAAGGGTTTTATGTAGATCAATGTGATCAGTTCTCCTTTTCTCACTCCACCTTCCCCCTTACTCTCCTGGTATCTCTACTCTCATTATTGGTCCTGAGGGGTTTATCCATCCTGGATTCCCTATGTTACCAGTTCTTATCTGTACCTGTGTACATGCTCTGGTCTAGGCGGATTTGAAAGGTAGAATTGGGATCATGATAGCAGGAGGAAACATTAAAGAACTGGAGGTAAGTTGTATGTTCATCGTTGCTATACTGCACCCTGACTAGCTCATCTCTTCCTTGTGACCCTTCTGTAAGGGGATGTCCAATTGTCTACAGATGGGCTTTGGGTCTCGACTGCACCCGCCCCTCATCCACATTGATAGGACTTTTTATTACAGATCTTTGATGCCTGATCCCTGATCCCATTGACACCTCATGATTACACAGGCTGGTGTGTTTCTTCCATGTGGGCTTTGTTGCTTCTGAACTAGATGGCCACTTGTGTCTTCAAGCCTTTTAAGACCCCAGACGCTCTATCTTTTGATAGCCTGGCACCACCACCTTTCTTCACCAGATTTGCTATGCACCCATTTTGTCTTCGACGATCATGTCAGGAAGGTGAGCATCACAGAATGCCAGGTTATTAAAACAAAGTGTTCTTGCATTGAGGGAGTACTTGAGTAGAGGTCCAATGTCCGTCTGCTACCTTGATACTTAACATATATATGTACATAGCTCTATTTCCCCATCTTTAGATATAAATATATTTACATATGTACATGCCTGTATTTAGACCTCTAGAAATGACCTTTGTCTCCTGGTTCTTTCCTCTATTTCCTTTTACTTTCCTCTTGTCCCACTATCATGTTCAGCCTTCATTCAGTTTTCAGTAATTCCTCTCCATTACAGTGCCCTTGATCAAGCCCTACCAGGCCTCCTACACCCTCTCCTCACCATTGATTTTAGATCACTGTTGTTCCTTTATCCCTGGCAAAAAGAAATTTGTTTTAAATCAGCTTTGAAAACCCTGAGGAGAGCTGCTCCAGTCTGACATACATGAGGTCAACATGAGTCACAACTGACTCGTGAGCAACAGGTTTGGTTTGGTTTATTGGTGATGTCGAGGGAACAGGTAAATTGAAACTGGATGAGAGTATGACTTCTTGGTATGTATCTTTTTACATTACCTTTGTTTTTAAAGCTAGTGAATATATTATCCTTTCAAAATGTTTCATTAACTGCATGTTCTCTTAGCTTCATTACAAAATTTTTCTGAAGAAAAAAATGACTGTGCTAAGTACTTAGAAAGGTCAGTCCTTTAAGTACATGTCCAACATACAGTTGGATCTTTTCCCTTTACTTTAATTGATGAAAATCCAATGCCAACTACCTTAAGTTTAAAACTAGACTCTTAATGATTAGCCTGGAAATCTGTGTCATTAAAAAAATGCAGTTAGTGAGATGCTAGTGATTTCTGGGTAATATTGATTATTCAGATTGTAGTACGGAGCAAAATTATGTAAAATTCGGTGAAATTATCAATGAAAGATGGTTTTAAACATTATTAAAAGCCCAGAAGCATTGAACACTTAGCACCGAGATTTTGGTTTCTAATAACAATTTCCGATAAAAGAAACCAGGGCTCCTTGGAAAAATGGCTAATTCTACACTAAGGCATACAAAAGGCACGAAGAAGCACACCAGCCTGTGTGATCACGAGGTGCTAAAGGGATCAGTTATCAGGCATCAAAGAACAAAAAATCATATCACTGTGTGCTCACCTCCCTGATATGATCGCTGAAGACAAATGAGTGCATAAGGTGGTCAAGAAAGCTGATGGTGCCAGGGATCGTAAAGGCTTGAAGGTAAACAAGCAGCCATCTAGCTCAGAAGCAACAAAGCCCACATGGAAGAAGCACACCAGTCTGAGTGATCACGAGGTGTCGAAGGGATCAGGTATCAGGCATCAAAGAACAAAAAATCTTATCATTGTGAAGGAGGGGAGTGCGGAGTGCAGACCCAAAGCCCATCTGTAGGCAACTGGACATCCCCTTACGGAAGGGTGGTGGGGAAGAGACAAGCCAGTCAGGGCGCAGTGTAGCAACAATGAAACATACAACTTTCCTCTAGTTCCTAAATGCTTCCCCCCACCACCCACTATCATGATCCCAATTCTACCTTACAAATCTGGCTAGACCAGAGGATGTACACTGGGTACAGATAGAAACTGGAAACACAGGGAATCCAGGACAGATGATCCCTTCAGGACCAGTGGCGATACTGGGAGGCTGGGGTAGAAAGGGGGAACCAATTACAGGGATTTACATGTAATCTCCTCCCTGGGAGACGGACAACAGAAAAGTGGGTGAAGGGAGAAGTCGGACTGTGCAAGATATGACAAAATAATAATTTATAAATTATCAAGGGTTCATGAGGGATGGGGAGCAGGGAGGGAGGCAGTAAAATGAGGAGCTGATGCCCAGGGCTTAAGTGGAGAGCAAATGTTTTGAGAATGATGAGGGTAACAAATGTACAAATGTGCTATAGACAATTGATGTATGTATGGATTGTAAGAGTTGTATGAGCCCCCAATAAAATGATTTTTAAAAAATACACAAGGTAAGTCTGCAGCATTTTATATTGCCAAAAGAGTCCACAAAAAACCCCAACGTCGATGGGAATATGTGAGAGGGGCACAGGAATCAAACTGAAAGGTCTCTTAAAGGCCAGTGCTGAAATAATTTAAGGGGGGAAATATACTATAACCCTGAGTACAGAATACCAAAAAATGCATTGTTACAATTGAATAAATTAATAAATGGAGAGAACAGACTTCTCCCATGGAGAATTCTAAGTGATTTGTGCAGGTACTCCAACCTCAAGGAGGAAGAGTGTGAACTCCCCACTCCCTAAGAGTGGCCTACACAGAAGGACTTCCTTTCAGAGAATACTGTTGGGAAGCTGGAGGAAATACTAACTTCACAGTGGAAATCTGACAACTATGACCTAGCCAGGTGATCAGTCATCATCAACAGTCATAAATCAGGATGGTATGTACGCTGGATATGACATGATGAAATGGCATTTCTTACCTGTGATCTTCCTCCCCAAATCCCAGAACCCCAGTCTAGACCCGAGAAAAGACACTAGATTCCAACAGAGGTGCCATCTACAAAATATTTCCCCAGTGTTCCTCACAACTACGAAGACCATCAAGAAACAGGGAAGGCCTTGCACATTGCGCTCCTTAAAGATCTACAGAGGATCAAATTGGCAAAAGCAACTTGAGCAATTTGAGGGTAACGCTGTAATCAGTGTCATCAAATTGAACGTGTAGAAGCTATTGAAATGGTCCATGTTTTGCTGTGTATGCTCTCAATAATAATCGCTATGAAATAAATTGAAAAAATTTTTAAAGGGCGAGTTTGAGAAACTGTCCCAGCCAAGAGGAAGCTAAGGAGACATAACAATTAAATGTATGATGCTGTGTCCTGGATGGAATCCTGAAACAAACAGCACACTAGGTAAACGCTGAGGAATTATTAATTTATTAGATTAGCTCATCATAATGTATTAATATTGGTTGTGACAAATGTACCATACTAATGTAAGGTAATAAGAGTATATATGAACTCTGTAGTATCTTCTCAATCTAATGATGTCAAACATTCTATAAAACCATTTTTCTTTAAATTGTATTTTTCCCACTTAAAATTTTGTGCAGTTTACATTTTCCCCCACAATATATTTGGCATTTTTCACTCCTCATCTACAACAAAATTTTAAGTAAAGCTGGTACTCCACAGTATGTTTTAGTTGAGTTCTTTAGATGAATAAAATTAGTTATATACCTCACATATTTTTATCTATCAATCTACCAATATCTTACCAAACTGTAGCTATTGAAGGATATAAACATATCTATAGGTAGATATTGATAGAGAGATTGATGGATATAGAGAGTTTACTTTGAGGAAATGCCTTCCACTATTTTGAACTACCAAACCCATTGCTGTGGAGCTGATTTCTACTCAGAGGTATAAAATTATATTCTAGCTCAGTTAACCTCTCAGGCTCTTCATTTTCTTCTTTATAAGAAAAAAAGTGAGTAAAATAGTCAATCTTTGTGTTTTCCATCTAGTGCTTTTTCCCTTTAAACATGCATTTGTCTTTCAGCAATTCTTTCATTCAGCTACTAAGTGCTCACTATACCCCTCGGCATCCAGCACTGTACAGCTGGAAAAGCAAAGATCCTTGCTCTGATGGGCTCACATTATAGCCACCAAAGATCGTGTGTTCCAGTATAATTCAGTAATTTCAAGATATTGGTCTTTTTTCTCCAAGGTTCATGGCATAAATTCCTACAGACAAATGACCCATAAGAACGTCTTCTTTACTAGCTATGGGTTTAAGAGATCCACCTCTCTGAAAGAAAGAAGTTGCAGGTCTAGGACCAGAAGAACCAAACCACTGCTGCGGAGTCAGTTCCCCCTCCTGGGGACCCCAGGTCAGAGTACAACTGTGCTTCCCAGGGTCTTCCAGGGCTGGTTTTTCAGAAGTATATCACCTGGCCTTTTTGTTCTCAAGAGCCGCTGGGTAGGTAGGTGCCTTTTGGGTTAGTACCCAAGCACATTAACCATTTGTACCCTCAGGCCTTCCAGGACCAGGGTAGGGAGAGGGAGGAGGGAGCCCTAATTTGGGGGCTTTGCAGGAGGATGGTGCACCAGAGCTAAAATCTATCAATGCCGTGGCTTGCTGCATAACAGAAATTCAAGGTCTAGAAGTTTGTGGTTCTTACCTTCTCTTAAGGAGGAGGTTCAGTCTGTCCCAGAAAGCTCCTTCAAAGCAGGGATAGCCAAGTTCTCATTTATGTCAAGTTTTCTTATCCACGTTCTCTGTATCCTTACCTGTTCATGCAATTTAAGATCACCTGTGCCCTTTTTTCCTGCTTTATAAAGTAAATCTAATACTTACTTTTCAAGATGGTTGAATCACATACTGTTATCTAAAGCACATTGATGTTATTAATGTGGCTTATTCATTTGCAAGAGGACACCACCGATAAAGGCATTACAGTTGGTAGGACACGTGAGCAAGGCGGAATTCCGGACTGGTCAGCACAATGGCTGACCCCAGATGCAACCCTTTAAACTCAATGAATCATGCTGGTACTAAAAGCTTACAGAATTCTTACAGTCCATTTAAGATAAACGTTAAGTATCATTCGAAACACTTATTACTATGTATTAAAACTGTGTGGGCTCAGATCAGGGTAATAGTCTTAGAAGGGGATCCTTTAGTCCTGTGTCTAGCCATTACCAGCTACAGCAATACGAAATACAACTACAACCTAAAACTAACCTGGCAGGAAGCAGGAAGGTAAATAGAATAGGAAAGCAGGAGTGGGGGGGAAGGAGGGGAAAAAGAGGAACTGATATCAAGGGCTCAAACAGAAAATAAATACTTAGAAATGATGATGGCAACATATGTATACATATGCTTGATACAATTGATGTATGGAAGGCTGTAAGAGCCCACAATAAAATGATTAAAATAAGTATATTAAAAAAATTAAGGGAAGAGTGTTTCTTTTTAAAAAGATGATTGCATTTGGTATTAGCATGACACCTACTATCACTGTACTTTTTTACTGAGGCTCCTTGTCACACAAGGGCATACCTCTCACATTGTCATCACATGATCAAGTGTCAGCACGTTTTCAGACAGACCTTTCTGGTTAGAGCAGCTAAGAAAGGTGATGTGGTCTTCAGGCTAAATCCACAGAGGCTGGGGAGGGCCCTCACTTACCCAAAGAACTGGCCACAAACAACGCTATGCAGCTAACCCATGGCACAGGGCGCGTAACTTACTTTGAGTATGATGCTAATCGCACAGGCCATGCCAACGGATCCGGTCCCTACAATAGAGATCTTATTGTGCTGAACGACTTTCTCTGTCGTAATGTTCTTAATAAGCTCACACTTCAACGTTGCCATCTGGGACACCTAACAGTGAACAGAAACAGCGTCTTCAAACGGTGGCCGGTCCACGTTTCCCGGTGTGGGGCTTGTCCGTGGTGAGGAGCCCGGTATGCAGAGCAGGGGCTGGGGCTGGAAGTGGGCGGGAGGCGCAAGGCAGCTACAATCAAGGGCGGCGGGGGAGGAAACGGGGCCGAGGCCCACACGAGCGGGATGGCCCTCCTCTCCCTAGCTCGGCCACCCCGCCACCCCCACCCCAACCTCCCCGCGGCTCTCTGCTCCGGGGCGGCCTCCGAGGAGCAGGCCCTGGGGCAGGCAGGCGCGAGCAACTTCCGGCCGCACTCACGGGGACCCAGGGCCAGCCGGCCCGGAGCGGCGTGCACGCCCCGCGGAGGGCACCCAGGGCCAGCCCCGGGCACAGGGCGTGCGCCCCCGCGGCCCTGCTGCTCCGTAGGACTCCCGCAGCCCAACTCATGGCGCCGGCGACGAAGGAAGAGGGCACGGCGGAGGCGCCGGTCGTTACTCCGCCGCCGCCCGCAGCCGTTGGCCGTTTGAAGCCCCCGCCCTGCGCCCCGCGCCTGCGCACAAGCCACCGCCCTGCGCCCCGCGCCTGCGCACAAGCCCCCCCGCGCTTGCGCACAAGCCCCCGCCCTGCGCCTGCGCACAGGACGCGCCAGCGCGTGCTGGCCGGCCTGTCTCCACGCCTGCTGTGACCCCTCTGAGTGGGCGACTGAGGGTTCTAAGGTCAGCCAGCTTCCGTCCCCGAAGGTTTCAAGTTCACACGGTGTAGCAGGCACCTTGAAGGGAGGATCTGCTCGCAGGGACCCATTAAGTGGGCGCAATCCAGCACTGCCAAGAAAATGTTTCTATCAGACCTTGTCTGAATTGCAGTGTGCAATTAAGACGACACCGAGTGGGCTATTAAGGGCTTGTTGACTCGCCAGGGTTGATGGAGAAATGGGTCTTTTACCACCCCATGTGTGAGCTGAAGTTGAAAAAACAATTAAAAAAATGTTCTGGGCACAAGGACAATGACTCATCTGTTCCTGTGTCTTAATGTGTTGTGTGATGTTGCTGCGATGACGCTCTTTCAAATAGCAGTAGGGTCACCCCCCTAGGGAACAGGTTTCAGTGGCCTGTCCACAGTCAGAGCGGACGGGCAAGAAGGAATAAGCTGTCGCTCCTGCCTCACCTACTGCAAACCTCAGCCACAGCGTCGGCTGTGGTGCGTGTGGGAAGAGCAGCCTCTCAGGTTGGAAGGCGTTCAAAATACGACCAGGGGGGAGCAGCCCTTTCCGAGACAAGGGGAGCCCTGGGAGGCGGGCTGGAGTTAAAGACAATCGAGAACAATCCTGCAATCATGGTGATGCATAGACAGACATGCAGGCAGAATGGGTGCCAGGAGGATGCCCACAGAGAGGTTTGACAGAAAATGATTGTACATGAGATTTACCCTTGCTGCAAAGAGCATGAAGATGTGACCATATATTTTGGAAGCAAGAGTCGTTGGACTTGGGGGACTAGGATCATAGTCAAGGGACACCACGGTATATAGCCCAGTCTACAAGGTCAGGTTTTACATTCTATTTTGGCCAGTAGCAGCTGGGGTCTTAAAGGGTCATCTAAGGCACAACTACCGGGCTCTCCGCGTCCAGAGGCAAAAAGAATGGTGAACGTCAAAGAAACATGTGAACAAGTAGGCTGATGGACTGTACCAACCAACATTAGTCTTTGTGACCCTGAAATACGCAGAGATAGAGGCTGCCCGGCCACCATTACCAATTGTTCCAAAAGAGATCACATAGACTAGTGGTTCTCAACCTGTGGTTCTCGACCCCTTTGGGGGTCGAATGATGCTTTCACAGGGGTTGCCAGATTCATAACAGTAGCAAAATTACAGTTATGAAGTAGCAACAAAAAACATTTTATGGTTGAGGGGGGGTCACCACAACATGAGGAAATGTATTAAAGGGTCTCAGCATTAGGAAGGTTGAGAACCACTGACATAGTTATAAATTATATGGGAGAAAAGGTGAAACAAAAAAATGATTTTTTTTAAATGCCAGGCTTACTGGTCAACTAGAGATTGGTGGAATCCCTTACACACACCCATGATGTGCTCTGTAAATCTCCACTTCAGTCACAATAAGTTTAAGGGGGAAAAAGACGGCCCCAGGATCCTATGGGGCAGGTCTGTTCTGCCACACGCGGTCTGAGTTGGAATGGACTGGGGGTCTAGCAGCAGCAGCAGATCCTGCTGAAGCTGAAAGCAATTCGTACACATCTGGCACACTGGGGGGGGGGGCGCGGGGGGGCGCGTATTTTAAATCTGTAAAGGTTATATGTACCCTTTGTAGAGTGAGTGGCATTTATAATGGAGGAAAATCTTTTTCACCATTCCATTTTTCTAATTGTATGAGCCATGTGTCATAGGTCACACTTTTTATTTTTTTATTTTTTACAAAACAGATAAAGGTGCTTCCAGTATGTGAGATACACCATCTGCTCTCTTCTGTTCTTCAGAACCATGGCGCATGAAAAGGCTTTAAAATTCAAGGTCCTTCAGGATACTGGACAGTGTTTTTGCGCTCTTTTTAAAAAGGGCCTCCTCCTCGGGGCTCAAGTTAACTTTCACAATGTCTGATACCCCATTCCGCCCCAAGACACAAGGGACACTGAGGAAAATGTCTTCTTTTATTCCATAAAGGCCCTGAAAGATAAAAGTCGGCATGTGATGTGCACGTGACATGAATACACTTACATGACAGGGAAAAAATAACCCCATGCAAGAAAGGGTACTTCAGAAGAACAGGCAACAATAAATTCTTCTTCTCTTAGTGTCAAACCTTTATGCATTGTCTATAAGGTATGAACCACCCACAGGCTGTGTCCAGTAAAAGCTATGAAATTCCTGTTAGTCATTCCGCACAGCACTCCATCCCTCGCCCACTTTTTCCTGAGGAATAGTCCGGGATAGTTGCTTACGCCCCACACACTACCCTGTGTGAACAGATTGAATTGTCCTCCACCCCCCAAAGGATATGTGGATGCCTAACCCCTCTCTATATCTGTGAATGGGATTTGTTTGAAAAAACAGGGTCTTTCCTTGAAGATATTATCAAGTAAGTTATATCAGGCCTCGTCCAGATCCCTCTGGAGTGAGCTCTTTTCTTTTTAAAATCATTTTACTGGGGCTCGTACAACTCTTTTTTTTTCTTTCTTTTTTAACATTTTATTAGGGGCTCATAGAACTGTTATCCCAATCCATAATCGTACAACTCTTATCACCATACATACATACATTGTACCAAGCACATTTGCACATTGGTTGCCCTCCTCATTCTCAACACATTTTCTTTCTACTTGAGTCCTTGGCATCAGCTCCTCATTTTCCCCCCTCCCTCCCCGGAGTGAAGGCTTATCTAAGGGAAGAGCAGGTGTGGCCAGAGGGACGGACACACAGGAGAAAATGCCATAAGGAGTTCTGTCAGCAGCAAAGGAATGCCAAGGGCTGCCGGGAGAAACGGAACTACAAGAGAGCCCTAGAACAGGTCCTCACTCAGACGTCACAGTGAGAATCGCCAAGGCCAAGGCCCTCACTTGGACTCGAGCCACCAGAGCCATGCTCTTTCAGGTCACCACAGAGTGGGTGTTCTGAAGGCCCTAAGAAACTAAGAGACCTTGTGTCCTCAAAACAGGAGGGATGGTCTGTATTGTGTCTCTTACAATTAGTAATCCCACGGTTACTACTCCCATAAAGACTTGCAGCGTGGGAAACTCAAAGGAGCGGTCTGCTCTGTCCTCTAGAGCTACTGTGGGTCCAGAATCAACTCAATGGCAGTAAGAGGCGGATTTAACCACCTCTGGACATATTTTCGATTCTTAGGGTGGGGAAGGCACTCCACAGAAAGCTAATGGATAGAGGCTGATAACATCTGACTGCCTGAAAAACAAAGAACCGGCTGGCCTAAATCCTCAATAATGCCAAGGTTCAAAAACCTAGTGCACTCCAATCAGGTTTTCACTCCCTTCACCCCGCAGACCCGACGGAGACCACCACTGACTGCAGTCCCTGTGTCCCACAGGCATCCTGCCTTCTCGTTTTACAGGAGTTCTCCTCCGGCAACTGCAGATCATCCCTGCATCTGAAAGCGTTCTCCGGTCGTTGGCTTCTCCTGATTCCATATTCTCCTGTTTCTTTTCATCTCAGGCTGCCACTTCTTGGTCACCTTTGTGAATTCACATTATGAATTCCACTTTTAAATACTGAATTCCTTAAGGGCCAATCTCAATCTTTATTGAGCTTTCTACATTCTCCCTAGGCAAGCCTATTAAAATTCATTGCGTACAGTTAACACCTGTAAGGGACATCTGTTGTCTTTGCCTGTTTAGCATCTCTTCTGTCAGTGCTCATGTTCATGTTCAACTCAAACCCAAAACTGTTTGATGAGTTCTCCCAAACTTGCACAAAACTGTCTCCTACTATTTCTCCTTGAGTGCCTTCAAGGCACATGAACTTCAACTCATCTGTAAACTGCAAGTATGTCCTTCAAACTTGGCTCTCTTCAAGTAGCTCCTTACACAGTCAGTGATAGTATATCTAACTGTACAAACAAAACCCTAAGAACTGACCTGTCCCTTCATCAATCCCCACTTCACCCCATTACCCAAACCTCGGAAGGTTATCTCCTAAGTGTGTTGCTGCTGTTAGGGGTGCTGAGTCAGTCCTGAGTCATAGCAACCCTAGTGTTCAACAGGACAAAGCGCTGCCCAGTCCTGCACCATCCTCACCGTGGTCACACATGGCTGAGCCCATTGTGACAGCCACTGGGTCAGTCCATCTCATTGAGGGGCTTCCTCTTTTTCACTGCCCCTCCACTTTACCAAACATGATGTCCTTTTCCAGGGACTGATCTCTCCTGATAATATGATAATCCCCCCACAAATGGATTTTTTTTTAAGCTATGCAATTAAAAAAAAATTTTCACAACAACCTTTATATCACCTTCAAAGTACTCTCCATTACACCTAATACATTTGCCAATTCTGCAATTCCATTCTTGGAAACATTTTCCAAACTCATCTGTTTGGATGGCTGACAGCACAGCACCTCGCTCATTTTTTTCTTTGCCTCTTCTACATCATCAAATCACTGTCTTTTCATGTCTCTTTGCATTTGCAGAAACAAAAAGAAGTCTTAAGGAGTGAGGTCAGGTGAGTACAGTTCATGGGGCAGGAGAGGCACAGTGTTTTTGTTCAAAACAGGCACACTGAGATGGCTGCGTGAGCAAATGGCATTGTCATAGTGGCAAAGCCAGTCCCCTGTCTGCCCCAAATCGGGCCTTTTTTAGTCACACACTGGTTATGCAATCTTTTCAGAACTTCTAAATAAAAAGTGTGATTAACAGTCTGATCTGGTAGAACAAACATCAAATGCACTGAGTCGACATTTTCATCCATTTGGGAATGTCCAGAATGAGGTTTGTCATTAAGCGACATTTCACCTTTTTGAAATGAGCAAACCACTCTTACACTTGAGCTTTCTCTAAAGTGCTGTCCCTGTAAGCTGTGTTCAACCTCACAACAGTTTCTGCGGCATTTTTCCCAAACAGGAAACAAAATTTCACAGCCACATGCTGTTCTCTTAAATCGGCCATCACAAAGAACAAGGTTCAAGCAAAACTGCTTACGAAAAAATTCACTGTGTCCAGAGAGAACCTTCCCAGGCAACGCCACTGGGTGCACTAACTCAGAAAAGGTTGCTAGATGCTTGCCTAGCAGGGAAAACGCATACTACGAAAGTTCCACTCTACCCAGCGCAATTCCGGTTTTGGAGGGTTACCCCTGTTTATGTCCAAAGTGCATGAGGCGAAATCTTGCCATCCTTGCTTTTAAGGAGCATTCTGGCTGCACTCTTCCACGGCAGATGTAATATAATGGAATGCAAATCTGTTCCCTTCTCCTCACTTCTACTAGTACTATCCTCACTGTTCCGAGAAACTGCAGAACCTCTTAGCAAGTCTCCCCACATCTATTCTCATCCCCTTCAAATCTGTTCTATCACTAACACAAACTTGTAATTCCCTTGTTTAAAACCCTTTGATGGCTTTCTATTGCTCTTATGGTAAAGACCCAAACTGGTTTTAAGGCTTTCAGTGGCCTAACTGCTGTTTACTTCTTCAGCCTTAACAAATGCCCTCTTTTCTTTGCTCTCTGCACTTCAGTATTCTATGTTTTCATATCTCTTCAAATGGGTCCTGGACTCTAATCCACCTCAGATTCTCTGCACATGTATTCCTTCTTCTTAGAATATCAGTCCATCCTTGTAAATTAACTCCTATTTATTATTCATATTTCAGATCACATTTTACACCCTGAAGAAGTCTTCCCTAGCCACCACCCATTGTCCCCTCCCCAGAGTACTGTGTATGGTTAGGGTGCTGTAGTTTTTTATCATCGCCCTTATTGAAACGTGCTCTTCCATGCTTACTTTTGTCATGGTTCCATGAATCCATTCCTCTCATTCCGTTCTAGGAGGACTGGACCTCTGTCCTCTTTTCTCGGTACTATACCCTAACCATCTTGCAGAATGCTTATCACTTAGCAGGCGTGCAGTAAATATGACAGGAAACAACGATGAGTGGAGATTCGGGTTTGTGCCTACCTTAACAACAGTGGACACTGGATGCACTCTCCGAAGATTCTTCAGAATTGATAATGCCAAATTTGTCACAGACAGTCCAATAGCCCAGTTGGTGTACCCTTTCATCTTGATAATTTCATAAGCACTATAGTTGTAGAAAATAATTAGAAAATAATTTTATTGTAGAGAATAAAATAAAATCTGATTTTAGATTCACATACATGTGAAGATTGTGGAAATAAATTGTTACCACTTTTTATCACAATTAAAAAAATGACTTGAATAAATACTATTTATGAACAACAGCAGAAATCAAATTCAAAAGAAGTCACCACAGGGAAAATATTTTTCAAATCTCTATTTTGCAGCATTCTATTAAGATTTTCTCAAAGATTCCTTCTAGAAATAATTTATGAACAAGCAATAGAAGATACTCTGCTCATAAACTTCACTATTCCCTCTAAATAACAATTAATTCATCTTTCTTTCAACATCAAGGCCACTCAAGACGAAACTAGATTTTAATATTTTCTGTAACTTTGCTTAACTATTCAAACATAGTGTTTTATCTTAAAAGTTACCAGATACCAATCTGGACCATTTCTAATTGTTACTTTGTGGCCAATGTAATGTTATATACTTGTAAGCATTGTGTCTCAAGACTTATGTTACCAATGACAAGTAGGCATGGGAATATGTTCATACTATATTTTCAAAGGAAAACCCCACAACCCTAAACATACATGCTTTTAAAATCTCAGTCTCAAAAATGTAAGTTTTTATAGGAACTTTAGAATTGCATCCACCGACCATGTTATTAATAGTGATCATGTTGAGTGATTGGTATACAGGGCATTTTATCCTCTTCCTACTTTTCTGAATGCACTTATTTTTACCACAAACAGCTGGCCCTGAATTTGGAGTTCTAAGACTGTGAGCAAATGTGTTCCTGTCCGTGGAAGGCACGCACCATGGCATTTCCAGGAGAGCAGACCTGGAGAACGAAGACACCAGTTCGACAGAGCCTACTGCCTTCCGAGAGCGCGACTGTCGGGCTGAACTCACGATATTGTCACCATGGATTTTTAGAATAAGAAAATACATTTAGAGAATAAAAACTTACCTACAGGCACTTTTTTGTGTATTGGTTGCCTTTTTCGCCTCTGCACTAATTCTTACACAATTACATAAGGTTGTTAGTAGAGAACTTTAGTAGGATTTTGCTTTTATAGGTTTCAAATCCCAAATTTGAATATTCAAAAGTGATTCCTAAGTTCAACAACTTCTACTAAGACACAGCTTGTCTAAAACACGAAAGAGAATTAGGTCTGCTGATGTATTCAAGTCAGAAGCTTCATTAATATGCAAACCCAGTTGCCTTTGATCAGCTGCAGCAGCTGCATGTTTCTCATCATCAAGTCCTAATGATGAGCTCCTGATAAACAACAGACACTGTCCAAAGCATCCTGCAGGTTCCAACCTAGCTCATCTTCCTAGCAGCCCTCTGTGGTAGGCTGATTATTATCTCTACTTAACGATGAGGAAACTACACTCTTAATCTTTTAGGTGAATTCCTAAGATCAAACTACTACTACTAAATGATAAAGCCAATCTGGCTCAAAGTCCTGTCTGTGATCATTCTGCCATATTACTTCTCGTATACATTGTAGTTCTCATACAACAACAAAGGCTTTTCTGTTGTCAAAAACTCCTAAAAGAAAGTTGTGCACGAAAAAAGTCTGAATTTAGGAATTTTCAAGAACCTGAAGTTATTTATTAACTTCACAAATAGCAAAGATTAGTTATAGACTTTCATCTGTAAAGTGTGTTCTTAGGCCTAATTATTAAAGTACTAAGGAAATGCTGAAGTCTTGTTACCTGCTGATCACTTCTTTGTGGACACTTTTCCAGTTTTCCTTGTCTGCGTCAGTTCCTAAATGAGGGTTCAGAGTCTTCAGAGGGACACCGGCAACATTCACTCCACTCCACAAGGGCACTGCGGGACGAGGGCTGAGCGTGAACTTTTCCTCCATCAGGAGAAAGGCAAGCAATGCAACTATTCCATGTTAGACAAATATATAGCAGCATCTATTTAGAACCGTGGTGTGTACGGCATTTAAGCAAGATATAAAATGCAGACTCCAACAGCAAAAACATCATAAAGATAGTATTAAAAGCAACTACACCGGACAGAACAGCAGATTAATACTGCGCTTCTCAGTCGCAACACAAAAGTGGAAGGGAAGCAACTGTCGATCTAAAACCTACATCCAGTTCAACTGTCACTCAAGAATGAGGTAGAAACCAAAACATCTTTGTAGGGAAACAGAGAGGATATGAAGAAATTGATTGAACCCAGAGGAAGGTGCAAAATGAAAGAAATGCAGATGGGCACAGAAATCTAATTGAGTATTAACCATCTAAGCAAAACGAATTACAACTAGTTCGATAGATATAACAATATTCATAATAACTAAAAATTTTTTTAAAGAACTCACTGCCATCAAGTCAATGCTGACTCATAGTGACCCCCTATGAGTTTCTGAGACTCTAACTGCTTACAGGAGTAGAAAATCCAGTCTTTCTCCCCCAGAGCTACTGGTGGTTTCCAACTGTTGACCCAACGCATGACCACTATACCACCAGGGCTCCCTATATTCAGAATAGTATTCAGTAATTCCACATAACCCAGAAAGATAGTGATCAAACTTAAAGCAGTCTAAGGTCTTTATTGTTCCAAGATAAGTAGAGATACAAATGTTAAAAGAAGAACTAGATAGTGCCCAGTTACAGCTATCAACTGCTTTGAAACTGATTACATTAGAGGATCCTGCATATATATATATTGGGAGGAAAATGTGGAACAAAATGTAAACTCGTTAAAAAGACCAGGCTTCTTGGTCCGATGGAGACTGGTGGAACCCCCAAATCTATGGCCCTTCATGTCTGGAAATGAACTCACCCCCATGGCTCCATTTTCAGCCAAGCAATAGAAAGGTCTATAAGGGGAGCACCTGAGAAGAATCAAACATGAGCTGGAAGGGCAGTATTTACCCCCAGGACAAAGCTCACAGGGTTAGGGAAGAAGAGAGACAGGAAACAGGCAGCACAGGGAGGAAGTAGGATACATGGTAATACATTGTGGGGACTGAAATCAACGAGATCAAACAAAATATCTGTGAATTGTTAACCGGACAACTGATTTGCTCTGTAAACCTTCACCCAGTTAAAAATAAAAAAAGTTCAAAAATATATAAACATTTACAAAATGCACCCTGCATCTGCCAGTTCACTATAGCGTGCTGGCTGGCATGTTGCTGTGATGCTGGACGCTATACCACTGGGATTGCAAACACCGGCAGGGTCACCCATGGTAGCAGAAGGTAGCGGGGCTTCCAGATGAAGACAGACTAGAAGAAAGGACCTAGTGGGATACTTCTGAACAACCTGGCCTGTGGAAACCATCTGCGTCAGAGCAGAGCCGTCATCAGTGCCTGAAGTTGAGTGCCTTACGCTGAAGTGCACTCAGAAATGGAATGAACAGATAATGGAATTCCCCCCAAAAAATTGTTGACAGGAAGAGCTGGCTCTTCAAAGTAAGTGGGCCTTAATGATAATATGGAGGGGGGAAAGCTTTGGGGGCTTTCACTTGCTGAGGAGGCACAACAGAAAAGGGGAAGGAACACCTGTAAGCATCAAGTAGAATCAGGATATAGGAAGTGTGACACCAGGAAAAGTGGCACTCATCAAAAATAAACTTGAACACATAGATATTGGTATCCCAGTGTTAGTACACTGAAATGGACTGGCATTAGCCATTTGGAATCAGACCAACACCTGGTCTACTGTGCCAGGAATCACACATTGAAGCAGAATAGCGTAGCCCTCGTTGTCACACAGAACATTTCCGAATGCATCCTGAAGTGGACACTGCCAGTGATCCGGCAATAGCTCCATCCCGACAAGGAAGAGCAGTCGATACAAATACTATTCAAATGTATGCACCAACAGCTGGTAGCTGAGAGGAAGAAATGGAGGATGTTCACAAAGTCTGCAGGCTGACATTAATCAAACATTTGTCAACGCAAACAAGGTGCATTGATAATTGCTGGTGAGTGGAAAGGGAAAATTGGAGGTGGGGGGAAAGGATAATTGGTAGTTGGAAAATAAGGCCTTGCTGATAGAAACCATGCTGGAAATCACATGATGGAATTTTGCAAGAGCAACAGCCAATTCATTAGAAATGGATTTTTTCAACAGCTCTACATCTGGACTGCATCCGATGGAAGGCGAGGAACTCACTTGACTACATGCGTGAAAAGAGCTATTGGAGAAGCTCAACATCGTCAGTCAGAACAAGGCGGGATGGAATCGACCAACAATAGCTCATATATGCAAGTTCAAGTTGAAGCTGAAGAAAGGCAAAACAAAAATCTACATGAGCCAAAGAAAAGTGTTCTTGCTAGATGTCAAGTCAGTTCAGACTGATGGCAACCCTATGCGAATCCGCACTACCCAGTCCTGGGCCACGCTCACAGTGGATCTTATGTTTGAGCCTGCTGACCTTCCTTGGTACGAAGCATGACGTCCTCTCCCTGATAGCTCCTGATAACGTGTCTGAAGTATGAGACAACATCTCACCATCCTTGCTTTTTATTTTTTAAGTCATTTTATTGGGGACTGGTGTGCTTATCACAATCCATACATCATCCACTGTGTCAGCACATTTGTACATTTGTCGCCATCATCATTCTCAAAACATTTGCTTTCTACCTGAGCCCTTGGTATCAGCTCCTCATTTTCCCCCCTCCCACCCCACCTCCCTTCCCTCACAAACCCTTAATAATTTATAAATTATTATTTTGTCATGTCTTACACTGTCCGACATCTCCCTTTACCCACTTTTCTGTTGTCTGTCCCCCAGGAAGAGGGTTATATGTAGATCCTTGTAATTGGTTCCCCCTTTCTATCCCACCTTCCTAGTATCACCACTCTCACCACTGATCCTGAGGGGTTCATCTGTCCTGGATTCCCTGTGTTTCCAATTCCTATCCATACCATTGTACATCCTCTGGTCTAGCCAGATTTGTAAGGTAGAATTGGGATCATGATAGTGGTGGGGAGGAAGCATTTAAGAACTAGAAGAAAGTTACGTTTAATTGTTGCTGCAATTCACCCTGACTGGCTCGTTACCTCCCCATGACCCTTCTGTAAGGGAATGTCCAGTTGCCTACAGATGGGCTTTGGGTCCCCAGTGTGCACTCCCCCTCATTCACAATGATATGATTTTTTGTTCTTTGGTGTATGATACCCAATCCCATCGACACCTCATGATCACATAGTCTGCTGTGCTTCTTTAATGTGGGCTTTGTTGCTTCTCAGCTAGGTGGCTGCTTGTTTATCTTCAAGACTTTAAGACCCCAGATGCTATATCTTTTGATAGCTGGGCACCATTAGCTTTCTTCACCACATTTGCTTATGCACCCATTTGTCTTCAGCGATCATGTCAGGAAGGTGAGCATCATGGAATGGCAGTTTAATAGAACAATGTGTTCTTGCGTTAAGGGAGTGCTTAAGTGGAGCCCCAATGTCCATCTGTTATCTTAATACTAAACCTATAGATATATACACTTAGATCTATTTCCCCATTATCATATATAAGTATATTTACATATGTACATGCCTGTATTTAGACCTCTATCAATGCCCTTGCCTCCTAGTTCTTTCCTCTATTTCCTTTTACTTACGTCTTGTCCCACTATCATGCTCAGCCTTCATTTGGGTTTCGCATCCTTGCTTTTAAGGAGCACTCTGGCTATACTTTTTCCAAGACAGATTTGTTTGTTTTTCTTGACGTCCATGATATGTTCAATATTCTTCACCAGCACTATAGTTCATAGTCTTGTGGTCTTTCTTAATCATTGTCCAATTTTCTTGTGCATATAAGGCCATTGAAAATATCATGGCTTGGGTCAGGTAGAGCTTAATCTTCACTTATCAACACTTTAAAGAGCTCTTGTGCATCAGATGTGCCCAGGGCAACACATCTTTTGATGTTGTGACTACTGCTTTCATAAATGTTCATTGTGGATCAAAGCCTTGACAACTTCCATCTTTTCTCCATTTATCATGACATTGTCGGAGGCCCGTTGTGAGGGTTTGCATTTTCTTATACTATGTTGTCCTCTATATTGGAGGTTGAAGTCTTTGATTTTCATCAGCAAGTTCTTCAAGTCTTTCTAGCTTGTTAACAAGCCTTCTTCCGATCCTGATGTCCTGATGTCGAAGTCTGCACTGAGTCCAGTTTCTCGGATTATTTGCTCTGCATATAAATTGAGTAAGTATGGTGAAAGGATACAATTCTGACACACACATTTTCACATTTTAAACCAACTCATTCCCTTGTTATGTTTGAACAACTACCTCTTGGTCCCTGTAAATATTGTTGAATGATCTTAGGTAAAGTTTTATTTGCACGTGATATTAATGATACTGTTTAATAATTTCCACATTCAGTTGGGTCCCCTTGTTTTGGAAGGAGTACAAACACAGAGCTCTCCCAGTGTTGGTCAGGTAGCTTCCACATTTCTTGGCATGGACGAGTGAGGGCTTCCCATTCACTCCATCGGCTTGTTGAACCATTTCTATTGGTAGTCCATTCCTGGGGCCTTTTTTGGCTCATGCCATCAGGGCAGCTTGGCATTCTTTCAGTACCAGGGTTCTTGATCATATGTTACCTCTTGAAATATCAACCAGTTCTTTATGGTAAAGTTACTCTGTGTATTTTTTCCATCTTCTTTCAATGCTTACTGCATCGTTCAATATTTTGCCCATAGAATCCTTCAACAGTTAAACTTGAGGCTTGAGTTTTTCCTCAGTTCTTTTAGCTTGACGTTTACTGAGGTTGGCTTTTTAACTCCAGATCTTTGCACATTTCATGATAATACTTTACTGTGTCTTCTCCATTTTCTCTTTGAAAATTTCTGTTCAACTGAAAGAAATCCATTTTTATGCCCACTCCAAAAAAATAAAATGCAACAAAATGTAGAAATTGTCAAACAATATCATTAATATCACCTGAAAATTTTGCTGAAAGATAATTTTAAAATGTTTACAGCAGTACATCACCAAGGAACTTCCCGAAACTCAAGCCAGATTTAGAAGAGGCCGCAGAGGCGAAGAATATTATGTTGGTGGAAGGTAGATGCTGACTCAAAGCAGAGATGACCAGAAAGATGGACTAGGCAAAGGCATTCAACTGTGTGGATCAAAAGAAATGATGGATAGCATTTCAAAGAATGGAAATTCAAGCACACTTAATTGTGCTCATGCAGAACTTGTGCATAGACCAAGAAGCAGTAATTTGAACATATAGAAGATACCATACTGTTTAAAGTCAGGAATTGCACCATACTTACTCCATTTGGATGCTAAGAAAATGGTTAGAGAGCTGGCTGTATGAAGAATACGGCCTCAGATTTAGAGAAGACTTGTTTACAACCCGTGATTAAAGACGACGGACAACAGAAAAGAGAGACGTCGGACAGGTAAGACATGACAAAATAATAATAATCTATAAATTATCAAGGGTTCATGAGAGAGGGTGGGCAGGGAGGGGGGAAATGAGGAGCTGATACCAAGGGCTCAAGTAGAAAGCAAATGGCTTTTTTTTTTAAAGCAAATGTTTTGAGAATAATGATGGCAACAAATATACAAATGTGCTTGACACAATGGATGGATGGATGGTGATAAGAGTTGTATGAGCCCCCAATAAAATGATTAAAAATAAGAAAAGAAAGTGCAGAGGGTTTGACCCACTTACTAACAAAATGAAAGGCAATAGTCTTCAGTATGGGTTATACCTCAACAGTAACAAACCCCAAACCCTCACATCGGGGCCAATAAGCAAGGTAACGGTTAGCAGAGAATATACTGAAGCTGTCCAAGGCTTCATTTTACTGGGACCTGCCATCAATACCCAAGGAAGCTGCAGGCGGAAATCAAACAATCTCTCTTTTCTAAATGTTAAAAGCAAAAAACTCGCTGTGGAGACTAAGGTGCACCTGACCCACGCGGTGGCATTTTCAGTGGCCCCATAGGCACGTGAAAGCTGGACAATGAATAAGGAAGAGCAGGTGCTTTAAATTACGTGTTGATGAAGAATATTGACTATACCATGGACTGCCGGAACCAGCACATTCTGTCTTGGGAGAAGTACAGCCAGAGTGCTCCATCCAGATAAGTCAGAGAGCGGCGGCACTTCCCCCATCCTTTGCACGTGTTAGCAGGAGAGGCCAGTCCCTACCGAATGCAGAGGGTCAGCAGGAAGAAGGACACCGGTGATGAGAGGGTTTGCACAGGGGCTGCAGCAACAAGCGCAGACAAGGCACTGGTCGCGAGGATCACGCAGGAGAGGGCCGTGTTTCCTACGGTGGTGCTTAGGTTCATATGAGCCGGAATTGACAGCAACCATTTTCAAAGGGACATGGTCATATACTCTATGAAGTAGAAGAAGTCAGCATGGACTCCCTAGGGCAGTCCTACCCTGTCTTATGGGGCGACTGAGTCAGTCTGCATCGACTCACTGGCAGTGAGATGGTTGAGGTATGAGGCAGAGGAAATTCACTGGAGGCTTATCCATAGGAGGGCTCTGCAAATGGATGTTACTGGGATCCACAGGCTGCGGCAAACCAGCTGCTCAGAATTTACACTCTAATGTGATTCCCTCTTCTGATCGTGGGTTTTATTTGACATATAGACTTTGAATGAGTAGCTGTCATGGTATGTGAGCTATATGGTCATAAAACTACTAGAAACAAAACATAACATGTGTAGGTGTCCAGAGGAGGAAGAGTTTTAAAACAGCTCGATGAGTTGCAAACTATTTTGAGAGAGAGAGCTAAATTAACGAAGCAAATAGATTGACGTTCAGGAGCGACTACTCTCTGGAAAGGATACTGTGCTTGGTAAAGCAGCCGAGTGGTGCACAAGGGGAAGGCTTTTGGCAAGAAGGACTGACACTGTGAACATGAAGCCTGACATAAGAACAGTTGTGAGGCTGGTGCAGGACCCGGCCGAGTTTCACTCTGTCGCATATGGGGGACTGTAAGGTTGAAGCAGATATAGTTATGTTAAAAGTTAACTTATTATCATTTATTCTCTTCTTTGACCCATGTTTAATTATTTTTCTGCTTTCTATTATTTTCTCCTTTCTCTGTGATTGAGGTTTTTCTGTTTCGTTTTTGTTGACTTTTGTGGGTTTTTTAAATATGAATTTCTTTCTATTTAATCCAGGATAGCTAAATCTATGGAGGCAAGAAATAGATTAATAGTTCCTTACTAGGAGTGGTAGTGGAGGAAAGGTGAACTCATAATAATAGGTACTAGAAGGAAGAAAATGTCTTAAAATTGATTGTCATAATGATTTCACGACTGTTTTAACATATTTAAGCCATTGAATTGTAAGGTACATGAATTATTTGTCAAGTACACTGTTCAAACATAGGAGAAGAAAGATTGACATTAATGGACTACGTAGTAATGCATCAAGAAAATACTAATAGAATGCAAGCTGTGCATCTATATTAATATAAAAAACAAACTTTAAAGAAAATAAGTGTGCTCAGAAGAAAGGTGATTACATAATGTTAAGTTTATAGTTACCACTACAATCTCCATGTTCGCCAATAATCCAACCATGACAACTGGTGGGATGCACACCGAGTTTCTCTCCCACCAAGTAACGGAATCGGGCAGAGTCGAGATTACAACCGCTTCCAATGACGCTACTGGCAGATAAACCACTTAGCTTCCAGGCCACGTGTGTCATAATGTCCACTAGGAAGAAAAATTTCCGTTAGAAAAAATTCACAGTAACTTTTGTTTTCATTGCAATTTTCTTTACTGCATTGATAGGTCAACTGCCTTGGGTTTGAATACAAATTCATCATAGCATTCAAAGACAAGTAAATCAACAAAGAAATACCATCTCTCACGTGGTGTTTAAAATGTTAGTTAAAACAAAACCTTCGTTGAGGTGCCATATGTGCCTCCCTACTGTCTGAGCAATGCTCCGTCTCTAGGATCGGCTGAGGGAGGACTGTGGAGTGTGGGTTACTTTGGGGGGCAGCTAACTGCAAGGTCAGCAGGTACAACCCACCAGCCACTCTGTGGGAGAAAAATGAGTTTTCCTGATCCCACGAAGACATCTACCCTCAGGGGGAGGGGAGAAGGGGAACCATCACAATGATCACGCATAACAACCCCCCACACACAGGGGGACAAACAACAGAACTGTAGGTGAAGGGAGACCGTGGTCGGTGTAAGATATGAAAATAATAATGTATAATGTATCAAGGGGTTATGGTGGGGGGGCGGGCGGGGGCGGAGAGGAGCTGATACCAAGGGCTCAAACAGAAAATAAATGTTTAGAAAATGATGGCAACATATGTGTAAATATGCTTGATACAATTGATATATGGATTGTGATAAAAGCTGTAAGAGTCCCCAACAAAATGACCTTTTAATTAAAAAAAAAAGTGGGAGGCACAACTCAGAAAAAGGCTTGAGGATGAATGTGACGGATGGCACTACTGTGCCTGCAGCAACAGCTCATTAGCGTACGTTTGCTTTGTGTGCACCGTAAGGCAAAAAGTATTGGTACTAGGGTTCATTCATGCAAGGAATTATTCCAAAGTCTCTCTCTTTTAAAAAAATAATTTTACTGGGGGCTCATACAGCTCTTATCACAAACTATCCATCCATCCATTGTGTCAAGCACATTTGTGCATATGTTGCCATCATCATTTTCAAAACATTTGCTTTCTACTTGAGCCCTTGGTATCAGCTCATTCCCCACCCCTCCACCCCCTCCCCAAACAAAGTATCTTTAAAGATGTCTCTGTGATCAGTGGATGGCTCCAGACAAGTTCTCCAGTAATGCACCTCTGAATACAAAATGATCATCTCAAATATAAATGCCCACCTCATTTTTTAAAAAAAACAAGTTTTTTTAAAATAAAGCTTATGTTTTAGGGGAAAAAATATCCTGAAGTCGGGACTAATAGCAAATGTTTAACAAAACTCAAGTAGACACCTTTCCACATCATTAAAACTTTGCCAAGAAAGCTGCCCCCCATAAAACAACATTTTTTAGATGATCAAATATTTTAAGGGTGGGCAGGAAGACCTCCAAGATGAGCTGAAGGACGGTCATGCTAGATGAATGAAGAAACTGTGGCTCAAGTCCAGAAATGCCTGGAAGCAGACATTAGACTTACCACATGGCTCAGGATCTTCCATGTTATGTCAACATCTTGGCCTTTGCAGGCATTTAGCTCTATGGACACCAAAAGTGTTGCTCAAAGAGCTCATCTTTGTGTCAGTTTTTAAAGCAAGATCAAAGCTAATGAACACAATTTTATTAAACCAATGGTAAGCATGATCAAATCCCGACTACATCACTAAGAACCAGTTCAAACCCACCATCCACTCTGAGGGAGAAAGACAGGGCTTTGCCCTCCACTAGAGAGTGAGAGACTTGGAATGCACGGGGCAGTTCTACCCTGCCCTTCAGGGTCACTGTGAGTTGGAATGGACTCTGTGGCAGTGAATTCGTTTGTCTGTAAGGCAGCTTCAGGCATGGGAAGATTTGACACTTCTAAGATTTCAGTCTTTTACCCCACCTCCAAATTCTCTATAGAACTACATAAACAAATCAAAACATTAGCATGGATTTGTATTGAAATTTTAAAAGTAGTTCTAAAGTATATGTGGAAATGCAAATATCCAAAGTTGTTTTAGAAAAGAAGGACAAAGTTGGAGGAGTTACATAAACCAATCTCAAGACCAACCTTAGTCATGATACTAAGGTAATGACACGAAATTTAAAATTCAGATGTAGGCCCACATACATGGTAGTTATTTCCAATAAAATTATCAAGGCAACTCAAAGGGGGAAATATTCTAAAACTATATTGCTAGAGCAACTAAATATCAACATTAAAAAAATAACCTCGTTCACATCAAACCAAAAAAATAACCTGCAATGAAGCATAGACAAATATAAAAGATAGAACTTGCAGAAGAAAACATAAAAGAAAATCTTAATATGTAAGTAGGAAAAGATTTCTAAGGACTCAAAACAGCAAGAAACAAACTAAATATTTATAAACTGAACTTCATCAAAAATAAAAACTTAACAAAAAATAAAATAAAAGTAAAAACACTAACATTAAGAAAATACCTGACTGAAAAAAGTTACATGCACTAAATATATGATAGAGGGACTTGTATTCAAGAGATATAAAGACTTCTTTTGATGAAGTCATCAGAAAATAATCAGCTTAATTTTTAAATATATAAAAAATTTTGAATGAGTATTTCCAAAAGAAAATATCCTATAGCCAAAAGCTCATGAAGACATGCTCAAATCTTAGATCAACATGGAAATGTAAACTAAAGCCAAAATGAGATTGGAATAGCTAAAATTAAAACAACAGATACTAAGTGTTTATAAGGACGTGGAGGACCTAGAACTCTCCTACAATATAAAACGGTACAGCGCTTTTAGAAGTCCGGCAGTTTCTACAGGGTTAATATAATGTTACTCTCTGACCTACTTATTTTACTCCCAGCTATTTACTCAAGAGAAATGAAGGCAGCTGGGTACACAAACACTTGTTTTTGTTGTTGTTGTTGTTGTTGTTTTTGTGCTTTAATCATTTTATTAGGGGCTCATACAACGTTTATCACAATCCATACATACATCAATTGTGTAAAGCACATTTGTACATTCATTGTCCTCATCATTCTCAAAATATTTGCTCCCAGTTAAGCCCCTGGCATCAGATCCTCATTTTCCCCCCTCCCTCCCCACTCCCTGCTCCCTCATGAGCCCTTGATAATTTATAAATTATTATTTTGTCATATCTTGCCCTGTCCGACATCTCCC
>NW_022103958.1:33727294-33741511 GCF_000313985.2 Echinops telfairi
TCAATCTTGCAAGCTGAAGCAGGGAACTGCTAAGGCAGCTGCACCCTGGTGCGACCATCACAAACAAGAGACCCGAGAACTAGAAAGGCAAGGCTCACCACCCACTTATTCCTCCGCCTTTCAATTAGCCCCACATGTGATTATCGGCCAGGTTGGCACAATTAACTAACTCACACCCATTTGTCTTCAGCAATCTTATCATGGAGGTGAGCACACAATGATATGATTTTTTGCTCTTTGATGCCTGATAACTGATCCCTTCAGCACCTTGTGTTCTTCCATGTGGGCTTTGTTGCTTCTGAGATAGATGGCCGCTTGTTTACCTTCAAGCTTTTAAGACCCCAGACGCTATGTCTTGATAGCTGGGCACCATCAGCTTTCTTCACCACATTTGCTTATTCACCCGCTTTGTCTTCAGCAGTTGGATACACCAACACTTGTACACATGTTCATAGTAGTCTTATTCCTATTATGCATAATTTGTGATATATTATTTTAAATCTATATATTTATAATTCAACTATTAGAATAGTAAGAAACTGGAAATAGCCAAAATATCTTTCAACAGCTAAATGGAAAAACAAGAGCATATTTTAAATGTATCAAAATAATCACTCTTCAGCAATATAAATGAACAAATAACTGATCTACCCAACATGGATGCGCACAAATAATGATGTTGAGTAAAGTAAGACAGAAAAGATTGCATCCAGCACGACTCCAGGCCTAAAAAGGGGCCAGAGGTCCCGTGACGGATGGACTACAAAGCAGCACAGGGACCTTTCAAAGGCAATGTACATCTTCAGTGATTCCGGTGGTGGATTAATGGCTCATTGGACTATGCCCTTTAAATCGGTGTCATTTATTGTACATAAATGATACTCAATAAACTTTGGTGGGTTTTTCTTTTTAATATAAGAACATTGGGGGGAGTAGGGAGGGAGGGGGAAAAATGAGGAGCTGATACCAAGGGCTCAAGTAGAAAGCAAATGTTTTGAGAATGAGGATGGCAACAGATGTACAAAATGTGCTTGACACAATGGATGGATGGATGGATGGATTTTGATCAGAGTTGTATGAGCCCGTAATAAAATGATTCAAAAAGAAGAAGAAGACCCTTACAGTGATAGGAAGAGGGACAGACTCACCTGGATTTGTCACGACAAGTATCTTACAGTCAGGGCTTTCATTCACTATGTGGGGGATGACTGCTTTCATAATATTCACATTACGCTGGACCAGGGACAGGCGGCTCTCTCCTTTCTGCTGCCGGGCACCTACTGTAACAATAACTAGTTTGGAGTTCGCAGATACACTGTAATCTAAAAAGGAAACAAAAGATGATATTTGGATCAAAATTGCTGTAGTCGCCGCCTAATCTCATTAAAAGGCCATTCTGAGTTTCCGGTATTCAAATACTTATCCACCTCCCTCACCCTCTCCCCCCGAGCATCAGACTTCCCATGTAGTACTATTCTCTTGAATACAACCTAAATGAAACTTGTCACCATGTGTGAAAATGGCACAGGGGCCACATCTGTCCTCTTTGGCTCCACAAGGTAGAAGCAGAATGCAGGTCCACATCAGCCCACTGCCCCCAGCAGTGTAAGCCATGCCTCCACCCTCCACCCTGCTTTCGCGAGTCCTGCCCCAGCATTCCACTTCTCTGCCGGGTTTGAGGAGTCCTTGCAACAGTAACACACAGACCTCCACACAAAACTCACAATTATGGAGGTTTATTAGGAAAGTCAACATGTTACCACAAGTCAGGAAGTGTAATCAGTAAGGCTACAGTCACTGGTCCACAGCAATGCCTACTTGTCCTCAGCAGCCTAGTCTCTCTGTGGTCCTAAGCCTCTTAGCCACATGGCCCTTGGGCTTCTGCCTCCCTGGGCTAAGAAGCCAGCTGCTGCTCCATCTTGCTGTCGCACAGTCTCAGGTCCCAGCAGTACAGCCCCTCTGCTCTGTCTCTGGTGCCTGTAGGCAGGGATGGCGAGCCTGCTCGGCTGCTGGTTCTTCTTCCTCAGTGGACCTGGGAGTCCCTTCCCTCTGCTGCCCAGCCGGCTTTCTTGGAGGAATGGCTGTGATGGAGGGTGGTTTTTGTCTTCCAGCAGACCACACCTCCAAGGAAACGATGTGTGGTGACTGGTTCACACCCTCCAGTAAGGCAGAGACTCCGAATAAATCCCAACTTCATCCTGTCTTTTAGCATAACAGAATTCCCCCCAAAATGGCATAGACCTAGTGGCTAGAATTTATAATACATCACAAAAAGGGATTACGGATAGAAGAGCCACAGTAAGCAATTCTACTTCACCACCCATTTTTTGCTTATTGTCACACAAATATCTCCAAATTTTCGTTAATAACAAAACCATATTCCCATTTTTTATTACTGCCAGAAGCAATACACCTTAGCTTTCTGACTACTTAGAAATGTCATATGCATAAAAGCTTAGAACTCTAAGAATGTATGCATTTGTTTCAGGATTCTAGGCATATGTTGGTTTGTAATTACGAAACTAATTATTAGACTTATTATTACAGTGTTGAAAAGTAAGGATGCTACTATGAGGATTAACGGGCACCTGACCCAAGCCATGGTATTTTCAATCGCCTCATATGTATGTGACAGTTGGGCATTGTCTAAGGAAGCCCTAAGGCGAATCAATGCATTTGAGTGAGGGTGCTTAGTGAAGAATCGTGAAAGTATCATGAACTGTCAAGAGAATGAACAAATCTGTCTTGGAAGAAGTACAGCCAGAATGTTCCTTAGAGGCAAGGATGGGGAGACTTTGTCTCACATACTTTAGACACGTTATCAGCAGAGACTAATCCCTGGAAGAGGACATCATGCCTGGTGAAGTGCAGGGGCAGCAAGAAAGAGGAAGACCCTTGACAAGATGGACTGACACAATGGCTGCAACCTAAGATAAGGACACTTGGGAGGAGGGCGCAGGACTCAGGTTGAGCATAGGGTCCCTATGGGTCAGAATGACTCAACGGCACAATAACAATTATTAGAGTATTTACTTCTATGACTACAGGGGCTGGGCTTGATATTACAAACAGATTCTTGATCCACAGGAAAATAAACTACTTCTAAATGTGATTAACAGTCTTAAAAAGATTTTTAAAAATAACATCAATAATAAAAACACAGTGTTATATTTGTTTTACCTATTGAACCCAATGTCGAGACAACTGTGGCTCACTACCAATGTTGAGTCAGAACTGATTGGATTGCATCCAACAGCAACAAAAACAATCTATGCTCACTTTTTTAAAGTTATTTTCCATATGAATGTCAAAACTAGCTACATTTTCTTCCTTTATATTCCATCTCTATTAAAAACAAAACCAAAAAACCCTTCCTTTTGTGTCATTTAAAGAAGGAAATATGTTTACCTTGTAAGATTGCATCTCCATCAACAGAAAGCTCCTGGAACTGAAAGTCCGCTGAGGAGAAGGCTGCCTGCCCTCAGGCCAGCAGCCTCCGGGATGGAGCAGGACCTGTGGAAAGCCCGCTGTGGGCCCGGCTGTGCTGCCCCAAGACCCCATCTCCTCCCGGCACCCGTTCCACACGTGGAGGCCAGCAGTGTCCCTGGCTCGCTGTCTTCAGCATGATAGTATTGTCTTGTATTGTCTCTGTGGATGATTTCCTTTCATTGTTTAAAGAGGATTCTGCACTCAAAATTTTTAACTTTATGCCCCAGCATGGTACAAAGGGTTTGAGGTTGTTTGTTTTGTTGTTGAGAGGGTTTTATTTTGTTTTCTTAAGTTGTTGTTAATTTGTCCTTTCCTCTGCCTTTTCATGTAGACCAGCTATTTGAAAGGGCAGATGATGGCTAAAAGTGTCATGCACAGCTTGTCTGTACATCACTTTTTGGAAACTTCCACCTTGGGCGGGAAATTGAATCATGGATTCTCCAGGCCAGCAGTGACTCTCGTCCTTCACCTTTTTGTCCGGGTTTGACTATTGTTTCTCCATTCAAATATGTGATCGTACTCTCTCTTTCCATAGAGAAGAGTTCTTATTTAATTTTTAAAGTTTTAAAAAAATAATAAAATTGAACATGCTTTCTCAAAAAAAAAAAAAAAAAGCCACTAGGAGAAAAAGGATTCAGCAAAGTGTCACGATACAAGATCCACATGCGAACACTAATTGACTTCCTCTATGCTTATAAGAGAAACTCTAAAAGGAAATCAGGAAAGCAATCGTATTTACCATAGCCTCCCAAAGAGAACAGACTTAGGAATCAATCTAACTGGGGACATAAAAGATGTGTGCAAACAAAAGGACAAAACACTACTGCAACAAGCCAAGCGAGCCACCCAGATAGAGAGAAAAGTTTACAGGATGAGGTCATACATGGTTTCTCCTCTCTTAATGACCGCCACAAAAATGACAACATACATATCTAGTTTATCAAAGGCCAGGATGAACCATCACCTTTACGGTTTCCTAATTATGTGAGGAACTTTTTTTTTGGTGAGGAACTTAGAATACCACTTAATTTAGCGCCATCGCTCTACATGCCAGATTTATCTACTATGATATTTTTGTTCTTTTAATCCCACAAGTCATTAAAGTTTTGTACAGCTGGTTTTTGCTTGGATTTATCTTCGCTTTTCCCATTTCCTGTGTCTTGGGTCTTGTAGCTGGTTCGCTCTCCTGTTCCCTGCAGCGCGGATGCCCGTTTCCTTCAGTTAAGCTCATACAATGACGATGGTGCTCATCATCTGAAAATGTCTTTATTTTCATTTCAACCTCATTCTTGAAAAAATGTTTTGCTGGGTTGATATTCTAGACTAGTCTTCACTCTTTCAAAAGTAAAATATCATTCCATTGTCTTTGAGCTTGCAATGCAATGGACAGATTAGCTTGTTTCCGTCCCTTTCTGAAGGTAATTGGTCTTATTTTTGACAATTCATACAATCTTTTGTTTTCATGTAACTTCCCAAGAATGTGTCTAGGTGGGTGTCTTGTATTGACCCTTTTTTAGGATTATTTGGTTTCTTGGCTCTGTGGGGTTCATCATTTGTCAAAAACTCTCAATCATAATTTTCAAAATATTACCTCTTCCGGCTGACATTTCTGATTAAATGTATACTTTATCACTCTATCCTCCATAACTCTTAACCTGTTATCGTTTTTTTTACAATCTTTGCTTTTTATTTGAAATGTTGATATAGTTCAATTTAAACTACTTATTAATATGGTTAAGTTTAATCTTACAGCTTTGATAGCAACGCATACATCAATTGTGTCAAGCATAATTGTACATATGTTGCCATCAACATTTTGTAAACATTTCTTTCTATTTGAGTCCTTGGTATCAGCTCCTCCTTTTTCCCTCCTTCCCCCACCTTCCCACCCTCATAAGCCCTTAATAACTTATGAATTATTATTTTCATATGGGGGGATTAGTATGTGTCGATCACTGGGATTGGTTCCCCTCTTGCCCCTCTCTCCCCCCCACCATTCCTTCCACCCTCCTGTTATCACTCCTCCCATTTTGGTCCCTGAGAGGTTTATCTGACCTGGATTCTGTGTGTTGTGAGTTTTTATCTGTACCAGTGTACATGCGTGCGTGTGTGTGTGTGTGTGTGTGTTTAAAAGCCGTGTGTGTGTGTATGTGTGTGTGTGTGTGTGTGTGTGTGTGTGTGTGTTTAAAAGCCCTAGTGGTGTAGTGGTTACACCTGGGGCTGCAATTCACAAGGTCCGCAGTTTGAAATCACCAGCAGCTCCTTGGGGCAAAGATTGGGCTCAGAAACCCACAGGAGGGTCACTGTGAGTCAGCATTGACTTGATGGCAGTGAATTTGTTGTTTTTTTAATTTATATACATATGTACATTTATATACAATATCTATCTATCTATCATCTGTCTACTGACACATGGCCCTGAAAACACAAAAGGAAAAACAAGTGAAAGAGTTTGGGATAAACAAACATATCATTCATACTATAACAACCACTCAAAACTGTCTAACCTTAGAAAAATATGTAGGGCAGAAAGACAAGTTGAAAGTTCAGGATACAAAACCATATATAGTATATAATGTCAGTTTAGTAAGAAAAAAAGAAAGGATAAGAAGAGGACTTGGAATAAATATACAAAACTATTGAGATTTAAATTTTACTTTAACTTTCCTATATTCTCAAAAATTTCTTCAATTATGTTGTTGTTTTTAAAATTAACCTTTTAAAACTAGATGGCCTAATGACAGTAATGCTACTTTAAATATTTGTTGCCTTAAGTTGAATAAAATTCATTATTTTAAAAGTTATGAAAATAACTATAAAACTGAAATTAACCTTTTCCAGAGACAATCTTTGAAGTATTAAAGAAAAGGCTGCCATGCTGAAGATCCAACATTTCTCCCCTCAGTTTGTCCTCTGAAATATCAATTAGGGCAAGTTCATCAGTCAAGTCCTAAAAGACATGAAAAGGCTAAGTAAAATGTTTTGAAAAACGTTCCTACTTCAGGTTTAAGAGAATTGAAAGAAATTTTTGTGTCAACTTTATAACCAAAGTCTATATTTTTAATAGAAAGATGATATAAAATACTAGTTTTTGACTGTATTTAACATGATTAAAAGGAGTCCTAGTGGCATAGTGGTTAAGAGCTCAGCTGTGAACCAAAAGGTTGCCATTTCTAACTCACCAGCTGCTCAGTGGGAGAAAAAATGTGGCAGTGTGCTTCCATCAAGAGACAGCACTGAAACCCTATGGGGCCATCTATTCTGTTCAAGAGGCCTGTGGGAGCTGGAGTCAACTTGATGGCAATGGTCGTCTTTTGGGTTTGGGTTTGGTTTAGATCAGAGATCTGCAAACTGTGGCTCTCAGTATGTACACGTGGCTATGAAGTGAATTGAAAATGAAAACTAGTGTTCCAACGATGATTTCATGTTTGTAAAAATATATTTATGGCTCTCTAAATTTTTTTAATTGCTGTGAGGGACAGGATTGGCTCTTCTGTCTCAAAAAGTTTGCCAGCTCCTGGCTTACAGCATAAATTCCCAACTACTGTTTGCTGCCTACTCCCCACCAGCCGCAATTTTAAAATTTTGTACTATAGCCCATAATCCAGGATAAAGTGTAAGTATATGTTTTTGCAGCCCCCCAGTTCCATAAAGCCCCCCAGTCCCGTAGAAGAAGTAGTGTCCATTACGGGAAACACTGATTTAGAGTGACTGGAAATCTAGGCAAATCATAATCAAATATTAAATGTTTCGCCTTTACATAACTCCTAGGATTTTTTTTAAGTTACCCTTTAAAGGGGCGGTTTAAAACTAACAAAAAGTAATAAAATTATTCAAAGGATATTATTATATTTAACCCTTACGCTAAACTTCTGGATTGGCCGCGGGTGCTTTTAGTATACAGTGAACCCTCGCCACTTCGCGCTTCGACTTCCGCGGCTTCACTCTATCGCGGTTTTTGCGTAACAGCACCCACTGCCTACACCCGCTCCTTCAGAGGAAAAAGACGGTGACCCACCTGTAGAGTACATCCCTTAAGTCATTTCATAGGCTATTGATTACAGTATTTGTAAGAACTATGTATAATAATACTGTATGTGAAATATGTAATACTGTAAACTAGATGCCATAAATAATATAATAAATAATAAATGATAATTGTAACATCCAAAATGTTTTACTGTATTTTCCCTTTTTCATTTAATAAATTGGGTAATACGAGTGTAATGGTGACTAAAGGGTGTTTTTTCATGTCCTTTATGCTCTAACTACGAAAATATTTGATTTACAAATAAGGAATCCTACTTTGCGGAATTTCATTTATCACGGTAGGGTCTAGAACCGATTAACCGCGATAAACGAGGGTTCACTGTAAACTCTTATGGCTAGAACAGAAAGGTAGCTACTTAAGGTGAAATGTCTCTTGTTTTAACCCATCCAATGTTCCATTTTCTAGTAAGAGCATCTCTCTTTCCTTTGGAAACCCATTCCACATGCTTTCAAGCAGCAGAGCTAACGGTTTTCCAATCTAGGGACTGTTGTGGTGTGTGGTCCAGGTGATTCCAGCACAGAGGGGCCCTAGATGACAGGACAGGGTTGCCCTATGGGGCTTGCTATGTAGCACCGTGCCTTTTCTTTTGGGAAGCAGCTGGTGGGTTCAAACTGCCAACCTTTTGGTCACCAGCTGAGTCCACAATCATTGCAGCACCACGCTCCTTAACCTAGGGGTAGATGGGGATATAACCAGATCCAGACGATTGCTGCATCTTTTCCTTCTGCTCATAGCAGTGAGTTCCCAAAGGGATCTATGATCCAGCCATAACCAATAAGCACAATGTATGCGTACATGAGGTTTGAAAATGGAAGATAGCATTTGATCTCAATTTTTCTTTGAATCATGAAAATGACATAAGATTCTAAGTAGAAACTGTTATGGTCATCTTTATTAGCACATGGAAAGACCCTGCTTGATAACTAAACCAATAGAAGAAATATGAGTTTGAACCAAGAACTCCAAAGACTTTGTCTTGGTGGATCTCAATCCAGAATCCAGTAGTACCTGCTCTTGGATTTCCCCGTTACATGAATTATATATACTCTCCCTTTTGTTTACTGTAATTTGTGCTGGATTTTCATCATATGCAAGACAAGGAAGTAGGCTGTATTGCTACCCAACTTCCAAAAGACTCGGTATTATGAACCCTTTTAAGTGATCTTTTGATTAAATTTGCAGACGGATGGCTCCCATTATAGCCCACAAGTCAATGAACGATGAGTGCATCTTTTAAGATCCTTCATCACTTTCCATTTATCCCACAGTACACATCAGTGTGACCCAAGGTCCGGGCCTAGCGGGCGTGCTCACGTGGGGCAGTCAGCGGACTGCGGGAGGTAAAGCGAGAGAACAGACAGCTGCTGCCACGTAGCTTCTGGCTCACGGCTGCCTCTATGTCATGTCACAGAGAGCAACCAGACAGAGAGACCTTCTTCCATGACTCTGGGTGGATTCAAACCACCAGCCTTTCAGTTAGTAGGACACCACTTAACCCAGGGACCCCTAGAAAACAAATGGCCTCCAAAGGTTGATCCCCCCCCCCCATTATAGTTCTACAGTTTCATAATTTATGTTGGGGTAGGCCCTTTTTGACTCACTGTGTTAAGCCATCAGTGAATACTTTATAGTTCTAAACTCATGCCCTTTCGTTTCAGAATCTTTGTTTTATTCTTTGAAATATTTTGTTTCCTCTCATTTCTTGCTGAAACATCAGCAAATTGTTGGACCTCTTGATCTAATTTCATTGCTTTCCTGTATTCCATTTTAGTTGATATGTTGCATTTCTAAAATCTTCATGTAAGTAAAGGGTTGGTGCTTCACTGAAATGTCTGTCCAGAGTTGATCTGGTTCCATTTCCCCAGAGAACGACCCGCTTCTCCCTGCCACATGGAAGGTGGGAAAGGAAGCCGCCTTGGTGACCTTTTCCTTTTCCTCCTACCTTTCAACCAGTCCTTTTGGCTTGTGCCACTTCCCTCCCTTCTCTTCCTTTGGATCCTCCTGGTTCTTTCAATTCCTGAAAATTTTCTGGGGTTTGGGACTTAAACTGGCTTTGTTTCTTCTAATCATCTCCTTTTTTTTCACACACATACCCGAATGGTCTAAATAATATAGCATATCCTCTAAGAGTACAAAACTAGAGGACAGAGTGCCATGGTTTAAGTCATGGCTCCTCCACTTACTAGCCATTTGACCATGTACAATTTACTGAACACCAGCATTCTCATTTATAAATAAAGATAACAGTTCCTAGCTCTTAAGGTTGTGGTGAAGATTAAATAATACCTTTACATTATTGAGAACAAAGAAAACAAAAAAATATTGGGAACAAATAAAATAAAATTAGAGCAACATATTCCTTTCTCTTTCAACATTTCTACTGATTTTTTAATGGCTGCTATCATACTTTTTTTTTCTTTCATACTTTTAATTTACAAGCACCCTTTAAAAATTTTAGCACCCTTTTTCATTGATTTAAAAAAATAGCATTCCATTATTTTATGGCTGTAACATCTTACCTCTTTGAGAGTACTAATTTTTCCCCCCTAAGGAGTTGGGTTTTTAAAGCTTTCTACCTGCTCCACCTTTTTTTTTTTTTGCTTCTTCCAAGTTCGTTTTCCTTTTGGTCTTTCATTTCAGCGGTTTCCCACAAATTTCCGGTCATCCTCAAGTAGTCGTTCCCATTTAAGAATGAGGACTTAACCAGCCGGCAGCTCGTATGGATAGACAAGGTTTGTTAACGGGTACATCACTGTAGTGTGATTTAAAAGGCACCCGATTACTTCACTGGAGCATTTTCAAATGTACACCCAATCGCCTGCCTCGGGGTGTGAAGGTGCTCTGCCGGCGGTCTGAGCACTCACCCTGCAGGCTTGCTGCCCTCATCGACATCGGACATCGACAAGACCCCACAGGTGCATACGTCACTGTCAGCTGCAGAGCGGGCTTACCTTCAATAAGATACAAATAGCGCAAGCCATGCCTACGGCACCTGACCCAACTATGGTGATCTTATTCTGAGAGCGCTTATCTTCGGCAGCGAGACTCTCTATAAGCAGTTCCTTGATCGTTGACATTTTGAGAACCTGGTAGGGATAATGCAATTTTAGTTTATTCAAATGCTTAAACTCTCCGTTATCACAATCCTAACCACACGGAAGATCTAGGGACTGACCTCTTGAGTTTGCAGAAAGTTGGGACAGGGTTAGGAGAAGACCAAGGACAGACTGCCCTGCTCAACGGGTGTGGACTTTAGGGCAAGCGGGGGCAGCCGGTGACTAGTGGAAGGGGTTGAGCACCAAAAGGCATTTGACCACCCTGCCCCCACACACCAATTTCACCCCAATACCAAATGTCGCACAGAGGACCAGAAACGCAGTGCACCGCCTTTACGGAAGGTAGGCAAGGAACATCAGCATTAACCAGTAACTCCAGTTGATGCGCCAGGCCAGTGTCAGTTACGCGTTCTGGACCCCAGCGTAAGCAAGCACGCAGACGCGCCCCACGCATGGCTCCTCATTGGTTCGCAAGCCCCACCCCTGGGTCGTCCTGGCGCAGGTGCATTGGCTCGCACTGCCCACCAGCTCTTCTGGTTTGAACCTTCACTATCGATGCCTATAGTCAAGTGTCGGTGTGGCTTATGTGCTTAATGCTAAGCCGTCCCTATGAAACTGCAAGCAAGGGATATTGGCCTGTTATTTCATTTCCCTTGACTGGCCAGGGATCGACTTTAGGACACAGGCGTCCTTGGCACACCCTCCCTCCAGGCTACTAAGGTTCCAGGCTGGGAAAGAACCCAGCAGAGCACGCTTCCCATCCGCCTCCAAATGATCCTGAAGCATCACTGGTGCGCTGAGAGGAGACCGATCGGCAGCACACTGCTTGCTTAGGGTCTCACCTCAGGAGTGCCCTCCCCATAGGTGAGCTAATGGTCCTCCCTCCGAGAGGGCATGCTTGGGGCACCTTGGCACCCAGGTGAGCTTGGGACCGACCCGCCTGAGTTTGAGGAACCTACTTTTGATGTACACACCATGTATTTATCGGTAAAGAAACTAGTTGATGACAGAATTTCTCTTGAGAGAATCGGTAGTAGTGAAAAGGTAAAGGCAAATCTAGTTTTTGAAGGGAGATCTTCATTTAACCAAGAATTTATTTATAACCCAGCGAAGGCAGCACTTCTTCTACTGTCAAGTATTTACAATGAATCAGTCCCAACCCTGAAGAATAGTCCATTTTCCATATCCTGAGTTTTACATGTAGTTCACGCCATACAACCCTAAGAACCTGCCTGGTTGGGAGGGAGGGAGGAAAAATGAGCTGATACCAAGGGCTCAAACAGAAATAAAATGTTTCGAGAATGATGAGGGCAACACATATACAAATGTGCTTGACGCATGGATGGATGGTGATTAACAGTTGTACGAACACCCCCAATAAAATGATTTTTCTTAAAAGAACCTGCCTGGTTTCCTATTACAATCCCAATAACCAACTTTGACCACACCCTAAAAAGGGCTTCAAGGGCTGGATTTCTTACCCCTCCAACCTCACCACAGCTTCCCCTGGCTCAGGAATTTTTGTTGTTCTCTGGAAAAGTCTCTGGGTTATATAAACAGTGAAATGAGTTTAGCTGCTGAAAGGATGTGGGTTCAAGCTCACTCAGGGGAGCCTCAAAAGCCTGGTGATCTACTTACAAAAAAAACCCATTGAAAACCCCTGGTCCAGTTCTACACGTGGGGTCACCACAAAGTGGCATCAGCTCAAAGGCAACTGGTTCAGGTCGTTACCCCCAAGTTTCCAACCTAAACCAGGCTCATGGTTATAAAAATGTTTTGAGGGGATCCAGGAAGAACGAACCATCAGAACGATCTGGGTTAAAATTGTTAAATACCACCACCTTGTGAGGTTTCCAGAGAGCCAATTTCATTATGTTCAGTTGGCAAAAAAATGTTTAAGTTTTATATTTGTGTCAGTTTCCTCCTTTAATTCTAGTGTACCATACCAAGAATATAGGAGTCCTGCTGGTGCCGTCAGGTATATTGTACTGCTAACTACAAGGCTGTCAGTTCAAACCCACCAGCCACTTCAAGGGAGAAAGATGAGATTATTTGCTCCAACAAGATGGGATAGCTTTGGAAACCCTGAGTCCTGACTCGATGGCACATAACAGTAGCTTTGTGATTTCATATCTTGACATAATAAATTAGCAGCAATGTAATGTCACTGTGCATGGTTTATTTGGTGTTTTAGTTGGTAGAACAGATAGTTGCACTGTTTTTATGTAGGTCTTTTTACATTATATGGCAAATACACACTATTCGGATAAATATCGTACACAAAATAAAATCCTTAGGACAGTTATGCACAAGACATGCAATATTGGATTTACTTTACACACTGGAGCCCAAGATGTGATTGGGGGAAAGAAGCTGGACTTGGCATGTTGAGTGAAGGTACCAGAAATTCTATCACACACAGTAAATACCTTGGCAGTGGGGTCTCGGAGGTGGAGAACAATTGTATGCTAACCAATACAGAATGACACATGGTAAGTATTCACCTCAGGATAGAGTTGTCAGGCTTTATGGCCCATCCCCAGGTCTGACTTTAGGGAACGAATGTTTGTCCTAGATCATCATTTTACTGCTTTAGTCATAGAGCAGATAAAAAGAGCAACATGCACACCCCCCAACTAACATCCATTTGCAGCCCAGACAGTGAAGTGGTTGGTACAAGACTTAAAACTGCAGCTCTTTTTGGATCCCCCAAAGTGTATCTGCACTTTTCTTCAATTGGGCCTCTTCCTCAGTTGTCAGGGTCACCTTCACCACGTCTGAGATTCCATTCTGTCCCAGGATGCACGGGACACTGAGGAAGACGTCCTCGTTTATGCCATAAAGTCCCTGAGGGCAAGAGGAGAATAATCTTACAGTGAGTTTGCATTCTGGGTCTTCCAAGACTCATCCTCTTTAATAGGAAGCTCATTAAATGCAACATGCTAGGTAGAAATCCCTTTCCAGATTCCCAGGTATGCTGTGATGAGTAGTACAAAAAAGCCATTCTGAAAGAGAACCCAAGTTACCCGATGATATACCGTACTTCCCAGCACTGATCATACACTTTAAGAGCCCTAAGCTGCATGTAACAACTCTTTGTAGAGGCTTCCACCCACTTCAACACAATTGAATAAGGGTTTTATTTCTGAGTCAACAGGTTATGTGTTACTGAACCCTAAGCCTAATGCTTAACCATTTTTCCAAAGAAAAATGTGGGTGCATGAATTAATTTTCATTAATGCAATCATTTAATTCCAATAGTTGATGACTTACATTAACCTAATCACTTTCTTAGCAAAGCTTCTAAAAAGCCCCAAATAATGGCATTCAAATACTTTTCTAAATAAGCCCAAATTAAATCTACCACCTGAGTCAATTCCAACTCATAACAACCCTACATGACACAGAGTAGACGTGCCCGTTAGAGTTTCCAAGGCCGTAAATCTACACAGAAGCAGACTGCCACATCCGTGTCCCATGGAGTGGCTGCTGATGGGCTTGAACTGCTCACCTGCAAGCTAGCGCTACACCACCAGGCACGTAGCACAAGCGATATAGACTTACCTTAATCATGGTGGAAATGGGATGTACCCGCCTGAGATTCTTCATTATACTCTCTGC
>NW_022103958.1:33744459-33776629 GCF_000313985.2 Echinops telfairi
TGCGTTGGACCAAATTAAGACGACTTTCTCCCTCCTGCTGACGAGCTCCAGCAGTGATAATTACTAACTTGGAATTTGCAGTTACATCATAGTCTAGAGAGAAAAGAAACAACGAACAGATTAAAGCCTTTAAGCAAACTCTTTACTATCAAAACGTGTTTGATAAGTTGCTGTGTGAGTTGTTTCCTAAGTGTTTTGCCTAAGCGGCAGAGTATCCCCACTGTCACCCCACATTCATCTCTTGCAATGGTATCACTCTGAAACCAAGGACACGTACATCCACCCCTTCCTTGTGTTGAGTTGTTATCATGGTGTGACTTTACGTAACCACAAGGGTGGGGGCAAAGGGTTGGGCTGGAAGAAATCAAATTTCAGCCTCATATCCATGCCTATGTTTCTGTGATGAATTAAGGGGCCCCAGAAAGTTCATGGGAAAATGGAAATATTGGGCATTGATTGCAAATCCAAGTAAAAGGAAATCTTTGACAACTTAAAAAAAGAAAGAAAAATGGTAAGGGAAGGTAATGATATTCTCCCACAAGCTTTCTGTGGCCCCTAACTCACCTATTCGCAATGACAAAGCAGACCCTAGTTGGGCCCATTTCCAGGCTTCCTGACTGTCCGGTATAAAATGGAAGGTCAAGCCAGTAATACCTTCTCACCAGGCTCCATCACTCTGCTCTCCATTTTGAGCTAGTCGGACAGGCAGAGGGGCTAAGCATGTTTAAGGATTTAAAGCAATGTGGTTATTAAATATGAGTGGAAGGGACTCACTGCCTCACTCACTCACTCTCTCTCTCACTCACTCACTGCCTCACTCACTCACTGTCTCACTCTCACTCACTCACTGCCTCACTCACTGCCTCAGTCTCTCTCACTAAAAGAAAACAAAAAAGAAGAAAAAAAAAATGAGTGGAAGGTTTGGAGCTGTACCAATTTCATTCTAAGTCAGCTTCATTCCACATCAGGGACCATATTTTTACTTAAAACCACTTACAAGATATTGAAACTTTGGTAACCACCGATTCCAATGCCAAATCATCCCATGGCTCTCCTACCCAGCACAGGCAGCCTCTGGCTAGGAGAGCTGTTCTTATGTGTGTTTTTATTGTGAATCTGCAGGTAAGTCAGAATAGGTGCACACAATTCTTACTGAGCCTGAGCTTACTGCAAGCAGCAGTTCAGCACCTTTTCAACTTAAAAGTTGCACATGGAGATAGCTGTGATGAAGAATTTGTTGGTTCAACAGTTTCACGGAGCGGGATCAATCTACATTACCATTCAAGGCCAAGTCCAAGTCATCCCTAAATCCTGACCCAGGGACTTCTTGTATAAAAAAAGAAACTCTTTAAAGGGCAAATACATCAACCCTGATGAACTCAGTCTAGCTGGGATAGACTACAATATAATGAAAGCAACCTTTGCCAGAGACGATTTTTGGTGTTCGAAGGAAAAGGCTGCCATGCTGGAGATCCATCATTTCACCCTTCAATTTGTCTTCCATGACGTCAACAAGGGCAAGTTCATCTGCCAAGTCCTATAAGACACACAATTTTCAGGTAACTGGGAAACGGCTACTTTCCTATTTCTAGAAAGCCAGGTGAAATGTCTCATCTCTGGCACGGGCGAGGTCGGCTGCCCTGCCATCGTCAGGGTAGACTGAGGTAGAGGCAGCACCGAACTGACAGCTTATTTAGTCTCGCCTCAGTTTATACACTGATTTGAGGTTGCTTTTCATGAAATCGGTGACAGAGACCAGGATCTGTTGAAAGAGCGGCATTTTGGCCCACCCCCAGGTTATTTCCCATACAGACACGACACAGAGAGAACTGGACACTGCACAGTACTGACAGCAACAAAAACGCCAGTAGTTGAAACTATCTAAGAGCACAGGCATATGAAGGCAGGTCAAAATAAATACTGTTTCAAAACCATAGAAACCTTTGTGAAACAAAAATAACCAAATGCAAAGCTACTTTTTTAACATATCCCCCACAAGGCCTGCACTTGTCATAGCGGTGCCTCTCCTTGCTGGTGCTCCCCCTAAAAACCCTGCACTTTTTGATTTACACACCCAAACAGCAGCTTTGGCAGCTTCATGGGACTCAAATCATGTTCCTTTGAAATGTTTGGATTTTGGGTAAAAGAAGGTGCAAGATGTCTTTCATATATGATCCCAAGCAAAAACAAAAACTCACTGCCACTGAGTCAATTCTGACTTATGGTGACCCTATTGGACAAGGCAGAACTGCCCCCACTGTGGGTTTCTGAGACTTTAACTCTTTACGGGAGTTTAAAAAAAGCCTCGTCTTTCCTCTTCCTTGGAATGGCTGGTGGTTTCGAACTGCTGACCTTGCAATTAGGCACCCAATGAGTAAGCACTTCAGAACCAGGGCTCCCTATGTATATTCCAGTAGGCAATACATCAGAGTTGTTCTAGTATGTGGTCTCTCTAAGGACACATGGAGAGCTTATAAGACCTTCCCATAGGGTATTTCTGCCTTCAATTCCCACTCACGTAATCCACTTCTGTTCAGATCCAGAATACACTGTTTCAGTATTCGTGTTGGCAGGCGCCAATGTGCTGGTTCGAATTCGTTGCAAGCCTGCACACAACAAATGCAGCAGTGCCCAGGCCTGCTCCATCCTCACTCTCGGCTGCCATTCAGTTTCTAAGACGGAACATCTTTCTCATGAGGACTGGCTTTGTGGTCAGCAGTCTAGTACCTAACCCACACTGCCCCCTGAGATCCTTGAGCCTGGAATTAGGAACTCAGATCTTAACCCCAAGTCGTTTAACCCTATGACCTGCCTTGATTTCTTTTTTAGATAAATCAGATGTGACTATTGCGAAAAACCTTCTTTATCCACAAGTTCTCCTTATCCAACTTAATTTTAGATCCACAACTGTTGGGTTTTTCTTCTTTTTAAATTGTTATACATGGTGGAGCAATGGGGGTCTGGGATGGGAGAAGATTTTAACATTTGGTATACTTTTCCAATTAAAGAATTACTTTAAAGGAGTTTTAGCTCCATGCAAGGCATGGGTTTGCCCTTTCAGTCAAACCAAGGGACCAGGCCTCTTGATAATTAACCTTTTAGACTTTCTTAGTTCAGGTACCTTTTTGTACAGCAAGCACTGTGTTCCCATACTTAGCTTCATGGAGCTTTGAGAACGGTACAGGCGCCTAAATATTTTTATATACGACGTGATGATGTAATTCTTGGTGGGGGGAATCAGTGCTCTGGGGCTTGCAAAGTGATGGGCTCGCACTTACCTTCATCAAGATACTGATGGCACAGGCCATGCCCACAGCACCCACCCCAACGACTGTGATCTTATTCTGGGGGGCCTGTTCTTCCTTCAGGAGATTCTGGATCAGCTGCTCCTTCAGAGTTGCCATGGTGCTTTTGGAAGAGGAAGGAACCTGCAGCAGGGCGTGGGAGAAAAGGCAGTATCAGGGCGACCGCTCTCTCAATCCTTTGTTCGTTTATTTCCTTTTGGGGTGTCAGCCACAAAACTCACAAGGAATGGCTTTAGAAATAAGGAAAATGCCTAAATGTGGCCAGAGGAGAGTTAAAGGGTTTGGTGCTAGAGCAATTTGGCGGGGATCTAGGTGTGCAGCAGCTCACCTTGGCATGGAAAAACAACAGCGATGTTTGGGTAAAAGTATAGCCGCCTGCGGAGTTACTCATCTTGGCTTATTAACCCCGAGGGGGCTGGCCTAGCTTCAGACAAGAACGCTGCCCTGCCAACCCTAGGCTGGCTACCAACGGTCCTTACAGCACGTACACTGCCAAGGCCCTAGTGCCAAACCCTGAGATGAACGCAAAAAAGAAAAAGGGAAAGAAAAAACGCCACTTCTAACGGCTACAAATGATCCCCATGCAGAGTTCTGCGCTTGCGTGTCCACTTCCTGTTTCCCCCTCCCCCGCCCCATAAGGGGAAGGAGGGGAGGAGATAAACAGGGCACATCCGCCTGAGGGAACTGGGGTTCTGAGAGCGCGCGCGCACGTGCGCTTCAGGGCCCAGGCCAGGGCGCTGGGGTGGAGGCAGGCAGGAATCATGCGGCTCTCTGGGTCGCAGGGAGCTAGGGGTCAGACTTTAGACTTAACCAGTGGCCCAGAGCAGCCGCGAGCAACATGATGCCTGGCTGCCCGCCACCCTGGCCCGAAGCCCGGCCATAGCCAGACTTTAAATCGCAATGCCAGGAACCAGGCGCCTGTTAACCAACCGGGGGGAGGCGCCTCGTGTGGCTGCTGCCATGGTCCCTTATTGCAAAGTCCCAAAGCCCCGGAATGAGGACATTTTGTCGGTACCCGGAAGTGTTGAAATAGCTTAGAGTTGCTATCTACTTGATGCGGACCTCCGAGCGGCTGGGACTCTGCACCGCGTTCGCTGGAGGGAAAGTCACAGGTTGCAAGCAGAAAGCACGACGTCTAATCCTGACACCGCCCCAAAGGGCAAAAATACCCCAGCAAACCTCCGGGCTCTCTCCTTACAAATCACTGCTATTTCTAGACAGCCCGGTAAGGAGTCTGTAGCCTGGCACAAGGAGGGAGGCCATCTTCCAGCGGAAAACTCGATTGGCCAGGACCCCAGGCTGGAGGGGCTGTTGGAGGAGGGAAGTTGGGGAGGGGTTTGCAGAATGGAGAACAGGGAGCCCTGCAGAATGAGCGTATCCTCCCCAATCCTAGCACCCCTTCACTGCGACTTGAGATATGCCTGAACCCTCTGAGCTTTGGGTCAAGAGGGGGTAGTTCCGGATGATCCCACTCTCCCGAGACTGGCACGGTGCCGGCGCCTTGGACCCTGCCTCATCCTTGCATGCCCCGTGCAAAAGACACCCGCACTGCAGCGGTCTCTCCCAGGAGGAGCCCCCCCACCCGAACGTTCCAGGGGGAAACGGGTCCCGCTTGGCGCCCCGCGGCTTTCCGGCGCCCAGGAACCCGCCCGGACATGCTGGGGCTCTCCCCTTCCCGGGGCTGCGGGAAGCAGACGTGGAGTTCTGCCCCTTTAGAACTCTCGCAAGACGTTTGCCACCTCCTCCTTCCGCACCCAAGCGGGCTTTCGCCCCAGAGTGGGTGCGGCCACGTTCGCGGCTCTCAGGCCCGGCCAGACGCCCAGAGCCCCGCTTCGGGCAAACCTTAGAAAGCGGGTGGCGGGCCACCGCCCAGGTCTTCGGGCACTCCCTGGGAAAGGGGACTCCGGCACGGAGTGTAGGCGGCGCCCCGAGACGCTCGCTCCCCCACCCCTGGGGCGCAGGGCCCGGTCGTACCGGACTGCACGTCGGGCGAGCGGGAGACGAAGGGAGCAGACGGCTGCAGCAGGTCCGGAGCGCGCGGGCGGCACGGGAGGGGCCTTAAATGGCACGGCGAGGCTGACGTCAGGGGGCAGCCGCGCGGACGTGCGGGAGCCCACGTGTGGGCCGGGCCGGGGGCGGGCGGGCGCCGGGCAGGGCGGTGCCCTGGCGAGGTCGGCGGCGCGCGCAGCCCTGGATGGACGGGCGGCCTCCGGTCCCGGGGGAGGGCTGCGCCCGTGCAGCACCGGGCCGAGCCCGGGCGACCCTGCGGGAGGCGTGAGGATGCGCCCAGGGAAGGCTGCGTCTGTTTCTTCCCCGCCCAGGAGCGCCTGGCTCTTCACAAACTCCCTCCAACTCCCGGCAGTCCAGGAGGTCCGAGCCTTCGCAGGCTCTTCCCCGGGGTTGAACGAATACAAGAGTCTGTGCTGCTCACGGAAGTCCGGGGTTCCCCAACAGGTGACGCTGCACACTGTCCCCCACAATGGGACCGTTTGGCCTCGACCTCCCGCAGGGGACTTGGGTCTGGATGACCTCCAGCTATGCCGTCCCAGCTGCGGTCCTCCTCGCCCAGCATCTCTGGTTTCAGCTGCACCTAAAACTGCCGCAGTTTTGCTTTGGGGTTTGGGGGCTGATCTGAAAGAGGTGGGTGTTAATTTTTTTTTTTTTTTAATTTGTATCTCCTGGCCTTTGCTCCATGCTGGTTCATTTGCTCGGCCCGTCTTTCCCTCCATGGCCAGCCCTCCTGCTTTACCTCATGCCCAACTTCCCGGAGACGTGGAGCCCACGTGTACATTCACCAAGCCGATGTGCTCTCTCTGCCCCTCAGGAGGGGTTGTACCAACTAGTGAGCTCTCACGGGCATGTGTGTGCCTACTTCCTCCCTGACATCAGAGCCCAGCCTGCAGAAAGAACCCTGACTCTGGCTTTGGGCTTAAGAGGAAAATCAAAGCCAAGGTGTCTATCTCTATAGCGTGTCATAACGGGTTCCCATTACTCCGGGGGAGAGGGGGGGACCCAGGCCCTGTGGAGGGGGGGGATGCAGATGCTCCCCCTACCTCAGGCCACAGCTGTTTCTCAGTCTCTGCAACAGGGCTTGGCTTGTGTCTGCTTCTCCCAGGTGATGCGCTCCGAGAAAGGCAGAGGGGCTGAAGTTACTAGTTAGGCTGAAGAGACTGGTAACTCTTGGCCGGAAGGGTGTGGTATTGGTCAGGTTAGGGGTGGGTGACCTCTGGGGAGAGCCTGGGCAGAAAATCCCCATGCCCTTAAGTTACAGCTCCCTTCAAAACAGCTTCTTTTTATGCAGAACATCTACCCTATTTGACTCTACAGATGGGAAAACCAACCAACCGGAAAAACAAGTGCCTACTATGTGTCAGGCAGCAAGCTAGGCAATTTCCGTATGCCTGTTCATTTTTATTTTTTTGGATGGAGGTATTTAATCATCCCTATTCTTTTCAGATAAGGGAACCAATGCAAAGAGAGGTTCGTGACTTTGGCAAGGTGGTGCCGCTAACCAGTGACCGACTGGAAGTTGAACCCACAGATGGCTGACTCCACAGCCGTGGTTTTCTCTCTTCCAGAAATTGTTCCCTGTGAAGGACACAAAATTATCTAGGGAGTCCAAGCCAGACCCAGGCTCAGAAAGTTCTGACATGAATGAGAAGTGCTGGTGTCAGCCAGTTAGTACTAACAGACGGTTTCTGTACCAAGGTTGAATGTGGGCCCAATGGAATGGACCAGGAAACACTGTCCCAGAGGACGGAGCAGACTTCTCCACCCTGACCAAATGTTCTGGCCCCTTTAAAAGGAAAAAAAAAAATATATATATATATATATATACCCAAACCATCCCACAAAAAGATAGTGTGACCAAGAGAATGGATATACCTAACACCACCTATGGTAATGTTTTCCTAAAGGGGACCTGGCTATAGGATGGTGTCCACCCCGAACACAGGGCTGAATCATTCCTTCATTCAATAAGTATAGGTCTTTGAGACCTTCCTCTGAGAGTGGGCAGCAACTCCTCACGGCCCCAGAGTGAAATCCAACCTCCTTAGAAAGGTACACCTGATCCAGTGCCCACACCACTTCTCTGGCCTTACCTCTTACTTCCCTTCATGCTTCCTACCTGCCACTTCCCAGCGCTACTCACCACCGTCCTCAAATACACTGGGCACTGTCCACGGAGGTAGGGCCTTCAACCAGAATGCCTGTTCCCTTACCCATCATTCCTACCACTCCTACCCAAGCCCCACATTGTCATTGATCAAACTCTGTTCTCTGGGCTTTAGATTCAATTAATTCTCATTGCTGAACATCTTTTTCTCTCCATAGAAGAGTTCCCGGTGGATGGAAATGTTCTTCATTGCTGTATCGCCAGCACATACATTTATTTGCTTAATTAATGTCTTCTAAATTATACTAGGTGCTGGGGGCACAACAATAAGCTGGACAAATGTATAAGCCTTCAAAGAGTTTACCATTTAGTAGGGAAAAGCAAGAACATCCCCTCAATAGTTAAGCTACAAGACAGAATGTAACACTGCCGCCAGAGAGGTAGTGAGAAGTCACCGAGTGTCCAGAGGAGCAGTCACTTGGCGCTGAGCAGGCATCCTGGGAGAAGCGGGCTTGAGGCAGAGCTGGAAGAGCATTTCAGTGGGTGAAGATCAGGTGTTATGGCAGAGAACTGTGTAGAGGCAGAAAACTACAAAGCAGAGTTAACTGGATATTTAGCCTTACGTGCCAGGCCAAAAACAAAAAAGAGCGGGGCTTTTTTCCTGGCCAGTGGAAGTCAAGGAAGCTTTGTGAGAATGGAAGACAGTGAGGGATAGCAAAGTGTTCAGGAGGGCACCCCATTTTAAAATGATACGATGACATGAAGCTGAGATACCCTTCCAGCCACAGTGAAGAGCGGATACTTCTCAGCCCCAAAGCCCCTCTAAAAACTCACCGGCACCCTGACTTTCTGCACCTTTTCCACGGTTGCAAAGCTGACGACTTTCCTGAGTTGCAGGAGCCAAGATGCAGATGGCCTCATTAGCCCACGTCCTTGACAGTCCAGGGCCTGGTGGTGTACGTGCCAAAGTCGAGGCTCCTGTGTCTGATGGAGCAGGCACCTGCCCCTGGGAAACGGCACTCTGTCATTCCCCCGACCCAATCTGGTTCTCAGAGGATGGGACTGGAAACCAGAAGACTCCACCCCATTGCCTCAACCTCTCTGGGCATCTCACCCTGTTCTCTCCTCTTCCTCTTTCCTCCAGACTGCTCATCCCCCCAGCTCTGGACCCTGCTTCTGCTTCCTTCCTGTGGGGGTGGGGGTGGGGAGGGCAGTTCAAGCCTTCAACGGTCATGGTCATTCCCCCCAGAATGCAGTCTTCACATGATTCCCGACAGAATTCACCTGGGAAGTTCTCTGTGCCCGTCCAGCCCCTTCCTATCTCTGGAAAGAAAGGAGAGCTATTCCCTTTTATTTCCATCCTTTCCTGCGAAGGCCTTAGGCTTCCCAACCATCGACAGATTCCAGGACCAAGACTGCCATCCGAATATAAGTTGTTTCCAAACTGAGGAGCCCCCAACCCCGCAAAAAACAGGGCTGTGGAAGGAATCCCAAGCCCCCCAGTATGAGTGCCCACAGCTGAAGAGTCTCGATGCTGGTGACTGGAATGCAGTGATTGTCTCACTCTAACACCTTGGGTGGCAAGGATAGTGGTGGGCATGGCTTGGCAGGTGATCAGGCAGCTTGGTGGGATAGGGCCATACTGACCTGGAGGAAGAAACCTGGGTCCTTGTCCCACTTGCCATGGGTCCCTGAGGTGCACTGTGGCGACCATATTCCATCTGTAGTCTCAGCACCCTTATTGTAGACCGAAGAGACTCTCTCGTCCTGTTCTAATCTCCCAAGAGGGTTCAAGCTTGTGAGTGAAGCCCCCACACATACATTTTTACCATCGCACAGGCCTCAGGCAAAGCTTTCCCTCAATTTTGGAAGCGACTTCTAGGGTCGAGGAAGGGGCCCCGGGGAACTGGCCTCTAGATCTGACATCCTCTTATCCCTGACACTAGTCTCAAAATTGGTTCAAAATCCCCAAGGCACTGATGGGTTTTGAATTTGTTAATAAAAAGTCTCAGGCCTTTGAAAGCAGATTACTGATAAAGGAAGCCTATCTCTCTGAGTCCAATGTAGACTGTCTTGAGATCTTCTTTCCAAAATGAGTGATTCTAATCCAAGCCCTTGATCTGAAGAAAGAAGCCCTAGTGATGTGGTGAGTTATGCACCAGATTGCTAACCACAAGGTCAGCAGTTCGAAACCACCAGTCCCTCCTCGAGAGAAGAATGAGGCTTTCTAGTTCCGAAGGCTTTACAGTCTCTGAAACCTACAGGGGCAGTTCTACTCTGCCCTATAGGGGTGATGTGAATCAGAGTTGCTGATTCAATGTCAGTGAGTTGGATTTGGAGTTTGAACTCAGAGCCACCACACATTTGTCAGTTTTCCATACTATTCTGGTTTGCGTGTTGCTGCAAACTATGCCATTGGTATTAGAAGTACAATGGTTCAAAATGACAAGAAACAACTGCAGGCATCCAGTAAAACAGGCAATGTGGACTGTATGGAGGAAACTTGTATCAAGGAAAATTGGAAGTGGTCAAAAATGAAATGAAATTTTAAAACATGAAGTGAAATACTTAAAGATCAATATCGAAGACTGAAATGGACTGGTATTGTACCGTTCTGAATCAGATAATCATACGGTCTGCTACTCAAGAATGACAAATGACATCATAATCATTACCAAAAAGAACATTACAAGGCCTATCCTGAAATATAACACTGTCAGTGATAGGAATATTGTTTAAGTTTTTGCATCTTACACTCATGCCATAGATGAAGAAATTGAATATTTTTACCAACTTGTACAACCTGAAATTGATAGATGTTGCAATCAAGATGCATTGATAAGTACTGGTGATTGGAATGCGAAAGTTGGAAACAGATGAAGGATCTGTAGTTTGTGGAAAGTATGCCCTTGGTGATAGAAACAAAGCTGGAGATTGCCCAATTTTGCGATCCAATTTTGCAAGACCAATTCTTTTTTCAATGCAAATACCTTTTTCTCAACAACATAAACAGTGACTGTACACCTGGACTTTGACAGAAGGAACATACAGGGGTAAAATGGACAACATCTGGTGGGAGGAGACAACGGGGAGAAGGTCAATATCAGCGTTCAAACAAGGCCAGGGGCCAACTGTGGAACAGGCCACCAAGTGTTCATATGCAAGTACAATTTGAAGGTGGAAAAAAAAAAAGTTAAAGAAGCCCCAAGACCCAAATTACAACCTTTAGTATAACCCACCAGAATCTAGAGATTTGAGATATTGAACAGCAATAACCGAGAGCTAGACGAGTGAGGGGATGGCATCAAGAGCATCAGAACATCGTAAATGAAGGAGCAAAAGGCCGTTAAAGGGCAGCAGAGAAGAGACCACAGTGGGTGTCTCACAAGGCCCTGAAACTTGCTCTTGACCCCAGAGGAGCTAAAATGACTGGAAGAAGTGGTGAAGTAAAATAACTGACCCCAAAATTTCCAAGGGCAGCTTAGTATGACGAATTAAATACTAAAATAAAATGTGCAGAGACCTGGATTTTGAAGACTTGAGAAGAATATGCTTAGCTTTTCTCAAGTTAAAAGAATTGAAGAAAAAGAATTCAAGCCTTAAGTCATACATAGGCTAGATGGGACCTAATGACAAAAGCAGCAGGTCTTAATGGAAGGATACTTTTCTAAGACACTCCCAGAGGATCGAGGTTAATTGCAAGTGTGAATACAACCAAAAATGTCTGTTTATTATTTCCTGGAGCTGCATTGTAAGACAAGAAGGGAAATCATTTTCTCAGCCTTATATGAGAGGTTGGAGACAGAGACATGGAACAGAGATAGAATTTAGCCAGGAACGTGGAGTTGAGAAAGATTTTATTGAGGCAGGCAAGGAATTCCTGGAAGGGAAGGGAGAGCAGAGAGGGACAGGAGCATCTTGAGCTCCTGGGCAGGTTCCAAGACCCAACATGTTAGGTCAGGGAAATCGCAGCTTGTCGGTGAGGCGGTGGGAGAGATACAGGGCTCGAGCTAGGGAGGTAGACGTTGACAACAAGAAGGGAAAATTTTTGCTTGCAGCTGCAGGACCTTGAGTCAGGATGCGATCCCGTGGGAAGTGCCTCTGTTGTTTGCCAGCCTACTCCCTGGAGTGCTGGCACAGGGGCTGCACAACCTTGGCCTGGAGAGATAAGCTCCTTGGAATATTGGGGCAGAAGAGGCAGACTTCAATAGGTCATTTATCTTCCTGAGAGGCTGGGAATGGGAGCCTTGAAGTTCTATCCTCCTGAGGAGCCGGAGAGGAGATGGGGGCTGCCTAGTCCGGACCCGGCCCAAACATTATAATTATTCAAAATTTTAAAAATCCACTGCCCTGGATTTGATTCCCAGTGACTCTATAGTAGCGTTTCTCAACCTGTGGGTCAACACCCCTTTGGGGGCTCAAACAACCCTTTCACAGGGGTTGCCCAATTCATAACAGTAGCAAAATTACAGTGATAAAGTAGCAATGAAGATAATCTTCTGGTTGGGGGTCACCACAACATGAGGAACTGTATTAAAGGGTTGCAGCATTAGGAAGGTTGAGAACCACTGCCCTATAGCATAGAGTAGAACTGGCTCTTTGGGTTTCTAAGACAGTAAATCTAATAGGCAGATAGTCTCATGGTTCTCCTGAGGAGAAGTTGGTGTCTTTGAACCACTGACCTCATGGTTAGCAGTCTAATATGTAACCCACTTACTTCACCACCAGGGATCCTGGGCTTTTTGCTTAAAATACTAAGCATAACCTATCTGACCAGTGTCAGAAAGGTTCTGTTCTCCCCTGCTGTTGGATCCAACTTAGAGACTCCAGCACTGGAGTCTACCCAAAGAGGTTCTGGCTCCACTGGGAAGCCAGCACTCTCCCTGTTAACAGAGGAAATCTCCTTAACCTCAGGAGGAGGCTGAGATGGTGGTGGGTATGTGCCAACATCGTGACCCAGGTAAAGCTCAGTGGCTCTTCCGTTGGCCTTTCCTTTCCATTCTCTATGCCCAGAGCGGAAAGCAGAGCAGCAATTGTTGTCTCCATTTTACTGGGGAGCTTAGTGATTGGGCTGAGCTGAAGCAGGTCAGGGCCTCGCTTTCCTGCATGTCCCTGGAGGTCAGCAGCTGCCCCCCTGACATGAGGAGACCGAAGAACAAGAGACCTGGAAGGCCTGACTCCCTGAGAACCGGTCAGTCGGCCTGCCTGCCAGAGCTGATCCACTACATCCTGGGCCATAAACTGCTGCTGCAGCACGGACCCCTCTCTCCATGCTGTCCTGCAAAAACTCCAGACGGACCCTGGATGAAGCCGGCAATTCCCCTGGGATACTTGCTAGACCATGGGGCTTCGCCCGGGAGCTCCCCGCTAATAAAGCTATTTCTGTTTCTACTTTCCCTTTGTCCTTTCAGTTATCATTGTCTGTCTCCCCGTGCCTCAGTTTACCTCTCACTTGTCCAGTGCCTCAGTTTACCTCTCACTTAGAAGTCCAAAACAAGCCCACAGCAACAGGTTCAGTCATTATTTTTTTGTTAAGTTGGGTTGATCCAAACAAAAAATTCACTGCTCCAGGCTATGCCACTGGAAAACTGCCCAGTGGATTCCAAACTTCCAGATGAATTCTCCTCTCCCTGCACACCCCCTGACTTCTGGGGTCCCCCACAGTATAAGCAGGCCAGTAGGGAAGCAATTTGTGGCCTGGGTTGCAAAGGGAGGTGGGAGTGTTACTCCCTTGGCCCTTCTGTCTAGGGTTGCAAGAAGGTCTAGGTAGCCCCTGCGGTGCACCCCGGGCTCTATCAAGCAACCTGCCTCTCTCGGGTGCTTGGCTACCTTACACAGCCCCTGTGGGTGCAGAGCCCAGACTGCCCTTTGTACGGACACATGTGCAGCGACAGGCCCTCTCAAATGACATTTCCATTTAGCTCAGTCTCCAGTTTTAGGGGAGAGGCCACGACTCTCCTTTACCCACAGAGTCAGCAGGAGACCACCTGGCCCTTCACACCTGTTCCAGTCTTGTTTACACAGCTGTACCTCCCAGCCACTCTGTCCAACCCACAAGGCAAACACTGTCCACACAGTGAGGACCTGGGGCTCAGACCAGGGAAGGGAGAGGCCCTTGGCTCCCCGAGGATACTAGTGGTAGACCAGAACTAGATTTCCTCCCAACCTGTCTAATGCTTTCTCCTTCCCTCCTTGGACCCAGGGCTTTCTCAGTAAACCCGAGCCCTTCCTTAGCACTGTGGGTGCGGCTCTCTCTCTGACCCCTGAGTCCATTCCCCCTCCACTATCCTGGAGCTTCGACCAACAGCCCTTCCCTGGGATTGGCAGCTCAGCCTGGAGGCCTCACTGGGCTGGAAGCCACACCCCAGCCATTAAAAAGACAGGCTTGGCTGGAGGCCTTCTCAGTTTAGCACCCATTTTTTAAAAAATCGATTTTATTGGGGGCTCTTACACCTCTTACCACAATCCATACAGAGCTACCAGCTTTCCCCTCCCGTCCAGTCCTCTGGATGTGTTTGCTCGTAATGTCAGAGGCCCTTCCTCCAAGCTGAGCTAGTTCACAGGCACCCACATTGCTCCTCTACTTTCCCTCAAGGAAAGCTGCCAGCCAACAGCTCCGCCACCATCTCCATGGTAACCCTTCCTGCCTTGGGCGATCGCCCAGGGCCTGCCTCTTGGCAGGGCACACTCAAGACCCCAGGAGAGCTGGGGGTTGAAGCAAGGCCGGCCACTTCCACTGTTATCACTGGACTTGTGAGCAACTTCAGGAGGCTGCCACTGGAAGATCCAGCAGGCGGTCTTTGAGAGAGGCCTTACAAGCAGGAAGGCTGAGAGGGTCCTGCTGTGGAGCTTGTCTCTGCTCTGAGCAGGCTGTGCCGCACTGGGGTAAAGCCTCTTCAGGGTTTATGGGTAAAAGTTGAAAATTCCAGTTTGTTTGGTTTTGTTCTTCCCCCACCCCACATCCGGGGTGGGTGGTAGGCGGTGGAGATGCAGGAGATAGAGACTATTGATTAGGCAATAATTCCAGTTTCTCCCTCCCTCCTACTCCCAAAGAATGATCCCAGGGGAAATGGAAGAGTGGGCTGGCAGTAGCCAGCAGGGTGTCTATCCCATTATCCGCCAGGAATAAACATCCCAGAGATCCAGGGTGGTCAGCCAGAGAAAGCAAACAGGGGAGGGCCTGGCAGGACACCCCAGGAGCAGAGAGGGAGCCCACCTTGCTCCTAAGGTCTCCAGGACTGGGGAGCCCTCTTCAGAGCGCTTCATTGCCAGGAGGAAAACAAATCCACATGCCATCTGGACTGGCTCCTCTTCTCAGGGCTCCCTCTCTCTGTCCTTCTTCTCTTCCAACCACAGCTCGGGGAGAGGACAGGACTGGGCCTGACAGGCCGTGACTTAAAGCAGGTGCCAGCCAAGAGCTGCCAGCTTCCCGTGTTCCAGTCCTCTTCCTTCTTGTCCTGCCCATCTTCTCCCAGTGGCTGGAGAGGGAGGGGCCTTCTATCTCTGCTCAACTTGTCCTTTGGGGTTTTGTGAAGCAGAATGAAGCAGCAGGTTTAGGGAGGACTGCTTAAGACCATCGGAAGAAGGATTTGTGCCAACCGATGATTCATCCACCTAATAAAGAGGACATTTAGAAGCAGGAGGGAGTGGCAGATTCGCCCTTAACATCTGTAGACGGTGAACAAAGTGGACTGGAGAAGAATGAGGATTGGTGGTAAAATGTGGCCACAGTAAGTGTTGAGCTATTTTGAAATTACCTTTAATAGCTGGATGGTGTGTTTTATACCTACCCTCAGAGACCAAAGCTCCTGCCTCCAGATTTTGTGAGAAGAGCAAGAATAATGGATCCCAAATCTATTGAATACTTCATTTGTCCTGGCAGGCCTGCAAAACCTTTAAGTGCATGATCTCATTTGATCCTCCCCACCACGATCCGTGCCAGTCCTCAGTCAGCGCGGCTTCGTAGCAGCAACCTTGGGTGACCAGTGGGGCTGTCCCACCGGGTTCCCAGCCTGTGACCTTCACAACCACAGACTGCCAGGTCTTTTCTTCCGTGGTACTAGTGTTGGCATTGGACCACCTGACCGCTTGGTTGGCAGCTGAGCACTTCACCAGGAGGCTGCCCGCTCCTTGCTTGCCTCCCTCTGGAGGAGGACTGTTTGCGCCGGGGCCGGACTAGGCAGCCCCCATCTCCTCTCCGGCTCCTCAGGAGGATAGAACTTCAAGACCCCCAGGAAGATAAGTGACCTATTGAAGTCTGCCTCTTCTGCCCCAACATTCAATTATCTTATCTCTCCAGACCAAGGTTGTGCAGCCCCTGTGCCAGCACTCCAGGGAGTAGGTTGGCAAACAACAGAGGCACTTCCCATGGGATCGCATCCTGACTCAAGGTCCTGCAGCTGCAAGCAAAAAATCTCCCTTCTTGTTGTCAACATCTACCTCCCTAGCTTGAGCCCTATATATCTCCCACCGCCTCACTGACAAGCTGCGATTTTCCTGACCTAACTCGTTGGGTCTCAAGATACTCCTGTCCCTCTCTCTGCTCTCCCTTCCCTCCCGGGAGCTCTTTCTCTACCCTAATAAAGTGTTCTTAACCTCACGTTACCTGTCTCAATATGAACCCAGCAGCCCCACTTTAAAGACACACCACCTGAGGCGAAGTGCATGAAGTCAGCCAAGATCACACATCCCAGGAGCTGGTACTGACTTTCCTAAGGCAGGAAATGCAGGTGGTCACTCCCTGCTGGAGACCAGGGGCAGGCAGCCACTGCCTCCAATAGCTGGCTCCCTGCCTCTCTTCCCAGAGCACTGCCTGGCCTGGCTGGGGAGGGCCCTCCGTGAGAGCCGAGGACTCTCAGCGAGGTAACGAAGCAGAAAATCAATGAGGGTTACATGAGCCATCACTGCTCAAAGCCTTTTCCCTCATTGCTCTGAGCCCCAGGAATGCATTGGGGGGGACAAGTGGCCATCTGGAGGGACACCTGCCAGCCTGTTCTGCTTTGCCACTTCCTGGGGGGCAGGGCAGGGTGGAAGGGGGTGGACAGATGCAGAGCCCAGAGTGATGCCTGCTGAGGAGGCCCTATGTTTCTAATTTCCTGCCCAGGCTTTTTGGAATGTGGACTCCTGCCCCTGTCACTTAGAGAAAAGCTCTTCCACCTCCCATGGAACAAGGAAGCCAGACAACAGGGCCTCTGTCTGCATAGCCTTCACATTGCACCAAACCTAGGGCCCTGCCTTCGGGAAGAGAATTCTGTGCAGTCAGCTTTCCACACTGGGACTTGGAGGCTGGGCGGGAGCCGGACAGACTTGGGTTCAAATCCTGACTCTGCCCTTTCACGCTGCGTGCTCTGGGCAAATCTCTCTGACCCCTGCACGTCTCTTTTTCTTTTGAAGGAGGTGGGGGTTTACATTTCAGATCATCGTTTTCTGTATTCAACACCTCCACTTACCAAATCTCCAAATAGCTTGTCCTCTCCTCCTCCCACTTTCCCCCTCTTCTCTCTCTTGTAGAACACAATCTTCCCCTTCACCCAAGCTAACACCTGCCTACCCTCTAGCCTACCGGTTCCCCTCCCTCCCTCTCCTTCCCATCCCCATTAGCCATCAGTCTGTCTCCTTTTATATGAAAACTTTTATCTTGACTTGTTTTTCCTTTAATCACAGAGACCTCCCACGGTATTTGCCCTTTGTGGTTGACTCACTTCACTCAGCAAAAGGCCCTCCAAATCTCATCGGCCTTCTTTAGTGGTGCGTGCGTACGTAGTGCTCCGCTGCGCTGACACTGGATCTAAGTGGATCCATTCTTCCACTGATGTGCATTGAGCTTGTTTCCATCTCCTTGTCTTCGTGAAACACTGCTGTGATGAACACGGTGTGCGCTCTTACTGTGCTCCTTTACTTCTTCAGGGAAGAAACCCCGGTACAGTAGCTGCTGGGTATATGATATGGTATATCATATAGCATATGATATGGTATATCCTAGGGTATCAAATATCACATGACATTTCTCTTCCCAGGTATTGGAGGAAGGCTTCCCAAGGTGGTTGCACAGTATTGTAGTTCAGTTCCCCTCGCAGTGTGCGAGGGTTCCGCTGTCTCCACACTCTTTCCAGCATTTGTGAGTTTGCATCTTTTTGAACTTGGCTATGGATCCCGCTGTCAGGTGGTATCTCTTTGTTTTGATTTGCCTCTTTTGGATGGCTAGTGATTGCAAGGATTTCTTCATATGTTTGTTGGCACTTATCTAGATATCTTCTTTGGTGGACTCTCTGTTCCTGTCCACTGCCTAGGCAAGTCTCCTGTCCTCTCTGAGCCTAAGAGAGAGGCATGCACAGGAGGCTGAATGCAAACCAACACACTGGCCATCGGGTGTGGCTTCTGGAGGTGGCTCAATAAGCTCTACTTCCTGTTTCAGGAAATGAGTTGGGGAGAAGGGGCAAGCTTGTGGTTACCAGTCTGTTTGGGGCTGTCAATGGCTCTCGGAATTCTTGGTCCTGCACTTCGTCCTTGCCCTGCCCCAGGCTGCCACTGCTCCACAGCGCCTGTCCATAACACCTGGCTCCTCCAGCCTCTTTTTTGAAAGGGAAAAGAGCCTTGTTGCTTAGTATCCAGCCAGGCTTATCTACCAGGGGGCTTCGAAATGAAATGAAAAGTTGATGGGAAAATGCAATAGAAAAGTAATGGAATTTTCCCACCTCATACCGTGGGCTGTGTCAGCCAAGGTGGCACTGCCAGAATCCCAGCTTTTTATGTTTTCAGTCAACTAAGCAAAGTTTATGGGTGTTTCCAGCCAGCCTGTGCCAGCCACTCTGTCACAGAGACTGGCCTCTGCCCCTTGCGTGGAGTTGGAAAGGTAGTCCCTGCTGGAGCGGACTTGCTTTGCTTTGGAGAGAGCAGTGGCCATGTGATGATCAGACCACAGCAGAGTGAGCCCTGGTCCAGCGCTGTGTCAGCCTGACACTTGCCAGGGTTTGAGTCCTGGCTTTGCTACCCACTAACTATGAGAACATGGGCAAGTGCCTTGATTAAGAGGAGCTCCTGTGTAGAGTGGAGATACCTTTCATGGCTTAACTGGAAAGCACTCAGCAACCAGCAGATGTTAGTTCCCCTTCCAATCCCTTTAGATGCTGAACTGAAGATACCTCCTGGGAAGCTCCTGGAAGCCCTTTCTAAGGAGGGGGACAGCCCCGAGGAGCCAGGAGAAGCCTTTCTTTAATACCACCATACATAACCAATGTGCATGGAAGCAGCAGTCAAGAAAACAAACGATGTATTGCATTGGCCAAATCTACTGCACAAGACCTCTTTAAAGGGTTGAAGAACTCGGATGTCACTTGCGTGCAGGTTTCCAGAGCAGATCCGTTTTCCATTCAAGTCAAACACATTTCGTTTCATCTCCTGGATTGCAGTCCCTGTAAAGCGACATCACTTATCCCGCTTCCGCCCCGTGTGTCCTGTGTCCATCCCTCCCTCTTTCCTCACCCTTCTGAACTGTGTCCTTGGGTCAGAGCTGCCCTTTCGATCTCAAATGGTTGACTAATCTAAAATGTTCATATTTGCCTACAATGTTTATAGACCTATCTGTTGCTTGGCTGAAAATTAAGCCTTGGGGGTGAGTTCATTTCCAGACTTGAAGAGTGACGAAGGGCAGTAGACGTGGAGGTACTATCAGCCGCTATTGGGCCAGTAAGCTTGCTTTTTGCGTGTGATTTTGAGTTTTGCTTCACATTTTTATCCCACTCTATTCAGTACCTTCCTTTGAGAGACGTTGGTAGTGTTAGGCAGACACCATCTAGTTCTTCTGGTCTCAGGGTCGTGGAGACTAATGTTCCCACTGGACTAATGGTTTCGATGTGCTCTTGGTTGTTCTGCTTTGGGCAAGGAAAGACTAAAGGTTGCATCCTAGGTGGCTGCTGGCAAGCTTTTAAGACCCCGTAGGACGTAGAACATTGTCTTTGTGGACTGTGTTATTCCAAGTGACATCAGTGACCTGGGGATCTATTTCTGAAAGATCCTAAACCCAGAAACAGAAAAACAACTTCACTGCCCTTAACGTGATTCTGACGCATAGCGACTCTGTAGGACAGCGTAGAACCAGCCTCTGGGTTTCAGAGACTTTATGAGAGTAGAAAGCTCCATCTTTCTTCCATGGAGCTGTTGGTGGTTTCAAACCGCTGACCTTGCAGCTAGCAAGCCACCCTGTTAACCATAGCCATGGAAACTCCTTATACAGCACAGTCTTATGTAAACTCTCAGGGTCTCAGATCCTGAGTTGGAATTAGCTGGGGGGCAACTGGATGTTTTCTGTTTAGTCAAATGTGGGCCAGAAGGGGGTTTTATAGTTTTTTTAGAGTGCAGGGGTAGAAGTAGCCATGGGAACAATTTGTTTCCTGCTGCGACCTGGACTGAAATGGTACATAATACTCACACAGTCAGGATGCCCTGTAAGCACAGACTACTGATTACTAAGAATGTTGGGGGGCTGGAGAAGGGGAATTCAGAGCAGTGGTGGTGGAACAATACACCCTCATAGGCTATCATACCAGTCAGTAGTTGCTGGTTCCCGTGGAGTCCATTCTGAAGCAGCTACACGTGGGCATGTGAACTGTCCCACGGGTTGTCTAGATGGTGACCTTTCAGAAGCAGATGACCAAGCTGCCTTAGGTGCCCCTGGCTGGTTTTGAGCTGCCTTTCAGTGAGTACAGTGAACCCTAGTTTATCGCGGTTAATCGGTTCTAGACCCTACCGTGATAAATGAAATTCCGCGAAGTAGGATTCCTTATTTGTAAATCAAATATTTTCGTAGTTAGAGCATAGAGGACATGAAAAAACACCCTTTAGTCACCATTACACTCGTATTACCCAATTTATTAAACGAAAAAGGGAAATACAGTAAAACATTTTAGACGTTACAATTATCATTTATTATGTATTATATTATTTATGGCATCTAGTTTACAGTATTACATATTTCACATACAGTATTATTATACATAGTTCTTACAAATACTGTAATCAATAGCCTATGAAATGACTTAAGGGATGTACTCTACAGGTGGGTCGCTGTCTTTTTCCTCTGAAGGAGCGGGTGTAGGCAGTGGGTGCTGTTACGCAAAAACCGCGATAGAGTGAAGCCGCGGAAGTCGAAGCGCGAAGTGGCGAGGGTTCACTGTAGTTAAATGCTTAACTATTTAGGTCAGCCAGGGCCTAGAAAGTCAGTAGACAGTAACAAAGTCAACACATTAAGAAATAATGGTGTGCTACTGAAAGTAAGAGCAACCAAAGGAAAAAAGAGATATATTTGGCTGCATCAAATTAAAAATAGATGTATTTGTGTGCATCAGGAAGTGAAGAGACAATAGGAAGGAAGTGAAAGAGAACACACAGACAAGGAGAAAATATTTAGAAGCTATGTGTCTGATGTAAAACCAAACCAAAAATCCAAACAAATCCAGATTTTGACAGGGATAAGATTTTATTAAAGAACGTCCCCCATAAGAGTTGTATGATCCCCTAATAAAATGACTAAAAAATTATAATAAAGAACGTCCCCCTCCACCCCAACCCCGCAAAAATAAAACAAAACAAACACTCACTGCCGCTGAGTCAATTCCAACTCACAGGGACCCTGCAGCGCAAGGTGGAACTACTCCTGTGGGTTTCCGAGACCGTAACTCTTCATGGCAGTGGAAAACCCATCTTTCTCCCTTGGAGAGGCTGGTGGTTTTGAACTGTTGACCTTGATGTTAGCAGCACAGAGTAATCACGATGCCCCCAGGCTCCCCCATTAAAGAAAAAGAGGGGGATCTGGAGACTGGTGGTGGGGGGGGACCACTACCATGGGGAGCACGTTTTGTTTGGTGGCACCAAGTCAGTTCAGATTCATGGCGACCCTCTGTGCAACGTACCGAAACGTGGCCCCGCGCCATCTTCAGGTTGTTCTTCTGTCTGGGCCCCTTGTGGCAGCCACCGTGTAGTCCATCTTGTTGAGGGCCTTCCCCTTCTTCACTGCCCTCTGCTTGACCAAGCGTGATGTCCTTCTCCAGAGACCGGTCTCGCCTGACAACGTGTCCCAAGTTTGTGAGACAAAGCCTCACTCACCATCCTTGCTTCTACGGATGCAAGCCAGAGTCTGGCCATGTCTTTCTGGCGGTCCATGGGCCATGGTCTGTGGTCCTTTGCTTTTCCTGCCAGCACCATCATTCAAATGCATCCATTCTGCTTGGCTTCCAGATTCCCTTCACATGGGCCTCTCAGATGACTGCAATGAGGAATACATTCTTGACCATAAGATCTGCAAGTGCGAGACATGACAAAATAATAATAATTTATCAATTATCAAGGGTTCATGAGGGAGGAGGGGTGGGGGGGGAAAATGAGGAGCTGATACCAAGGGCTGAAGTTGAAAGCAAATGTTTTGAGCATGATGATGGCAACAAATGTACAAATGTGCTTGACACAATGGATGTATATGTGGATTGTGATAAGCATTGTACGAGCCCCCAATAAAATGATTTTTAAAAGATCTGCAAGTGTTTCAAAGAATTAGGAAGAAACATTTTTCTTTTCTAGTGACAGAGTAAACACAGGAACAACAAAAAATAGGGCACGAGGAAGTGGCCTGAAAGGGGGGTGCCATGGAACTGAAAATAAAACAGTAAAACACTTCACCGTGAGGTCAACCTATCTCCTGCAGCGGCCCTTACAGACCGGTAGCATATCGGCTCTGGGGAGGATAGGACAAAGTTCAGGGTCTCGTGGGAAGCAGAGAAGCTTACCCAAAGTTTGGTTAACAAACACTTGGTTTCCATTTGATAGGTGGAGACAAGCAATTCAGTTAGTCATTTATAGGGCAAGGAAGAGAATTTGCGGATGTGTCTGACCTGGTTATAGGTAAACAAGGGGCATCTGACAGCTTACGTAAGGCACTTGGGCAGGGCGGATATTTAGAGGAGGAGGTTTTCCTGAGCATGAAGAGGGGGGTGATTTCTTTTGACCCGCACTATTTCTCAGGATCATGGGAAGGTCGTCAAATTCAGTATCAACACTGTTAAGACACCACTCCACACCCACTAGGGTGGCACTTATGTAACACAATAAGCAGTCCAGGAAAATAATAAGTGTCGCGAGGATGTGGAAAACTGGAAATCTCATCCTCGCTGTTGGGAATCCAGAGCAATGTAGCTGCCGTGGAAAAGTTTGGCAGTTCCTCAAAGGACCAAAGGGAGAACCACCTTTCACCCAGCGTCGACTCGATGTCAGCATGTTTGGGTTCTGTTTTGTCTGTCTGTTTTGGGGTCCACTCCTAGGGATAAGTGCAGATTAGTTGAAAGCAGGGGCTCAAACCGAGGTTCACTGTGGCATTATTCAGTCAGCAGACAGACACAACCCAATGCTCCCCACCAGATGGATGAACACAATGGGATTTCCAGGTACAATGCACTCTTACTCAGCCATGAAGGGAAATGAAATTCTCATCTCCCAAGATCAGTGCACTTTGGAAACAGTATGCTAAGTGAAATAGACCCTTATACAAAATATCTAGACTAGGTAAACACAGAGAGTCAAGTGTAGATTAGTAGTTAGTAGGGACTGGGAGGAAGAAGCCACGGGGAACCATTGCTAAATGATTTTGGGAGTTTCTGCTTGAGGAAATGGAAATATTTTAGAAATAGCAGTGACGGGTTCACAACTTTGTAAATGTAATTAATATCACTGAACTATGGCATATTTTATAATAAAATTTTACAACCAGAAAGTTCCTTAGAAGCAATTCCGTTCCTTTGATTCGGAGGCATCCTCAGGAAAGACCAGTCACTAGAAAAGGACATCGTGATGGGGAAAGTGGAGGACCAGCAAGGATGAGGGTGACCCTCAATGGGATGGACTGACACAACAGCCGAGACCAGGCACTCACACACAGCAACCGTCGGGAAGATGGCACAGGCCAGCACCATTTTGTTGGATTTTCCATAAGGTCCTGGATAAGTTAAGGTGGACTTGGCAGTGCCTAACAAAAAATGGTGACATTAATAAAAGAATTACATTAGCCAAAGAAATAGAAAGGAATTGATTCTCTGAAGAGGGGATGGGAGGGTACAGTGGGTTAGCGGGCGCAGTATTTTGGTATGTGCCTTTTTGTGCGTTTAATGCTTTACTTTGCTAGCCTGTAGAAATTCACTAGGAGTACTGGTTACACACCCGAGAGAAAGACCAGGCTTTCTACTCCTGTACAGTTACGGACTCAGAAATCCACAGGGGCAGTTCTACCCTGCCCTGTAGGGTCTCCGAGCTGGAATTGATTTAAAGGCAGAGTTTTCAGTTCATGTCTTTGCTAAAAAGCAAAATTAACTTTACAAAGGTGATGGGTTGAAAAGGCCTTTAGGGGGCTGATGGGTGCTTTGTGGTACCAACAGCAGTGTTAGAACCTCATCCATGCCCCTCCCCCCTTCTGTGGCTTCAAACCCACAGATTGACCAATCTCCTTCCTTTAACTTCAGGAGGCTGAAGCCAACGCTCAGCCTTCGAGCCATGTTTACCAGTGTTTGGTTTGATAGAAAAGTTCTTCTGCTCATCTTTATGTATAGCAAGTAGCAGATGAAGGTCCACCCTGCCCCCGTAGGTTGGCTGGGGACAATGAGGAGGGGAAGGTCAGTGTCCAGCTGCACAGATTCGGCATTCCAGCTTTGAATCTTAGTTTACTACATCTAAGTTCAAGTCATGGCCTTTGGGCATGTGATCCACCTCTCTGAGCCTGTTTAACCTTTAAGAAAAGTTTTTTCCACCTTGATTTTTTTTTTTTTTTTTGTCAAAACCATGGGTTTTCATTAATGGAAACCATTTGGAGTGAAAAATAACCATTTAAATATGGATTTTGATGTAATTAGTTGGATGCAGTTATCCCAAGGAGTCTTGTCTAGAGCTGGAGCTCATAGGATGAGGCCCATTTCTGTACATTCATGCAGTTCCAGCAGAAACATGCATTAAACATTTAAATATGGGATAGGAGCTTCCCACTAAACCTCGAGGAAGAAAATGTAGGTAGATACCCTCTTGGTTCCAGAAATCACATAAGGGTTAATTAAATGAAATCCCATGAAAGGGGCCCTGGTGACCTAATGGGTAAGCCCTTTGCCGCTCACTAAATGGTCCGTCATTGGAACCAACCAGAGGCGCCACAAGAGCAAAGACTATAAAGACTACCCAAGACAGTCCTGTTGTCATACAGGGTCACTGTGAGCCGCAACTGCCTTGAAGGCACACACGCTGCAAGGAGGCAGACTGTCCATTCCACAACTAAGCCTTCGGGAACTAAGCCTTGGGGTGGGGTGGGGGTGGGGTGGGGTGAGGGCTGTGGACCATTGTCGCCAGTCCCCAGCCATCTGGAATGTAAGATTTCTTGAAAGAATCCTAAAGATTAAATAAGAGTATCTATTTAGCATAAAACACATTTGGAAAATAGCTTCAGCTATGAAGCAAATATTACAGGCAGCCGGAACCCATCACCTGGAACTGAAGCCTGGCTTCTCTAGAGGCGCAAACCAGTGAAATACACATCTATATCCCTCTGCCGGGAGTCCATGCTGTGCATAGCAACTATGCACAGGATTTCACAGGCTTAAATCGAAGGGAGCTGCCAGCTTCCAACTGTGGTTATCAAGCCAACTGTTTAGCTGTTATATCAGTCCAATACCCACCCAACGTCACCACTAGGGATGCAGATGTATGTTTATGTATTTCAAGGAAATAGCTCATGCACTTGTGAACGCTAGCAAGCTCCAAATCCATGGGTGACAAATCCAAAATTGCAGGTCAGACGGCAGGCGGTGGCTGGTTCATGTCCCAGGAACGGAGGATGCAAAGTCTGCTGCAGGATCAAGAGAGGGTGAGCCTGGCCAGAACATCCCGTATATATTGGATGCAGGCCACATCACCATGGAAACCTCCCAATTGATTTCCTGCTCACATCAGATCACAAAATGCATTCACAAATGGTTACATAGTATTTGTCAAAGCACTGAGAATCATGGCCTAGCTAAGTTAACACATAACCTTCAACATTCTACCTGGTATAGGGAAATAGTAGGTAAGGAAGGTCATTTTGTGAGTGCTTCCTTTGTGCCAGGCACTTCATTACTAGATTAGGACCAGAAAGAAACGCACGTCATCAAGACCTTTGAATTCATAATACACTAATGACCCCGACGGGAGGGCAAGTCAAGCAAGGTGTAGCTATTTCTGTTTATAAATAAGAGGGTTGGGGCTTTGTTTTTAATCTAATGACCACCTTTGTCTTCTAGAGTGTTAAGTTCGCTGACTAAAATGCAGTTGGATATGCAATTTATCAACTTCATTTCAGTGACCATAGAAAAGTACCACCTAAGGCAGAATTTTAAATTTCAGCTCACTTACAACACAGTGGGTTGCCTGAAGGATAGAAATGGTACTGCAATTTTCATGCCAAATTCTGTTGGGGGTTGGGAAGGGCTCTGGCCTGACTTCAACAGGTGCAACTCTATTTTACTCATTCATATTACTGAGTCTACAACAGCAGGAATCTGCAGTTACCAAGCCTGCAAGCCACTAGACAAGATTTCTGAAGCTGCTTTACAGCCTTAATTCACATCCAAATGAGATTGAGGACTACAAATTTAGGTTGATCACCCCTGAACTAAGTTCTAGGCAATGCTCCAGTTCTGGAGCATGAAGAGCTGAAAATAACCAAGACTCCTTTGGTCTCCAACTAAGAGAACAGCTGAGTCTTGACGGAGCTAAACTGGGAAAGGGCAGAGGTAACGCACTGAGGAATCCCGGCAAGTATTGACACTGGAGACAACGCATCTTACAAGTGGGCACTTTTCCATCTCTGGGTCACTGTCAGCTCCAGGCAGAAGGCATTTTTACCAATAAGAAACCACTTTCTGAACTAATCCCTTAGCCAGCACAATTATGGTTTAATTCAGGTAGATATTAAAATATTCTCGTTTCCCAGAATAACAGACTTATCACAAGGTCAGCTCATGACTCATCTTGCAGGGTGTCTTATTAGTTATCTAGTGCGGTTACACTGGAAATACAAGCGGGCAGAGTAACAAACACAAACCCATTTTCTCAGTTCGATGGACTAGAAGCCTGAATCAGGGCTCTAGCTCTTGGGGAACTCTTCTTCTGGTTGGCTCTGAGGGAAGGCCGTTCCGTTCCTTGGTTCCCTGGTAATCATGTTGTGTTGTAACTACCTGCCCTCATCTCTGCTTGCTTGCTGCTTCATTAACAAAAACACATCCCCAAATGGATATAAAACCTGCTGAGTGATTCCAACCCACGGAGATGTAAATGGTCAGAGTAGAACTGTCCACAGGGCTTCCAAGACTACTCTTCACCCTCCCTTTCTCAGGCAGAGCAGTTAGTGGGTTGGAACCCTTTCTGGTTAGGTGTCACCAGGACTCTTCAAACAGTTAGGATTTACATGCATTTTGGGGGAAATCCAGTCCATAACATAGGAGTAAATACTAGTTCAAGAGTAAAAAATGCTTTCAATCATCCCACAATGTATCCAAGACAGGAACAGACAAGGCAAAGGGAAAAACAGGTAGTATAAACCAGTGCTGGGGAAGAACTGGCCAATGGTGGATAAAATCCCAGCTCTCGAACTTGGGAAAGTTACTTAACCTCTTAAGCCCATTTCTCATCTGTAAAAGAATTCCGCAGTGTCTTCACTGTTATTTCCTATTTATTAGACCACTCAAAATTTGAACCTAGATTCCAGTCACACTTACTCTAGAAATCTTGTAGTTCAAATTCAAATCACACTGGTAGCTAATATCAGACAGACTTCATCCAACAAAGACTCAGGGATTCCATTTGTCCTCGTTTCTTGAAGAACATTAATGGAGACCCATGTCATTCATTCATCATTGTACTGCACTGGCTTTTCTTTTAAAAAACTTGTGAACTGGGTGGAGGTTTTGCTGTTAATTAGAAATAACGAACAGCAAACCAAACCACCCACTTACTTAAAAATGTCTCCTGGCTCTTCCATGCTGAATGGTAAGGTCTGAATTTCTGGCATCTGAGTCGTTCACAGTGAAGGGATATTCTCCTCACGTTCAGCTTTTACTCCCGGTGCTCACATCTCACAGAATCGTGTTCCCCTAACACGTCAGTCTTTTAAGCCCTCCCACCATCATGCAGATCCTTCTACTGAAATCAGCAGACTCCTATTCAACCACAAATGTTTATCTATAGCGATGTCTCCAGTGAATTCTGCTCCAGTTCCAGAAAACTGTCTTTCTTTCTTTGGGCACCACTACACTTAACCACTATAATACAACATTCAATATTTTGCTCATATCTGCCTTTCCCATAGACTACACTCATCTTTCTGTTCCATTGTGGTGGTGATGAAATAAGGTCCTTGAAGAGCATTTTGTGGAACTGGCATGTAACACGTAAATACAAGCGAGCACACCATCCCGCTGACACTGCTATGATGGACAAGCAGGAAGACCGGCAGCAGGCGTGGAGGCCGACTCTTTGCTTTTACTAGCAGAAGGCCAGCGCAGGGTTTGGAACTGTTGTTTCCTTTATGAATGATATTGAATTGCTAGTAACGACTTTGAACATGAACATCACACATAATGAGAAACCACAAGAAGGTAAGAGTTAGAAAGAGTATCTAAAAAAGTTTTACTTTTTTGTGTAGTTTTTAATACAAGACATTTAGTCTTAGGTAAAAGTTAGGCTGATATTAAGAACAAAATATGGCACAGAAAATATAACCTCTTTTTTGTTGCTGGTTTTCACATTTAAGCTTTTCAGTCACTATGCACTGATTATCGATTCGCCAAAGATAGCTAACAGTCAGATAGAGACTGGAGGAAACGAGATACGAGAACCATCTTTTATTTCTTCTAAAGGTGAAAATAAGTAAGCTTTCTTATAATTCTCACTCATAAGATTTTTAAACTCTTAAAAAATGCATTTTCCTCTCTTCAAAGCGCGTGCCATCTTAAAAAACAAAACAACACAACCTTTTAGCAATGTACATTTGCACTCACAGAAAAGCATGCAGTGCTATTGCCTTCTGACAAAATTCTGCATAAAAAAATCTCACTCAATTTTCGGCAAGAATGTTCCCTCTGTATCCTGTAGGGACCCCAAACCACAAGCATTCAGTGCAATGTTGATTGTTTCTTATTTCCGTAGGAAACACAGAACCAATGATGTCTTCTGACTACAACCGTTTCCAGAGGGCTGAGCAACATCTCCCTCTGCTTTTAAGTAGCCTCGATCATTTGTAATGGAAGTGACAACTAGAATTCAGTATACTCTGAGGATGGAGGAGAAATTCTGAATAGATGTACCCTGTGCCATAAACTTAGAAAAACATTTACACAGAAAAACAAAAACAAAACAAAAACCTCCGATTTTATCAATGCACCCTTTAAGAAAAGTTTTTGTTGTTTTTAAATGTCTGAAAGCAGCTTAATGTGAATCAAAAGCAGTTCCTGAGTAACTGCAGTAAACAGTGTCTTTTTAAATATATATATTTATATATATTTGCAACTTAGCTCATTTTGGTTCTGCCTTAATTTACCTCCCCCGCTTTCAGTCCAATCACAGTCCCTTTCTTCCTCTCCCTCCACAATGTGCAAGGTACAATAGGCATCGGCTCGAAAGTCCACACAGTGCAGGTGTGTCTTGTCACGTCTGTGAGATGGTCTGCAAGGCTGTCAGGTCAGGTGTCCAGAGTTACTGCAGACCACAGTGGGCTCCATCTCACAAAAACGCGAAGCCACGAGCACTCACGTCTTCTTCATCATGCGTCGTGACTGCCACGTGTGGAGCTTGTTGTAGGCTGTCTGGAGCATCTCTTCTATGTGACTTACCAGCTGAAAAACACAGCAAGATAATTAGGCAGCAACTGGGTGGAAGGCTGGAGAAGCTAGTACTTCTGCCCCAAATCTGGCACATTTGTCTCTAAACGCGTTTGTTTCCTCAGTCAAGCAGGCAATGTGCAAGCAGTCTGCAAGGGCTCCACGAGCCCCATCTGTACAGAAAGGGAGAGGTGGCTGGTTTTTTAGAAGCTGAAAACTTGCCTGCTCTGTCTGGTTGTGAAGTTTATCTATTGCCTCCCTCGTCAGCTACAGGACGGGATGAAAGTCCTAACTGCGCTTTGGCCAGTCTGGACTCTAGTCAATCTTAGGCAATGAACTGGACTGGTGATTTCTAGACTTGTACTAGTCTGGTAATTATGGCTGGGATGGGGCATCAACCTTTTTTTTCTTTGCATCAACATTATTTTACAGATTATTTGGAAAATGTTTCACTCCCTTGAAGCGTTGCATGCAGCAGATGTGGGATGAGACCCAGGAATCTCCAATTTGCAAAAGTTTGATTTTAATGCACAGCCAAGTTTAAAAAGTCAACAACTTCTCTCTTCTTTTTCTAGCTCCACTTTTCAGGACTTCGAAGTAACTTAGCAAATCACAGAAAAGCGAAACTGTTCCAATGTTACACATAAATACCAAGCCTGAACATAAGTCTGAACTATAAGTTACGGAGGGGAAAAAAAGAACTATAAGTTATGATTAGTCAACAAGTATACCTTAATTATGGAAGTCAACAGATTCACACTTAATCTGAGGGATAGACTCTTAACAGAGTGTTTATATGGTGACAAAGGAGGTGTATTCTACAAGTTAATTCTGGCAGGGCAGAAAAGGAGACCAGCAAAAATTCTAAATATAGCATTTTAGGGTATCGATGACTTCAGTCGAATCCAAGGCACAGAATTATAAAAGCAAAATTCCTGATTTACCATACATGTGTTCATTATCTGGAGGTTAAACACGTTTAACCCTGTCTAGAAATGATCGAATTTGTTTTGCTTGGCGGGCAGCAGAGGCTCTGTCCTACCACTTTGAGACTAAATACGATTCTCCTGTAAGGCCATTCATGGGCTCAGAATCCTTTTCAACACAGTGCTGTAGGTACTAATAACCAACTGAGAAGGTCTATGAGCTAAAGCCGACCTGCCATCCTTGCTCTGGTGCAGGTCGCTACAGGCCACTGTGCTGATACAAAGCACGCCTCGAAAAACTCACTGCCATCCAGTCAGTTTTGAGTCCTAGCAAGCTCACAGAACAGAGTACAAGTGTCACTGTGAGTTTCTCAGGCTGCCTGTCACTATGGGAATAGAAAGCCTCTTCTTTCTCCTGCAGAGGTGCTTTTGAACTGCTAACCTTATAACTAGCAGCTCCATTTGTAACCCACTTTGCCATCAGCACTCTTTTTTCTGATAAGCAACATAAATTTACATTTTGAGAAAACCCACTTAGAACTCTTAGGAATAAGTACTTAAAAAATAAAAATTCTTACTGAAGAAAATGGTTCAGCTTTTAACTGAAACTCCCATGTTGACAATCCTAGATATAAAAACTTTATGACACAATACTGTCTATGTTTCTACTCTGGGATGATTTGCCAATCACCCTGTCTAGTCCCACCAGTTTTGATTCAGAGGCAATGTGCAGAGCAATGCCTGCTACATGCTAGCTTGCCCTCAGACTCTCTACTGTTAGCTGGTCAGAGGAGCTGAAGCCAGATAATTATATCCCAGAGACTGTTCAGCTTACTGTAACGAGTAGCATTCCTGCCCTTTCCTTATACGGCATAGGCTGTGGGCACTACTCAGTTGCTCAGAATGAAGAATGTGCTATTTCAGAACACATAAACTGTGCAGATCTAGAAAAAAAATGTGTGGAGACCATCAACACAAATGTCTGTTTAGTTATTAGCTATGCAGGCTTGGAGGGAGGGCTATACAATTGGACTGAAGTACTTAGGGAAGAAATATCTATGGGCACTAGTACTGTTTTATTTCTTATCCTGATTGGTGGACACACAGATGCCATTAAAAATTATTTCAAACATTTATACCAATTTTATACACATTGCTGAATGTATGACACATCTCAAAATTAAAAAAACAGCCTGAGCAACAGAAGAAGAAAACAAAACACAGATTACCTACACATTTACACAAAAGCAAAGTTAATTTCATCTTTTAAGGATCCAGAGAAAGAAAATCAGGTCAAAATCAAGAGAATGACTTACATTTGTGCTTAAATACTGTCGCCGAATTTTTTCTTGGAATGGGCAGAGCTTTGTAACCTGGAATCGTTCCAAATTACTTTTCATTTTCACTACCTGAAAATGATGAGTAATAAGGATTATAGAGAAATTGCAAACTCTATTACATTCTCTATTAGAAGGTTACTTTCTTTTTGAAAACAAAACAAAAAATGCCAAAATGTTAATCGGCTTTACCAGGTGAAGTAAGCACCTAGAGCAGTGGTTCTCAACCTTCCTCATGCTGCTACCCTTTAATACAGTTCTTCATGTTGTGATGTCTCCCCAACCATAACATTATTTTCGTTGCTACTTCATCACTGTCATTTTGCCATTGTTATGAATCAGGCAACCCGTGTGAAATGGTCACTTGCCGCCCAAAGGGATTGCTACTCACAGGGTGAGAACTGGAACTGCTGACCTAGTAGAATTAAAGCTTTCCCCCCTTTTCTTAAAACAAAACAAAAACAACCCTCAGACACAAAGCAATAAATACTACAGGGTTGCTGTAGAAAAAAATTAAAAAACTTGGTCAAAGAAAATACAGGGAATCCAGGATGGATGAGCCCTATAGGACCAGTGGTGTGAGTGGCAAAACAGGGAGGGTAAAGGGAGA
>NW_022103958.1:33779681-33837863 GCF_000313985.2 Echinops telfairi
AAAAAAAATAACCGGAAAAAAAAAAAGAATTCATGCTGTTAATGCTTAAGCTCATAAATCATATTCATTCTTTTGTGCATGTCAGAAAAAAACGTATACACCAATACAAAATTACTGTTATCTTAAAATTTCATTTAGTCAGTAAATATTATCTATATTCCAATGCATGTATATAGCGAACACGTCTCAACCAATCTGCTTCTGATAGGAACTTGGGTCATTTCTCAACTTTCTTTTATCCAAGACATCTCAATGGCTAATTATTTACACACATTCTTATTCAATATTTCTTTAGGGGAAATACAGAAATGCTGCATTTCTGGGCCAAAGCACCTGAAAGAAAGATGGTGCCAGTCATGTAAGCAAAAGTTCTTGGCGACTCGGCACACCCCCATCACTGTTTCTCATTCCTTTGCACATAAGGGAAAAATGCTTCCTCATTACACCTTTGAAGAATTTACTTGACCATGATTAGGGTCCTGAACATTACCTTCGACTTACTGGGCCACTAACATTCTTTAAGAAAACTGCCTGTTAAGTCGTTTAGTGTGTGACTATTATTATTTGGCATTCCAAAAGTATTGTACCCTATCCCCCTGGTAACAGTTTTTTTGGACATATGATCCATGTACCACAACCAATTTTGGATCATGTTCTTCATTCTCTGCTCATTACTGTACACATTTAACTGATTATTAGTTCCCCATTACAAAATGGTTGTGGTGATGATTGGACAACTCTGTATGGTACATGGAGGTAGATTCAAGTCTAAAGCCGTGGGACCCTATTGTGGGATGGGTTTGGACTATGGGTTTCCTCAGTTATAAAATGGAAAATAATCAATGACTGCTCACGGATGCTGCCAAGTTTATGGGAAATGCAAAGTCCATGCTTCAATAGAGGGTTAAAAAAAAAAAAAAATCAAGCTTCAAAAGGAGACCTAACCAATTTACACAAAATAACCACAGCGGCACCAGGTGAAGGTGGCTGCTGATTCCAAAGCCAGCAGTTTGAGCCCTCGAGTTGCTCCACCAAGGCTGCAGCCTGGGAAACCCTCGGCCCTGCCCTCTCAGGGTCACAGTGAGTGGGTGCTGACTGGATGGCAAGCACCCACAGGCACCCCCACAGGCAGCCTGCCCGGAACGGAGGCTGACCTTTTCTTCTAGGAATGGTGTGTTAACAGGAAAACAGGACCAGAAGTGCCGCAGAAGTTCTCCAACAGCCACGTACAGATGCTTCAATTCAGACTGGATGTCATTTGGCACCATCTCTGCAATGGAAGAGGCCCACAGGACGAAAGCTAGTATCACAGGAGCATACTTTCTGAAAAATGACCGCTCAAAGAGGCTAAATCTAGAACCACTACCCTTGACATATGACAAACGAAGACAAGCAACTTTGATGTAAATCACTGATTCTGTGGCTGAGATCACAGAACTTGAAATTCCTTGGGATTTTTCTGGGGGATAATGGTATTTAATTTTACTTTCTATTGATGTGATAACTAACGATAATAAACCCCGCCCCCACCTCCTCTCAAACAATTTTATTAGGACCTAATCCAGACACCAGACCATTCTATAGTCCAGTCATACCCTTGGGATTTCTGAGAAACTTTCAGGTTCCTTGATCTGTTCTAACAGGTATGGGAGGAGAAAAGAGCCACAATACAATATTGCTATGATATACTAGAACAAGGTGACAGTTTGTAACCATAAAACGATTCTGAAAACTGCTTTTATCTAGATATATTTCAGTGTCCAGATAGGTAAACACAAATATCTCCCTCTATAGATCCAAGAAATACTCCAAAGGGGAGAACAATCCCCCCCGCAACCACCTCAAAATAAATACCCCTCCGAACTTGCTCCTAGAGCTCTGACAGCACAAGTGGTCCGCACGTACGGTTTATGGCTTGCTGTGTCCCTCCCTGCATAAGGGCTCCTCCAGGTGACAGGGCTGTGATGGTACTACTAGCAGCACTACTTGAGAGAACCTGAAAGAAAATAAAACACAGAAACGGCTTTCATTTTTTCACTTTTGGCATCTTATTCAACATTTCAGTTTTACTGCAACATTTTAAAACATGCAAGTCTTGCTGCACATCATTTATAGCAACCAGAGTGAACTGCTTTGCATTAGGCTACAATCTGTCTAGAAATAAAGTAACCACAAGTCTTCCAGCACCTGTCAAATCCACATACTTTGCTAGTGTTGCTTCTGGCTCAGTGACTATGGACCAGAACTACCCTCCAGGGTCCCCAAGGCTGTATTTTCCACAGAAGTATATCATTACATCTTTATCCCATGGAGCCACTCAAATTCTTATAACTCAAGGTAAAGGAACATACTTTAACATGTACCTTTGATCGCAGTTAGAAAACTGGGGGGAAAAAGAAAAAGAAAAATCCAAATAGCAGAAACATGTTGGAAACAATATTGACTATCAATATTTAGGGACATAACCCACCTACTAATTTAATGGAAAACTACTAAGTGCCAGGGACTTCAGCTACTTGAGAAAATCATTTGTAGAAGTTTGAGCACAAGTGAGAGTTTCATGAGCACACAGCCTGTGTGTGAGCGAGCTGGACTAAGGAAAATAAGCTACCATCAGGGAGATGGCACACACCATCGCAAATCAAGATCACGTGGAAGCTCACTTTATTTTATCCCTATACCCCTTCCACTGGTGGCTGAGCTTATCCAGGAGCCACCAAATTGCCACCAGGCACCAGTAACAGGACAGATAACTTTATTTTTTCCTGTGAAAAAATAAAGGTAAAGTACTTAAAATTGACCATGATTTAAGAGTTAAGAGGGTCTACTTTGGTGCTAGGACAAGAAAGAAGTGGTGAAATAACTCCATTAATTGTGTGTGCACGCACACACACACACACACACACATTTACTAGCTTTGTCTGCTAAGGAAACACCCGCGGTGATGCAGAAAAAGCTCTAGGCTGTTTGAACCCACAAGCTGCTGTGTGGACAAAAGAGACGGCTATCTGATTCCATAAGGCTTTACAGTCCTGAGAGGGGTGTCATGAGTCAAACAGACTTGAGGGTAGTGGGTTTGGTTTTAAAACTGAAAGTATAATTTATTTAGCACAAATATGTGTTTAAGTCTAATGAAAAGATCAGTTGTATAATTCAATCTGATTTTGCTTATAAGCTGAAGAAGGAACTATGGAAATTCTGGTCTCCAAAGAGTACCTGTTACTTACCTGAGTTAGTTTGGGTGTGTAAGCTTCCATTTCTTGTCTAATACTTTGAAAAGAACTAATAATGTCCTGACTTGTTGCATACTGTAGTGACTGGATTGGAGTTGGACCATGATAATACCTGAAGGTCAACACAGAAGAAATGACCAATCACATAAAATAAAGGTGCGCAACATCTGCCTTCAAACACAGTGATCACTATCAAGTTTTCTAAAACAAAACACTATAACGAGAATGAAATAATTTTACAAGGTTCTAACATAATGATCTAAATTTTATCTTCTTGACTTTGATCATTTAGGATCCTTGTCTGAGGCGCACAATGATAAAATGATTAAAATACAAACACTTAAACTTTCGGAATATATTCTGCACAGAGCTGTTACATATCACCTTCAAAGTACTCTACATTACACTAACACATCTGTCGAATCTGCGACTTCACTCTTGCCTAGCAAGAAAAATGTGTAGTATGTAAGCTTCGCCCAGCAGAGCTTTTTGCTGTGTTCTTTTTTCTTTCTTTTTATATCTTGGGGGGGGGACGGGGACGGGGACGGCGGTACCCCTGTATTCTGGTTCAAATTAATCTAAACTTACCTATCGGACTTCTTAAGGTTTAGAGCAATTGTTTTTATGGAATTATTTTTTCCCAAGTCTTCATATTCAATGGCCTCTTGCAACTTTGCCTACAATTAACAAAACACCAGTTGTCAGTAACTGTACCTGACACAGATAATGAACATGACAGGGGAAAAAAACACACATAAAGCTACAGAAGGGTATAAAACAAAGTCTTCCCACATGAGCCCAACTGTCTCGAGATGAAAACAACAGAACCAAACCAATTAATAGACTCATGTATTTATGAAGAGTACCTGTTTTCCCACAGTTCCACCACACTAATTATTACTGACCTTCTAATTATTGCCAATCTGGTAGTTGAGCCTTTTATCTTACTGCTTTACCCCCAATTAACAATTTAGTCACACTTTCTACAATTTTCTAATGGATGTACCTGTCTTAGGGGTGGCTGGGAAGGATTGGGTTGTAGAAATTCTGAAATTCTTAAGGAACTTATTTCTTTATTATGTTACAAATTATTTTTTTTCCAGACGGTTTTAAAATTTTAACTATAAAAAGCTACCAGTCTTTTATTTAAAAAAATTTTTTTTAAAACTTTTTTGCTAAAAGCTTGGATCCGCCTGAAATTATTTTGGAATAAGGATAAGGTAAGTAAGCTGTCTCTTTTTATTGCATGATGAACCAGTCATTCTGACATCATTTGTGGAATACTGTCTTTCCCCACCAATTTTGAAATGCCATGTTTAGCAACAATTCTTCTCAGTGTCTGGGTGTACTTCTGGTTTTACTAATTTGTCTTCTTCTGTGTTAGTAAACAAATTGCTTAGATGTATATAACTTTTTAATAAAAACACAGTAATTTTAAGTCACTTCAAGACAATACACAAGTATTTTTAAAAATCAATTCTGTAATACGAGGGGTAGTCCAAAACAAAACAAAAAGCACATCCCCCCCCCCCCAAAAGCTATGTATTTAATACAAACAACCTTATCACCTTCAAAGTACTCTCCATTACACTTAATACATTTGTGACATTTGCGATTCCATCTTGGAAACATGTTTCAAATTCATCTGTTTGAAAGGCTGACAGCACCTCCCTCACTTTTTTCTTCCTCTCTTCTACATCATCAAATCACTGTCCTTTCATGTCCCTCTTCATTTGGGAAAACAAAAAGAACTCGCACTGAGCAAGATCAGGTGTGTGGGTTAAGAAAAGTATGCTGTTTTTTCCCAAAAACTGGTGCACTGAGATGGCTGTGTGAGCAGGTGCATTGTCGTGGTGGCAAAACCAGTCCCCTATATGCCACAAATCAGGACTTTTTTGCCACACAATGTTATGCAATCTTTTCAGAACCTCTAAATAGAAAGCATGATTAACAGTCTGACCTGGTGGAACGAACTCCAAATGCACTATGAGTTGACATTTTGGGAAGCTGACAGACATCCAGAATGATGTTTGTCATCAATTGGCATTTCACTTTTTTTGGTATGAAAAAACCACTCGTACACTTGACTTTTCCCCATACCACTGTCCTTGTAAGCCCTGTTCAACTTCACAACATTTTCTGCAGCATTTTTCCCAAGCAGGAAACAAAATTTCACAGCTACTCGTTGTTCTCTTAAAGTGGCCATCACAAAAATGGAGGTTTGAGCGAAACTGCTTTTACAAAAAAATTCGCTGTGACCAGAGATAACACTCCCCTTCCCAGGCGACGCCACTGGGTACACTAACTCAGGGAGTTGCTTGATGCTTGCCTAGCGTGAAAAATGCGTACCATAAAAACACCACTCCACTCAGCGCAATTCAGTGTTTTTGGTACCCCTCATATATCCTTTACATGACTATGAAATTCTTTTCATTTGTCAATTTTCATTTGTACCCATCAAGCTTTCATAAAAACACGTATGTTACTAAATGTACTTCAAAAAGATCAATGTGAAACTTACTATTTTGGATTGCTCAAAGTTTATGTCCAAATAGTTCCTGTACAGTATAGGAACAAACCTAGAGCTTCAGCATGGCAGCCAAAGGCTAACACATCAATCAACCTTACTTTACTTAGTCAGTCATACATATTCTTTCAAGTCAATACGTGCCACCCAACTCCAAGCACATCACGTCTGCACTGCTGCTCTCTTCCCTAAGACGTACGTCCCCCACTCAGCGGCCGTAATAGTGCAAGTCCAAAACCTCGACTTCTGCCACGACTAGTCAGGTTATGCCAGACTAAATCACAAGTTCCGTAAGCACATGGACCCTTTCACTAAGACTTCTGAACAGAGTTCTACGTAATCTTTGTAATTAATTATTGATTTGAAAGATTATTTAAGGCTAGCACCTCTTATGAAAATTCAGAGAGAAAAAAAGATTATTGAAAATTTTTTCACAACCAAGAGTGGAGTACTTTAATACAACAGTACTGAAAAAGCATCACTTCTGAGATTGCTTCATTTTTTAAATAACACTTTAAAAATACTAATGACATTTAACTACTGAAACATATCAAGCAGAAAATTTTATTTATTTTTTTAAGCAGAAAATTTAAAAGCCGCCATAATCTCTTTACCAAAATATAATCATTTAGCATATTCTTTTGAAGGCCCGTTAAAATTTCGAATACTTAAAAAAAATGTAGTATTACAGTTTATAACATTTTGTGTACTTTTACTTAATTTATCATTAATCCTGCAGGTTATTAGGGGCATTAAACTTTACAAAATCAGGTGTCCCTTGAATTATACACATGTACCTTGGATATTATTTCTAATACTGCAATGAAGATGTATATTTATATCTTTGCACATCTTTAAATGTCCACAAGTAGAAAGCTGATAGATAAAAAGGCATAAACATTTAATATTTTGATCTATAATACTAGGAAGTATTAAATACTAAGCAGCAGTATTTTAGCTATTTTTAATAGCTATTATCATTTTTAGCTATATTTTTAGACATAATGGCTTTCTAAGCACATTTTACTATAATTTGATTTTGAAATAGGAGAAAGGACAAACACTTGAAGTAAGAAATGTCCAAGTAGATACCTCTCTCTGTCCATACTCCCCATTCTATATGAATTCTTCAAGATTTAATGTGAAGATATTTCTAGCTCTGAAATAATAGGGACAGATTACTTGAAAGCTGAATGGCAAGTCACGCTAAGGAATCCTCTTTTATTTATTTATTTTTTAAAAATCATTTTATTGGGGGCTCGTACAACTCTTATCACATTCCATTCATCCATTGTGTCAAGCACATTTGTACATATGTTGCCATCATCATTCTCAAATCATTCGCTTTCTACTTGAGCCCTTGGTATCAGCTCCTCAATTTTTTCCGAGGAGTCCTCTTTAGAAGGCTCCAGTTTAATCTGAATACTGAGTAGCTGGGTCAGAAGAATGAAGTTATATGCAACAATGATGAGTTAGCATAAAGCACTAGTAGTTGTATAAGGCAGTGGAGAAATATGTGTCCTAACTGGTCCAGACTTTTGCCCTTACCCTTTTGACTGCTGGCTGAAAGCAGTCTGCATCTCGGGAATTCCCATCCATGCCGCTGGGTTCACCGTTTTGTTCATTTTGTGCTTCTCTTAAAACAAAGAGGGATGGGAGAGGGGAAATAAATGTCAAAAAGCCACAAGCAGAACACCACAATTCCATTTGGATATTTGGAAAAGTCCAGCTATTGTGCCTTTGCATGTGTACTTAACTGTTTCTGGAGACCTGCTGCTAAGACCATGGCACTGTGATGGTTAAATCTCTTGATAATGGCAGCATTACTATTCTCCTTGATGGATTTAGAATTGGAAGTAGATGGCACAGAAGAAATGCCATAGCCCTATGAGAAAAAAAAGTAGTAGATTAAAAATAATGTTCTGATTTGTCTATTGCAATAGATGCTTCGAATTCCCAGATCCTAGAATTAGATGCAAAGAATTCCCAAGATGAAAAGACTAAGACCATATATACTCGAGTATAAGCTGACGCAAATATCAATAAAGGCACCTAATTTTACCACAAAAATGCATTAAAAATGTGCTGAAAAACTCGGCTTATATGAGTATATACGGTAATTTTCATGAGCATTGCTAAATACTTGTAGGCAAACATTAAAAAATAACTAATGTTCTGCACATAAAAAATTATAAACTATTACTTATTCCTCTTAGCATCACAAGGAAAAATAATCTTAAACTCTACATGTTTCCCCCGAGTTAGTTAATTGTGCCAGCCTGGCCGATAATCACATGTGGGTCTGGTTGAAAGGCGGAGGGATAAATGGGTGGTGAAGCCTCGCCTTTCTAGTTCTCGGGTCTCTTGTTTTTTGATGGTTGCACTGGGTGCAGCTGCCTTAGCAGTTCCCTGCTTCAGCTTGCAAGATGGATTTCCTACAAGACATCCCCAAGGAGAAGCCGCATGGATCTATCCCGATGCAGCCCTGGGTGCTGGAGCAGCCCTGTGGAGACCCCTGCTAGTGCTGAGATGCTTACACGTTCACTGACTCAGCTTTCCTCCTGCAGTCGGCATTATTGCCTCTGTTTTGTGAGGTGAAGGACTTTGTGGACTGGTGTTGGGTATGGGTTAATGTTGGACTTGTGGGCTTGGGCAGCATTGGGTTGGGATGTTTTCGTGATGTACATTTTCTTTGCATAAAGCTCTCTCTTATACATGAGTTGCTGTGGATTTGTTTCTCCAAAGTACCCAGACTAACACACCCCCTTTCTTAAAAGTAACTATTGATCTTCTGAAGAAATAGGTCACAGTGAAGAAAGAACAGAACCCAACTTGACCGTACACTCTGCAAAGCTAGAACTCAAATTTTGGCTTTTATAATTTTTTCTAAAACAGGTCTGCTGCTTTTTACCTACAGTGACCTTCTAGTTTACAGAATAGAACTACCAAGGTGTCCTGGTTTTAATAGTAACAGAAATAGATCACCAAGCATTGGGTTCAAGCCATTTGGCCATGTAGAGACCTTAACGTAAATCTAGCAAATTAATTAACCCACTTCAGTGCTGTACAACAATGAGGATGAACTGAAATTTTACAAAGTTGGTAACACCCTAGCCCTAACAACCCACTGCCATTGCAGATTTAGGCTAAGCTCGGCCCTATTGGACAAAATGGCTCCCACAGGGTTTCTGAGGCTGTGATTTTTATAGAAGCACACTGCCTCAGATTTCTCGCAAGGGGCAGCTCATGGGTTTGAACTGCTGACCTTATTGTTAGTCTTCACTGCTTACCCAAAAATTCCACCTGGGCTCCTAAGATCTGCCATGTGCTAAAGATATTTCTGCCTCAGAGCTTACATTGTTTTGAGGGATTACTGAAATTATCAAGTACAACAAGTTCTAAAAAGAACATTTGGAACTGAGAGGCCATTGGGGTCTGGTTTATGATAAGGGAAAATGGCCCCAACTTGAGGTAGCAGTAGGCAAGGTCCAGTGAAGCAGGGCATTGTATAAGTTTGGGTTATATTCTAAGTTCAATTAGAAGCCACCAAAAACAAACAAACACAAAAAACAACCCAAAAAGAAAGAAGCCACTGAAGAGTATTACTGAGAACATTGTGATCCAATTTGTAACTTACTGCTAGGGGAGAATGAGCAATAGACAAACGAAAAAGAGGAGGGAGGTCAGTTAGGAGGTTAACTCAAGCCGCCAAACCAAGGATGGTGGAAACAGGAAGGTGAAAGGTTGTCTGAAAACCTTCAGAGAAGCAGACAGATCAAAGATGGATTGTAGAAAATTGGTTGATAAACTGGATGTTGGAGGTGAGAAATGGGGGAGAATCATAAAGACTTATGGGTTTTTGGCTTAAGCAACCAAGTCCATGGTAATGCTTTTACTGCAATAGCAAAGACCTGGGGAGAAACCGGTTTATAATCATAGGAATTAAAGGTTCCATTCTGGACATGTTAAGGTGCAATGTCTGAATAAACATTTAATAGGAAATACCAAGCAAACAGCTGGAGATAGGATTTTGGGACTGTGGGGTGTGGGAAACAGAAAGATTTCTCCCAAGTTGTCTCCCCCAAATATATCCCAAACTCAGCTGCTTGCTATACGTGGAGAATGATGATACACTTGGGAGGTCAACAAAAGTAGGTCAGGGGTTATTCTCCCTAGGGGTTATCAGCCACCCAGAGCAAGCAGACACCACTGTTTATCTCATAAGTAGGACCCACTCCTTCTGATAAGGATAGTAGTTGACTACAGTATTTCCTTGTAGTAGACCCCAGGGAGGTCAAGCCCACCGAAGGGTGACCAAGGTTAGGCCACCATCATGAATCTAGGGTCCGCCCTTCTTGTCACATGTATATCCCTAGTCCCTCCCCTTCCTATCAAATGTACACCCCAAGCTCATCCCCTTCCTGCCACACTTAAGCCTATTGTACAGCCCCTTCTTATGATGTGTATGCCTATTGTACAGCCCCTTCCTATGATGTGTATGCCTATGTACTGCCCCTTCCTGTGATGAGTGGTTACCTGTAATCACGCCTCCCCCCACCCCCCTTAGTAGATATAACCCTTGGTTAGCAGTAAATGGGGTCCTCCAGCCTCCTGCTGGGTCTCTGCCCCACCTCGTCTCCGCCCAGGCTATGCACCGACCTGGCTGGTAAGATCATGGCCATCCACGAGGTGAGCATGCTACCATGAAAGGTGTCTGACTCCATTATTTCAATCTCTCTTCTATCCCTCATCCTCTCTATGACTTTATTATAATCTTTATATATCTCAACCGTACAATTGCGCTTACTGAACCCGTGATTAGTTGGAGGGGGGTTGGCATTTCCCCCCACACAGCGGGGTTAAAGCTAAAACAACTCTATTGCTATTCATTCTGACGCACAGCACCCCTGGCAGGGCAGAATAGGACTGCCTCCACGTTTCCAAGGTTGTGAAACTTCATGAAAGCAGAATGCCATCTTTCTCCCTCGAGTGGCTGCTGGGTTTGAACTGCCAGCTTCTCAGTTAGCAGCTGAGCACTTAACCCCTGTACCAGCAGGACTCCTTTAGGAGTTAAGATAGACCAGTGTTATTTGGGAGCTGCGTTCCATAAAATTCACAGCAGTGGAATAGAGAGGATGCATTCGGAGGGCCCAACTATAGTCCAGGACAGGTACAACGTTTGGAGGATGGTAAGGGAAGAGGTGACAGGGGATAGAGAAGCTCTGGTGGCAGAGTAGGTTGCTAAATGTAGGTCAGCAGTTTGAAAGCAGTTGCTCCTTGGCAGAAAAGCTTTCTTTTTGAAGCTTTCTGCTCCCATAAAGATTTGAAGTCTTAGAAACCCACAAGGGCAGTTCTTTGTCCTTTAGGGTCACTGAGCTGGAACACCTTGATGGAAGTGAACCTGGATTTTTTTTTTTTTTTTTTGAAAGAAGAGTCACCAAACATCAATCAACACACATTTCTAATAAGGAATTGCTTAAATGTTAACAAATCCAAACAGTGAAAAACCATGCGGGCTTGGGGTAGAGACCCAAAGCCCATCTGTAGATAATTAGACATCCCCTTACAGAAGGGCCACAAGGAAGGGATCATTCAGCCAGGGTGCAGTATAGCCCTGACAAAACACACAACACTCCTCTAGTTCTTGAACACCCCCCGCCCCTACTATCATGACTTCAGTTCTACCTTACATATCTGGTTAGACCAGAGTAAGTACATTGGTACAGATAAGAGTTCGCTGAATCCAGGACAGATAAACCCCTCAGGAACAGTAGTGGGAGTGGTGATACCATGAGGGTCGGGTGGGGGGTGGGGGGGAGAGTGAGGGGGGGAGAGTGAGAGAGCGAGAGCGAGAGCGAGAGAGAGAGTGTGTGTGTGTGTGTTGGGGGGGTGGTGGTGGTGTGTATTGGGGGAGAAAAGGGAATTGGTCACAAGGTTGGATATAACTCCCACACTTGAGGGGGACAAATAATAGAAATGTGGGTGAAGAGAGACAATGGACAGTGTAAGATATAACAATAATAATATATAATTGATCAAGGGGTCACAAGGGTGGGGGAGGGGGGAAAATGAGAGCTGATACCAAAGTCACAAGTAGATATACATTGTCTTGGGAATGATGAAGACAACATATGTACACGTGGTGCTTGATATAATTGGATTAAGGATTATTATAAGATCTGTTAAGAGCTCCCAATAAACTGATTAAAAAAAAACCACCCAGCATGCAGGCATTACAACATGCAGATGATAATGGTAACAGCATTATTCATTGAGCACTTAGAACCTACCAGGGGCACGCACAATCGTAGCAGGCTGACACTATTATATATATGCTCATTTTATAAGAAAACTCAGTAATAGTGGCTACAAATTAGCAGCATTCAGGCCAGTTTCATCTTATAGCTGATGTGAACAATTACAGTAATTTTAGCTTAGACTAATATTGATAAACAAAAGACAAAGAAAATTACAAAAGTGCATGCACAACACACCATTATTTTTACTTAAAAATAAACAACAAAAAGCATGGGGGGGGGGGGATTCCCATTGCAATAAGCTTCATCTCCTTAGGATGATTAGGAAAGCACACTTGTAATGTGTTGAGGTTCACCAAGGACATGACTAAAAGTCACCAAGGAACTGACTGACCTAAGCATCAAACATTGTTCTGTAATTTATAATTAGATTGTAGCACAACATTTTAACAATGGCTTTTCTTAATTAACATGCACCAATGTAAGGGGAAAAGGGTGTGAGCAAGTTTCTATGACCAGCAGGAAAGAAACCCAAAGAAGGAACACAAATATACTAACCCACATTCTCTGCCATCAGTCAATGAGATTCACAGTGACCTCATTGGACAGAGTAGAACTGCCCCTGCGGGTTTCAGAAGCAGAAACGCTCTTGTGTCCCAGAGAACGGATGGATAATGGGTTGGAACTGCTGGCCTTGTGTTATGTAACCTAAGGCGTGCACTCCCAGGGCTGCTTTAAGAAGAGTGAGAAAATGAAAGCATGCCAGTGAAGGGAAATGTCCTAGGGATAGGAGAAAGAGGTAGATACAATAGTTTCCCTTTTTGATGATTTTGTTTCTTTTTCTGTCCTTAATATGGATCTACATTCATTAGAGCAAGTGTAGGCTGAAGCGTGAAGCTGGCCTCATTAACAAGTTGTCTTCATTATGACTTGGAGAAATGCCAACAGTGGAGGTAGAAAATTCTTTAAAAAAAACAAATTACTAGTTCATATGAGAATTTCCATTTTTGAAGGCAATTTTAAATGCGAAAGATACTACTGAAAAGTACTCTGACAAGTCACTGCGAACATCTGAGGTCCGTTTGTTTTGCTTTCGTTTAAGTGTGACATTTGCACCTAAAGCAATTTAAAAATTGAAATTCTTGAAGACCAGGAAAGGACTTTTCAGATACATCAGTGTTTCCCAAATGGGTAACACCTCCCTGTGAACAACCCAGGGGGACTGCAAAAACAGATGTGTACATTTTATCGGGGATTATGGGCTATGGTACGAAAGTTTTTAGGGGGGAGGGAGGGGAAAAATGAGCAAATGATATTGAGGGCTAAAGTAGAGGGCAAATGTGAGATTGATGAGGGCAACAGGTGTACATATGTGCTTGACTCAATGGATGTATGTATGGTGTGTTAAGAATTGTACGAGCCCTCGATAAAATAATTTAAAAAAAAAAAGAATAACGAGGGTAACAAACGTACAAATGTGCTTTATACAATTGATGTATGGACTGTGATGAGTTGTATGAGCCCCCAATAAAATGACTCTAAAAAAAGTTTTTAATTGCCAAGGGATGCTGATTACTTTTTTTCTGGCAAGGGGTGGCAAGTCAAATAAGTTTGGAAACGTAGGTGATAAATTCTTTCATGCTTCTTACCTCATCTAACGGCTTATCTTCCAAAGCTGTTAAATCCAGGAGTGGGTTTTTCACTCCTAATGAAACCATTGTTTTTAATCCTAGAAAATCAACAACAAAAAAAGTTGATCCAAGCCTTAACTTTGCCAGAAATTAAAAAGAAAACCAACCAACCAGTGGCTCAAATGATGAGAGACCATAGTGCAAGTGTCTCAGGGAGAAAAAAAATTACCTTTTTCATCTATTTTGGCACATTCTGCAAATAGGTCTTTTGACCCTGAATTCAGTCGATCCCGGTGAAAATAATGGGACTGGAAGAAACGTGTCCAGAATTCCTTTTCTGTCATGTTGTGGGGGACATTTTCTGCATATTTCATTTTTACTAGGGGAATAAAAAACATCACCAAACCAAAAAAATCAGCCATTTATGGAGTTTTCATTTTTCAAAAGCTCAAATTAGACAATGAAAATACAGACAAGTAGCAAAACTGGGTTATGAATCCTGTCATATATTCTAATCTAATGATGAAGATGAACCACCATTTGAGAGATTAGGGAACGAATCTTGAAAAATCATGAACTGACTGCACCAGGAGAGTTAGTAAGGTTAGCCACCACACCAAGTACATATGTGTCAAGAAGTATGTATGTCTGGTGTCAGACTCGCCGAGTTGGCTTGCTCACTCATTTCCACCTGTGTCCTTTTCCTGGTCACTGTTGTTAGGTGCTGGAAATGAAAAGCCCGTTACACTTTCTGGACTGTAGATGCACGCAGTTCTTTAGAGGCTTGTTCAAAGCCTGGGCACAGGTTCAAAGCACAGTTTCTTGAGTTCCAAGTTCTAGCTCAGTCACTTACTGTCTGTGTGAAATAATTCTCTCTACATCTTGATTTACTCATTTATAAAAAAGGGGCAGCAATAACACCTACCTCACAGAATTACTATGAAGATTAAATGAGTTAATAAGACAAAGTTCTTTCAGCAGTGTCTGGCAAGTATAATGTATTACGCTGTGTGCCAAGCCGATTCTTAGTTGTCATCCTAAAGGACACAGCAGAAAGCCCCACAGGGCGCTGAAGCTGTCCTCTTTGTAGAAGCACATCACCAGGCCTTTTCCCCCGTGGAGTTGCTGGGTTGATTCAAATGGCCAGTCTTTGGGTTAGCAGTCCATTGCTTACCTTCTGAGCCCTCAGGGCCCATTAGACACTGTATAATTATGATATTCTCAGGGCAATATGGAAATACCAACAATACAGTGATAACAGGCAAACACCAGTTGTGTGAGGAAGTCAGGCTTTTGCAGGGGTGGTAATGAAGTGATGCTTGAGCTGAGCTTTTAGGGACAGAGGTTTCCTAATGACTATAGATGCAGGCGTGCGACGAGGGAGCAGCATATAGTGGAGGAACACTTTGCAGAGTTGAAAAGAAGACTGAAGTAGGGTTGGCCACATCGCATAAAGCACTAGGGCTGGGATCAAGAAATGTATCCTTTTAGGGTGGTTTTTGGCACAGGAAACAATTTATGGGTTAGATAGTTCACTCTGGAGGTAGCCTGAAGGATGATAAACATTAGTGCTACCCACTGACTCAAGTTTTATGAATGCCTCTGGACACATTCTGTCTCGGGTATGCTGAGGGCTTCGGTTTAGGAATCACTCATGGAAAGACTGGCAGTGACATCAGTGAACCGATAACAGGACATCCTTTATACAGTGTCAGCCATTTATCAGGTCAAGGTACTTTATAAAGAGTCTTGTACTTAACCAGAAACAAATATAAAGCCTTTCGTTTTTCCCATGGATATACTATAGAACTCATCAAAAACAAACATCTGAATTACATGGAAGAAATGATTCCTCTTACCTGCCGGATAGGTCCTAAATATGGACTCAATGATATCGGTGGTTAAATTGTATCTCAGACCATTACAGCCATCTGTTTGAGGCCGGACATCAGCCTAAAATAAAGACCACACATTACTCAGGACACCAGGGGAAGATATCTATATTCCCCAATCCTTTCTGAGTAACATGCAGGGACAGTGTATCCTTCAGCTTTACTCTGACAGAGACAAGGCTCAATGATTGGCCTGGTTCACACAGCTTTAGGGATCCGTACAATCAGTTTATCAGAATCCAATATGGTCAAATGGGTCTCAGCGTAGTCCAAGGTACAGACAGTGGAGTTTTAACCTTAAACTTCGGTAGTTAACAAAACTACCACCAACCCTGGTTACTGAGAAATTACATTGACATTATGTGGTTTTAGAAAGTTACCAAACACAAAATTCATATTAAAATATACTGCATACACCTAAAAAATACTTTATAATGGATACAGAATTTGCCATTGATTTAAGGAAACGTTGAACCTTATAGAATGGGCATTGCTAACATCTACATACGTATATCAGAGTTTTCCACACAACATGCCCCTCCTCAGAAATCCAGAAGGGTTACATACCAGAAATGCTGCAGAAATGCCAACATCCTGCTTATGATTAGATGTGGAAGAACTGTCTGCTGTATTCACATTTAAGCGATTGGCCCAGAAATCCTCAGCACTGATCACCTGACTCACAACAAGGTCTTTATAAAGCTGAAACAGAACAGGGTCTTCTTGTAGCATTCTGGTGAGAGAATATAATGAACATATTCAACTTCTGGAAGGAAACAATACTCAAGCTGTAGTTGGAAAGATTCTAATGATTGAACACAGTTTTATTTTGTGGTTGAACAGCAAAAGCCAACTCAGCTCCTTTTTATCCCCCGTAGTTCATTCCGTAGTAATCAGAGACCTTTTGGGTAAAACCAAGACAGTGAAAGTAAATGGAGCAGTCTAAAGAACAAAGGCTAACCCCGTTGAGTAGGAACATTTAGTTTTACTCATTTCTGCAGCTCAGTGACACAAAGGTTCCTGTGCTTTTGTAGTACTGTGTTGCGTACTCTTTTGCACATAAGGTGAATGAGAATTAGAGGCAGTGTTCCTGAGATGTCCCGCAACCGACTTCTCATGGTTATGTGCACTTGGAATTATAAGCACCAATGGCTTGAACAGTATTAATGGAATAATTCATCTCATTATTTTACATGGTGTCTCACTTTTTCATAATATGATTTCTTTGAAGTATCTTACTCACAAATACCTGCTTCTTCAAACGCAACAAATGGTTTCTTCTAATGGCTTAATCTCTTCTAGCAGTTTAATAGCTTCTCAGTGACAGACAACAGGGCAAAGGGCTAAAAGGACATCAGCACTGCTAGTCATAGGTTCTAATCTCAGTCCTGAATCGAATTAAATGTTAGTGCTAAGGCAGTTATGTTCTGAGTTTTTGCATTCTCATACACGTAACATAAAATAACAACAACCCCACATGTTCCCTTACATACTAAAAGAAACTGTACCTGAAACACCCCGAGAAGCTATTATGAAACTGAAGGACAGAAACAAATGCTTCCCCTCTTGGAGCCAAATATTTTACATACACTTCTAATTTTCAAAACACTGATGAGGTTGCTATCAAGGTTGCTGTGTGGTAGGTTACTACTAGGAGGAACCTGAGGCTCAAAGTGATGACACAATTTGCCCATAGCTGCACAGCTAATAAGATGCTAAAGTTAAACCCAAAGAGAAGTAATTCAGTATATTCCTACATTATACTACAGTAGCACGGGGTGTGTGAACTAATAACAATTTATTAGTACTATACGGCCTCGTCTTCTTTTCACTGCTATTGAGTTGATGTTGACTCACAGAGACCCTACAGCCCTATAGGACAGGCTAGAGCTGCCCCTGTGAGCTTCAAAACCAGTGGTTCTCAACCTGTGGGTCACAACCCCTTTGGGAGTTGAAAGATTCTTTCACAGGGGCCACCTGATTCCTAACAGTAGCAAAATTAGTTCTGAAGTAGCCAACGAAAATAATTTTATGGTTGGGGGCGTCACCACAACACAAGGACCTGTATTAAAGGGTCGTGGCCTTAGGAAGGTTAAGAACCACTGTTCTAGACTGTAACTTCTTCATGGGAGTAGAAAGCCTCATCTTTCTCTGATGATCGGATGGTGTTTTTAAACTGCTGATCTTGTGTATCATAACCCAACACATAACCAACATGCCACCAGGGCTCCTATTATATATAAGGCCTAGTATCTCTGTAAAAGACATTTCAGTCCCTGTTACCTGTTTTTCTCTTCGAGTTCCTTATTTGCTTTCCTCTTGAATTTGGGAAGCAACTGCTGGAGAAGGTCTTTGACAGCATCTCGTTCCTTCACTGCAGTGCTTTCACTGGAGAAATGGAAGTTTGTTGTGTCCCCTGCATGCAGGACCAGCTGAAGCTGAATTTTAGCTTTTCCTTCTGGACTGATTTTCTGGCCTAAAAAGCAGCACACGAATTAGATCAGCACACGAATTAGATCAGGAATTAGATAATGGAATCGGTTACCTATCCTCTCAGTAAGATTTAGTTTTCCTCTGGGCTTTAGCTGACTTGTTCCAATTTTGAAGTATTTGTAGAAATAAATGGGTCAGAATCCCATATAATTAAAGCAAGGCTAAACAAAGTCACTGCAAACATCCTGCTGCTACCTCTGGGTACTAATGGGTTTTTGCTTCCATTCAATGGGGGTAGATCTTTTTAAAGCTTTCTATAACACAACTAGGAGCCTTGAACACATCCTGGACAGAATGCTCCCAATACCACCAAGAATAAAAATGAGTTTTCATTAATTACAAAAGGGAACTATAATGTTGGTGACTCCTTTAACTAAATGATCAAACAGCCACATTTAAGGTGGTATAACCTGACATCATATGCTTTTTGAGGTGATGAATTAAGAGATAAATAACCACTGATGATGCATTCTTGCCTAGGTTTAACTGGAATACCATCATGTGTTTGGATCTTTGTAAGAACTATAGATGTAGAGAAACAATTAAGCAAAATTAAGCAAAACCTTGAGGAGACAATCAGGCACACTTGTATAGTTTTAAGGAAACAAAAGATATAACTACATATATTCATCTAGATTGGATACTGATTTCAAAACAAAACACTTTACAGCTATTAAAGACATTACAGGGATATCCAGAATAATGTAACAACGGCCTGGGTACTTACTATTAAAATTTCAATGGTGTGATATCATAGGCAACAAAGGTGCATAGACACATATATAGAGACAGCACACACAATACAGCAATTATGGCACATGTTAAGAGATGAAGTATCTTAAATAACTTACAGTAAGCTAGCATGCCCCACTGTTTCATTCTTCCATATCAGACTACCATACCTTTTGCTGTACTTTTCCTTAGTTACTGGTTTTATCTTTGCTCTATCTTACGTCGTCCCTGAGGGGGCTCCTTCTGAAACTTTCTGACTAGTTAACTTCAGCCATGGTAAGAAATAATGCCAATTTCTATTTTAGTCAACATTCAGTGGTTTCTTTCAGAAAACAGGCTTTCTTTTACACATTAAAACTGAAGATGGACATATTTGGATATACTGTTCTCTACCCACTGAGATTTTCTGAGATAAGAACATTCAGTGTAACTGCATTATAAAGTTACAGGGCTATCTTTTGAGCTAAGACAAAGGACAAAAAAAGGAGGGGGAGAAAGGCAAATACAGGCAGTTCCTAATTTATGAGATTACAGTATTGCAATGTTGGTTCTTATGACTATGATCAAGAACTTGTAATACATTTGTTCCACACACAGTTTTCAAGGTGGTACTGTTGGGAAGAGTACAGCTAGAATGCTCCTGATCAGTGAGGACTGTGTTTCACGCATTCTGCACATGTTACCAGAAGGGACCAGTCCCCAGAGGACAGCATCATTGGTAGAGTCGGGGAAAAGGAGAAGACTGATTAAATGGATGGACACAATGGCTGCAACAAGGGGCTCAAACGCAGCAACAATTGTGAGCATGGCACAGGCGCATGCAGACTTTCAATCCTCTGAGTTGGAACCGACTTGAAGGCACAATTTTCAGCATGAAAGACCAATCAGTGTAGGCAGTAGAGAACTAGGGTGAATTTTTTCCATTTTTATTTCTTTTTCTCATGTCTATCCATATAGGATAGGTAGAATAACCAAGCAAGAGACAAAAATGGGGCCATCAGCTCTGGGGTGACATGGGAGAGGAGGCGGTGGGAGAAAGGGCGGAGGGAGCCAACAAACCCAGAGACAAGGGAACAATAAGAGATCTAAAATTGATGACGAGGAGGTCGTAGAGTGCTTAATGAGGTTGGATCAAGTGCAGTGCAGCCAAGAGAAAGTACTGAGAGTTTAAAGAAGGCTGAACATGATAGCAGGACAGGAGGAAAGTAAAAAGTAGAGGAAAGAAGTAGGAGACAAAAGACATTTACAGAGGTATAAATTTAGGAATGTATATATGTAAATACATTAACATAAAATGATAGGGATAAAAAAAAACCCCAAACAAAAAAATCCAATAGGGATATAGGTCTATGTAAATATATTTAAATGTTAAGCAGTAAGGTAGCAGATGGGCATTGGGCCTCTATTTAAGGACTTCCTCAGTGCAAGAACAGGTTCTAATAACCTGTCATTCTGTTATGCTCACCTTCCCAACATAATCGCTGAAGACAAAACAGGTGCATAAGCAAATGTGGTGAAGAAAGCTGATGGTGCCTGGCTATTAAAAGATATAGAGTCTGGGGTCTTAAAGGCTTGAAACTAAGCAAGCAGCAATCTAGCAGGGAAGCAGCAAAGCTCAAATGGAAGAAGCACACCAGCCTGTATGATTACAAGGTGTTGACAGGATAAGGTACCAGGCATCAGAAGACCCCAAACAAACAAATATATCAATACAAATTATGGGGGTTAGGAGTGGAGACTCAAAGTTGATCTGCACAAAATTGGACATTCCGTCACAGAAGGGTCACAAGGAAAGAACGAGATAACCAGGGTGCAGCACAGCACCAATGGAACACACAATATTCCTCTAGCTCTTTAATGCTTCCTCCCCCATTTTATCATGACCCAGTTCTACCTTACAAATCCAGCTAGACCGGAGCATGTACACCGGTACAGATATGGGCTCTGGACACACAGAATCCAGGACAGATAAACCCCTCAGGAACAGCAGTGGGAGTGGTGATACCATGAGGGTAGGGTGATGGGGTGGGTGGGAGAGGAGGAGGAATGGGAACTTACTAGACTACAATGATGTATAACCCCCCAACCCCCACCCCTGTTGACAGCAGGTGGTGTAAGATATGAAAATAATAATTTATCAGTGGTCCATGAGGGTGGGAGGAGGGGAAAAAAAGAGGAGCTGATACCAAGGGCTTAAACAGAAAGAAAGTATTTTGAAATTGATGAGAGTATATGTATAAATGTACTTGATATAATTGATGTATGGATTGTTATGTGCTGTAAGAGCCCCAAATAAAATGATTTATCAAACAAACAAAAAAACTATGGTGAATTTTAAGCTTTATTTTTTTGTGGCTAACCTGATTTTAGCACGGGGCAACGGAGAGCTCATCTTGGTCATTTCCAGCACATCCCCGGACTAGGGCAGCTGGTCATACCTATGAGACATTTGTAAACTGAACTGCGCACTTGATAAGTTGAGGACGGTCTGCTTTTGGAGGTGTCATGTTGTTTGAAACCTAAACAGTATTTGATTTAGGAGCAAAGTTTCTTTGTAGGGTAAGAAATGAATCTATAGTAATGGTTGGTTAAGATAACCCAATTTGTCAAGTGCTTTATTGATTGGTCTATCCTCAACGTCCTCTATCCAAGGGGGAGTGGGGTGAAATGCATAAAGTCCTTTAAGAGGAATTTCACAGTAAAGGTTCTAAATCTTAGTATTCACCGGGTATTTCTAAACCTGATTATTATTGGGCTCTGGCAGTTTCATAATGTACTGTCAACTCGAGTGAAGGGGTGGGGTCTAGCCTGTCATTCAGGTCATAGTCAATGAAGCCTCTGTGTGGGAGTAGACTTCTCCTGTGGATTCTGGGATATTCTGTCTTCATCCCTGGAGGTGGGACACACAGAATCTGTCTGCTGGACAGTCCTGTTGCCAAGCCATATGGAGCTGTGCTGATTGCAGCCAGAGCCCTGGAGCTGGAGGAGGCACATGCAGACCCATGCCAGCACTGAGATGCTTCCACTGCCACTGGATCCCACAAGACTTTCCACCCACTGGCCTGTGATCTTCCTGCAGTCTACATCCCATCATTGTATGTGCTGCAAGTGTCTGTAGAAGAATTTATGGACTAGTGTCGGACATATGGGCTGATATCTGACTTAGGGGCTAATATCAAACTTATGCACTTGATATGGACTAGGCTGGGATGTTTTCTTAATATAAGATTGCTCAGTTATATACAGCTTTCTTATACACATGATTGTCTCTGGATTTGTTTCTCTAGTCAACCCGGACTAACACATGGGTCATACAGTATCATGTCCTCAGGGTAATCAGTTCAAAGTTCACCTTGCAAATTTGAAAAGAGGATTTTGATCCTAACCTTCACATTAGAAAAAAAATTAGAACTAAATTACATATGTTCTATTTAGATTCAATATATTTCAACAAATGATAGTCATATAATCAGAGATTAATCAGAAAAGTTATTTAAATGGTACATTTTTAAAATAGGGCAATTTGGTATTCGTTGACATTTTAAATGCATGAGCCACTTGAACCAGTGTGTTGAAGGGATGTACACAAGTTCAGAAGTCTACACAAGTTCAGAAAGGTATTAAGTGTACAGATCTAAACTGCACCACTATTTGCAGCAAAAAAACCTGGAAATTTCCTAAATGTTCTTCAACAGTTGACTATTTAAATATTAAGAATGTACATCCATTCTGTGGAGTGTTATGCAATTCATAAAATAAGGCATATGTAATCTATATGCAATACATATATATAAAACTGTAACACTATTATTTGAAAAGTAAAAAGAACAGTGTACATGCTGCATTTCCATTTTGTAATTATTTCTATTCGGTTTAATTTTTGTTGGCATAATTTTAAAAACCACTTATTCAATCTTATGCAATTAACAGCAAATATGATCTACATTAGATATTCATACATAGCTGACTTACATTTTATATCTGCATACATATGGCTGATTGTAAACCTATCTTTGCCTTCAGGTGCCCAAGCAATTCTTTCTGCCATGAGGTATAGCGCTCCATCTTGCTTCTTTTGGCGCACTTTCTTTACAATCAGTAAAACTTCTTCAGATGAAGTTGCCATGACGTCTAGAAGGTACCAACAGAGGGGAGGAAAATGAGGAAAAAACCCACTTCCTTGAAATCTGCTGTCAATTAAGCTAGTCAAGTTCATAAAGAAAGACATAAAGGTAATACAGAGTATCATCAATACTATGGAAAGAAGTCACTGTTGGGATGGCCCTTCGAAATTTAAAATCCAAACAATAGGCAATTACCAAAAGGAGGGGGGCAGTCTCTTTGCTCAAAGTTGAAGGCAAAACTTATACGGCATTATTCCTTTAAAACCAAACTTCACTTTACTTCCATCATATATGTAAATTTATTTAATACTTACACTTACTGATGGAGCGCAAAGTTAACAGTCTTTAGTATGAGTTACACCTCAATATAAAGAAAATAAAAATTCTCACAAATGGATTAATAAATATAAGGGAAAAAACACTGAAGTTGTCAAGTATTTCATTTTATGTGGATCCCACAATGAACACTCATGGAAGCAGCAATCAGTAGTCTGCAACTCGTACTGCAAAAATCTCTTCACAGTGTTAAAAAGCAAGGAAGTCACCTGGGTGACTAACGGGAGCTCGCCTCAAGTATTTTTAATTACCTTACACGCATCTGAAACCTGGACAAGGAATCAGGAAGACCAGAGACAGTGACATAAAGGACTTCCATGAAGAAAACAAACTCTCTCAGAAAATCTCTCACAGTGGGACACACCTTTGTCTCATGTGCTTTGGGCAAGTTGTCAGGAGGGGTCAATCCTTGGGAGACACTTGAGAGAGAAGGCCTGTGAGCTAAAAAGAGTAAGTCCCTCAATGAGACAGACTGACACAGCGCTTAACAGAGGGCTCTAACATCAGACAGATTTCCAGGAGGATGCAGTACTGGCAGCATTTCATTCTCTTGTACTTAAGGTTGCTGTGTCAAAACCAATTAGATGACACCTAACAACAATGGGTCATTAGACCGCAAATGATTTCAATGTTTTCTTAGTTGTCTTACATTTATTTTACAATGAGAAAAGTAGTTATTAAAAAGGTCTTCCAAAGGGATTATTCCCTATCAAACTGTTTTTAAGGTAACAAGGGAAAGTTTAGGGTCATTGTGGGTAAAAATTAAAATGGTATTTCCTATTTTCACTTGTTATGTTAAATTTTTATACTATGTATGGTATGTATCACTTATTTTTAAAAGTTTAATTTATAAAATGGTAAGTAACCATCAAATACTTTATTATCACAAAATTATTATAATAAATAGCTACTTTTAAAAAGCCATCTGGAAAGCTTGACTCACATATATTTTAGGAAACATGAATTACAATGTAAGCAAGACAGGGGGTGATTTGTTGAGGATCCGTGATGAAGTATGTCATAGTTGGAAGAGCAGCAGTAAGTCCAGCTGAGAGAGCAGGTTTCCAACTACGCTTTTAAAGAGTGGGCTGGGCTGGGGTGGGGGTGATTGGGGGAGGGTGTTTTTCATCCTTTCTGAATTTGGAAGGCAAGGAAGAAAAGAAGACAGCAGAAGTTGGAGGACAAGTTAAGACTATAGAACCAATTGTTATTAGAATCACCTACTTTAAATCGATATTGGGGAAAAAACGCACCACCTTCCTTGCCATATATAACATGTAAAACCATTCATATTAAAATCCATTTTAGCAAACATTAACAAAACAAATAATTGGAAGTTATCCAACACCATGTATTACTAGTTGTTTCACAGTTAATTTGCTTGGTAAATCCTTCTGCTCAATTCCCAGGGCAGATTGTTTGAGGGTGAGAGTTCAGTAACCACTGCTTGGGAGCTAACAGAACTCTTATGAGACACAGAATTAAGAAAAGACGGGTATATGTACATTTAAATAAACCAGCTTAGGTGAAAACCTAAAGGATTTTCTACTTTATGAATTAGTCTGTCAAGAGACTTCTTTAAATAGCAAGATCTTCCAGTAATAGCATTAAATACCTGCCGTTAACCAATTCATCTGCACACAGAGAATACGCTTTCCCCTTCCCATCAACTGACGTTTATTCATTTTTTTCATTTCACTATAAGCTCCAAATGTACTAGGTAATTTATCGTAGCTATTATTCATTTATGCAATTCTCTCCAGTGTTTGTCTCCCCAGAAAGTCTAGTTTTCTGTGTTATGAATGGACAATGCTTCTGACTGCCATCAAGTCCACTCTGACTCATAGTACCCTAGTACAGGGTACATCAGCCCCTGTGGGTTTGAGACGGGAACTCTTTCTGGGAGTAGGAAGCTTCATCTTTCTCCTCACAAGGGCAGGTGTTCAAACTGCTAACATTGTGGTTAGCAGCTCATTTCACCCAAAGGGCTCATTTCTAAGATAACTTTTACTCTCCTTTAAAGTTATGTAATTTCCCCCTCATTTTGAAATGAATGAGCCAACCTCTACTACCAACAAATTCTTCCTCACAATTACCTTCTGGACAGGAAGCTTTTAAATCACTGAAAATTCTTTGAGCCTTTTCTAGGACTAAAATAAGGTAGTAAATAAAATTGTTCACACAGACTCTAGCTACCTACAAATTCGACAAACTTGGGAATATAACTCATTTGTATGCCACGGACTGCCTATACAAACCCTTAAGCTTCGTGAGGGAGGGTGAGGGCCGCTCACTGATAATAAAGCACTCAGCTGTGTCTGGCCCATATGAAGGGTCCAAAAACATATCCGTTAATTTAAGATCATTGCTGTTACTCGGGGTGAGACAAGGTCGAGACACACGAAAGATCTTTGCTCCTATCTCCTCTGCAAAATTCCAGAAAGCGTGATAGATCTGAATTCACCTAGCAGTATACCGTTTTCCACATATACCAATAATTGGCTCCTGCCTTTACAGGGAAACAGAATTTGAAACTGTTGAGCAGAAATCTGTGTCACTGCATCTCTGCATTTCCATTATCTGCATTCCTCTTTCAAGTGTGTAGAAATAAATGGGATATGAGGCAAATGTACCACAAGTTTCTTAAACCTTACACAGAGAGGTATATTACTGGAATGAGAGTTATTCCCTCTGGTAGAACGCAAAAGGAAATTCCGAATTCTGCTAGTCACTGGCAATCCAAAAATGTTTTAACCTTTGTTAGTACAGCACTAGCAGGAGTAAGAGCTGAGAAATATGTAAAGAATGGTCACAATGTACTGTTTAAAGGCCAGTTACACAAACAACTAAGGGTGATGTGGCAATTTTAGGATCATGTACCTTTTCACTTTACAGCGGTGCAGGGAGAGGCAGGAGGAGGAAAACGCAAGGTAAAGGAGGTATGTGCCTATAACTACTAATAAATACTGTGTGTTAATAGTATGTTATAATAGCAAGAGATGAGCAGTTAGCTGGTAACCAAAGTGGAGAAAGGAGGGCCTATCAGGCCTGCACTACCACACTGAGGGCACATTGAGATTTTGACTTGGGAAGGGCACTGAAAGCAGGAAGTGAGAGAGCAGGAAGTGTAAAAAGACATTCCCTATCCCCACATAAAATCAACAGAGTCCAGAAATGGTGGGAAAACTCAGGATATACGAGACAATATCTTGATGGTAGGAAAAAACGGGACAGAGAAATTGGCTTTAGGGTGGAACCACATACCAGATACAAGGCACAGACCTTGAGGGCTGCACTAATCATTCTAGTAGTTCTACAGTGCATGCTCCCTACCTGCTTACATTAAAAACAAACAACCATTTCTATTGTAATTGTATCTCATATCATCTAGGAGACTTAAATGTCAGCTGCTGCACTGCTAAGGGTCAGCTGAGTGAAGGAAACAAACCAGGTTTATTAATGGTTCCATTCTACCCATTTGTCCTTTAAGGAAGAGCTGTGGCAGTCTGCTTCTGTAAAGATGATGGCCCAGGAAATCCAATGGGTCAGTTCTACTCTGTCTTACAGGGTTAGTGAGTCAGAATTGATGGGATGGCATTGGGGTTTTTGGTTTTGTTTTAAATAGGCACATACCTCTAACCAGAATCTAGTCTTCTGTAAGCTATAAGTCTGCTACTAAAGGTTACTGTCTAGTCTGTTGGTAACTCTCCTTTTAATTGCTCTTTGGCTTTTCAAAATCCATTTTAAGGGCTGGCAATTTTGGCTTAATTACCAAAGTGCAGACCAGCAGTTTTCAAACTGTATTCCAACAAGATGAATTTAGGATAGAAGGAGGCTGAGTAGGACAGTCATGCTACTGTCCCCACTCCCCAACGCAAACGCAGTTCCACCAACACGGACAACGTAACCCATTGGGATTCCAGATAAGGCTTCATCGGGGAAATGGTTCCACTTCTTTAAAATGTTTGAAACTCAAAAGCCTGGGTAATGAGAATATTGGCTTGTGTGGAACCAACGCTAACTGTGAAGCCTTACTTCAAATCACACAGCTTCTGCATGTTTGAAAATTAGGTCTCCTACTGGACAAAAGATAAGTATTTATATTCCTCTTTTTACAATGGGCATTTAAGAGAGTATCAATTCTACCTCTGAGAACACCGAGAGAATATACATCAACTAAGTTTCCATGTGGAGATTTTTCATTGACGATCAAACTGGGAAGTGACCAAATTGGGAGGGGGGGAGGGGGACGGACTGGACTGGCACACGTCTGAAGAGTGCTAAGGTTTAAAAAGCGGTAGGACTGACAGGTGGAGCAAACGGTGTGTAGACAGGAAGGTGTTCCTCTCCAACGGAAACCGAAAGATCCCATAGCACATGCCCTAGCGGGAAGGGCTTCTCTGGCCGGGAGAGGCCTTCACGTCTGATTCTCAGGACCCAAGGTTGATCGGGCTTCGGCTAAGCCTTCGAATCCTTGCCCCTAACAGATGAACACGATTCACATGGGCAAGGCCATTAGGGGTCCCTTTACCGTTTGGGGATAAGAACGGGCAGCCGGGACACAGTCCCGGGAGCTGTGGCGATAGCGACAGCGGCGCTGGGAACTGCTGGGGTCCGTGCGGTGCTGCGGAGCCCCTGGGCCTGTCAGATTCTCCGCCGCCCGCCCACCCTCATGCTGGGGTATAAACTTACCAGGTCGGAGCTACGGCTCTGGATCGAGAGTCAGTCCTTGGGCCGGGTCGAGTCGCGTTCCACCGCGCTTAGAGCCGCCGCCCGCAAGAGGCTGAAGCCCAGCAGCCGTCGCCGCCAGCCGCGCCTCTGTTACTAGGGGGTCTCGCCTCCATCGCTGGCTGCGAGAACTCCAGGGGCACGTGACCGGAAGTGCGAAGGCGGGCTTGTGGGGCACGTGACGCGAGAGCGCGGCCGCCATGACACCTTCCGCCAGCTTCCTCCCGATCCCGCCGCTTCCCGCCGACTGCGTTTCCCCTCACCGGCCTCGAGCGGCGAAGGGTCTCGGGATCCTGGCCGACCCAGCCCTTTGGCCCAGCGCTCCTCCAGTCCCGGTCGGCGCTGCATTTTCTGGCGTCCGCGGACCGCTGTCCGCAGGCCGTAGAGAGCGGAATTGCGACGGCGGCCTGTGGGGGAGGGACCACGCGCAATGAGGGGGGCGTGACTGTCACGTGACGAGGAAGTGCCGTTAACCGCGTTGTCCCCGCGTCCCCGGCGCTCGTGGATGACGTAAGACAGGGAGGGGCGGGTTGGCGGGCGAGATGGAAGCTGAGGTGTGGGGTGAGTTGGCGCCGACGTTGAGTGGAGTGTCCGCTGGGATAAGTCTAGAGGTGGTGGAGTGGACCTGGGGTCTCGAGACTGCTGGTCTGTGAGCCTGACCCGGGCCCTTTCCTCGTGAGGAATATAGTAGTAAAGTTATTATTGTTGAAGAGGTACTATTAGTTCTGCTAGACCAGGAATTACTTGGGGGCGCGAACTCCTGTAATAAGCATTCTGTGAAATTGGAATGGATGTCTTAGTGAAATGAGTCGAAGTTTTTGTCCGAGAGGAGAGTTGTCATGACTTTTCCAGTGGAAAGATGCCCGGTAATAGAAAAAGGGAGAAAATGTTTTTGGAAATACTGATGGTAACAAGTGTGCTTGATAGAATTGATGTATGGATTGTTATAAGAGCTCTAAGAGCCCCCAATGAAATAATTTATTAAAAGTTAACAAAATGAATGCAATGACATTCGTCTTGAGTCTCAAAAAGAAAAACAAGAAAAGGAGAAATCTCTGCGCATCAGTTCCTGTATTTTTGCGTCCTCTCTACCCTTTGCTTTTCTAAGGACCTGTGTGGAAGAGAGTGCAGTGATCTACTTTTGATCTATGAGCGGCATACACTGTGGGGGCATTGGTAATCTGTACTATGCAATGAGAAAAAAGTTTTCTTAGCCATGCCACTTTAAATTACCATTAAATTAGGTGGGGGAGTGGAAAAAATCATTAGATCTAAACTCAGGAGACATAAATGAGAATCGAATTTAGACTCTGAACTTGGGCAAACTAACCTCCCCAAAAATGGTTTCTTTCACTTTGGTAAGCAATGGTGGTGTAGTGAATTACTCATTTGTACCTCGAGTTCCAAGGTCAACTGTTCAAACCCACTAGCCTGCCCTCAGGAGAACAAACTAGGCTTTTTACTGCTGTAAAGAGTTACAGTCTCAGAAACCCACAGGAACAGCTCTACTCTGCCATACAGGGTTACTGTGAGCTAGAATCGAATCGATGGCAGAGATTAATTTTTTTAGTTGCGCAGTTTTTTTGGTAAGCTGGACCTGTTACAGACTTCACAGAAGTGACATTTAAACGCAACTTTGAAGATGAAGAGTTTTCTCATATGGATGGTTTAAGAAATAGCACATGTGAAACAGCAGATGCACAGGAAGTTCAGAGAATGAAAGGGGAACAAGACAACCCAGTGTAGTCGGAGCATAGAAGAGGGGGTATGATGGAACATGAGGCTGAAAAGAGGAAGTAGAGATGAGATCATGAGTGGCATTTAAATTATCTTGGAGGGAGGGAAGTTATTGAACTGAATATTACAGTCCCTAAGTAGTTGGATGAGCACAGAATAGCAATGCGAACATACTCGAACTAGACACTAGATTTCTATATTCACCCCAAAGTGGCATTAGCTGAGTTTTCTAAGAGGTCATGCTGCACTGTGAGTTCATACAGAACAAAGATCTAAAACCCAAAGAAATTTTTCACACAAAATCAAAATAAACGTAAAATGAATGTACCTAGATAACAGGGTAAAGGAAAAATACCAGGTAAATTGAGCCAAATTGAAAATTGCTATTAATCAAATGTGACAATGGAGCATCAAAATGCTGATAATTAAAATAGGCAATATGTACATGTAATCTTGTGATTGTCTTATCAAGATGTGTTTTTCTAAGTTTTAAGTTCTTCTCACAAGAATGATATATTCTGACAAATCAACCAATCAAAAATTCTTGTTCAAAGTTGCTGATAGTATTATATGTAACCAAACCCAAACCCAAACCCACTGCTAATAGTGTTGATTCTAATTTATTCTGATCCTATTCTATATAAGTTCTCTGAAATCTTCATTGCTTGAGATTAATTATTTTAAATCTTCACTAGCACTATAATTGAAATAATTCAAAATTCACCATAAGTTAAATGCATGAATTCTGCAGCTGTCCTTATTCAATATCTAACTTTCACATATGGGTGGGATAATTGAAAATATCATGGCTTGGGTCAGGCCCACCTTAGGCCTCAAAGTGATCTTTTGCTCTTTAACTCTTTGAAGAGGTCTAGTGCAGTATATTTGCCCAATGCATTATGTCCTTTTTGCTTTATTGCCTTGTTCTGTTTGCATTATTGCCTCTTTGTCCAGGTAAAGATTGTGCATGAGTACAGTGAGTGTTCTGGAATTCCAGTTCTTCTCATAGTTTGTTATGATCCACACAGTTGAATGCCTTGGCAAAATCTGTAAAACCCAAGCAAACATCTTTCTGATATTCTCTGCTTTCAGCTAAGAGCCGTCTGACATCACTGATCTCCCTCGGGTCATGTCATCTTCTGAAACTGGCTTGAATTTCTCGCAGCTCCCTGTCAAGGTACTGCTGCAACTGTTGTTGAATGACGACAAAATTTTACTTGGATGTGATACTCAAGATAAAACAAAAACCACTGCCATTGAGTCAATGCTTACTCATAGAGACCCTGCAGGACAAGGTAGAACAACCCCCACCCCCACCCCCGAGTTTCTGAGACCATTTAACTGCTTACAGGAGAGGACAGCCCATCTTTCTCCTGAGGAGCCACTGATGGTTTCAACCTCCTAATCTTGCAGTTTGCAGCAGGGGTTCCCAATATTAGTGATACTGTTTGATAATTTATGCACTCTTCTGGGCCATCTTTATTTGGAATGGGTACAAAAATGGATCTTTTCCAGTCGATTAGCCAGGTAACTGTCTTCCAGATTTCTTGCCATCGATTAGTGAGTGCTTCATCAGCCTGTTGAAACATTCCAGTTGGTATTTTGTCAATTCCTGGAGCCTTCTTTTAGCTGATGCTTTCAATGCAGTTTGGATTTCTTCCTTCAGTGTCAGTGGTTCTTGATCATATGCTACCCTCTTGAATGGTATATGTCAACCAGTTCTTTTTGGTCCCGTTACTGTGTGTTCCGTATGCTTCCTGCACCGTTACCAGCCCAAGGTGTAACCCACTTTGCACCAGGACACTTCGCTATAAGTACACTGTCGTCTTTCCTTCTGAGGACTTCTGAGACCTTTACGGCAGAGTGCACTATCATGAAAGATTCCTAAAGACAGAAAAAGCTTCACAAGGCAAAGAAATGTAGCAGAGTACTATTTTCCAGCCGAGGGGGTTAGCCAAGTTCCCTCTCAAATTTTAACCATTTCCAACCACCTACTCACACAATTAGATGAATAGAATTATGGAGGGGCTTGCTTTAATTTCCTGGGGTTTTTTAGGTCAGGGAATGATTGTTCTATGTAATGCCAACAGACTGTTGCATGTACCGTTACCTAAATATGTTGGTTTTCCAAACTAGATGTTAGGCACCTTCAGAGAAGGGATTGTCTGTCCTCTCTCACATTTCCTCATGTGTAGAACCTAGTCATTAAATATAAGCTGAGTTAATGGTGAACCTTAAAATTTATTTCTACAAGTTTCCTTCAGGTGGGAAACTGTCTGTCAGGAAACATAGTTTCAACTCCTTGGCTCCATGGCTCTTGTGCCAGTGATTCCAGACGCCCACAGCCATGTGCTCGCTGAGTTTGAGTGTCTGGATCCATTACTGTCCACCCTGAGGCTTGACTCCGGTCGTCTGAAGGTGAGTTTCGTGGTCCTCATTTTCATATTTCTGGGTGCTGTTACACAATGTCCTTCCCGGTAGTGCTTATGTTTCACGGAAACATGGGTGTTTCCACCTACCCTAGTAATACTCTGCACTGAGGTAGCTTGTGCAGAGCTCTTTCCTGATTGAGGTTTTGAACCGTCATTTGAATCCTTTCCTAACCATGGTCATCCTTTCATTTTCTCCCTCACTCATCTTGCCAAAGGAGCCCTAGGTGCAGTAAGTACTTGGCCACAGAGAGGTCTGTGGTTGCAGTCCCCCCCCCCTCCCCCCCCCCTCCAGCTCTGTGGGAGCGAGCTGTAGCAGTCTGCTTCCAGAGAGGTTACAGCCTGGGAGCTTGTGGCCAGTTCTAGTCTGTCCTTTAGGGTGACCATGAGTTGGAACTGACTTGATTGCAACAGGTTTTTGGTTTATTTTTTAATTTCTTAAATCTTGTTGTCTTCTCTCAGAAAGTAATATATTTGGTTAAAAGTAAAATAAAACATTAGAAAAACAAATTAAAGTTTAACTGTGGTGCAAAAAAAAAATAGTATACATGAGTATGCCTTATTGCATTTTGAACAACAGGAGCCATTGAAATTATATTAATTCCCCAACACAGATTTCGATGTAGTCTTCATTTCAGGGATTAGAGCCCAAGTGAGTTGGCTTTCTGGGGAGAAATATGTTGCTTCTCTCAAATCCTGGGTTCTCTGTATTAAATCTAGGAGTGATGTGGCAAAGGACATGTCAGAACTACATTCCAAGGTAATTTCTTTCACACACGTTTGCTACCACCCCAAAGCACCTTTCTAGTCTCAGAAAAGAGAGACTAGGAAGTATTAGGCTACATAATAGGGCAACAATTATGAGGTCAGTATCAGAAATGATTTCAGCTGCATGGCAGAAAATCCCTTACTACTAGTGACTTAAGTACTAAAGACATTTGTAACCTCACTGGAAGGCAGTGTTCTAGGTGTAGTGCAGTGGCCCAATGGTAGCCCTGAGAACCCAGACTGATTCTCCTCTGCCATCCACCAGGTGTTGCCTTTTAGTCACAGCTGCATGGTAACTGGTCTGGCTCCAGACTTGGTATTCCAATTAGCATCTCAAGCAAGAAAGAAGGGGTTGAGGGCAAAAAACTTCCCCTTCAAATCCTGCCATTTTTTCTGGGTAGGTGAAACTTCCCAAGAAGTCCCTGGCAGGCTGCCTCTTACTACCTGGTGTTTTGTCACATGGTTACCCTCACATGCAAGAGAAACTGGGCAAGTGAACAGATAGCTGTTCCAGTCCCTGTAGTGGAAAGCAGCACGGTTGGAGAAGGCTGGGCTGTCTGCTAGCCAACTAATACTTTCTTCCATGTGGTATTGGGCACAGCATGGCTGCTGCACTCTGGTGGGAAAGTCAAGGATTCAGAGGCTGTGGGGAGACTGCAGAGCAGTGACCCCTCTGGGCAGTCGCACATGCCCTAGGAGCCGTGGCTCTTTGAGCTGATTGCGCAGACAAGAGCTGATTTAAGTGCGTAAAGGATTAACAAGGAAATTATTAGCTTGGTTACCTTATCCCCGGAGGTGTACTTGGTCTTGCACCGTTGGAGTCAGCATTGGAATGACCTAGTCAAATTACACAAAATAGTCTAATAATTAGCCCTTGCCAAGAGACAAAAGACTGATCTACACAAAATGGCCCATTCAGCCATTTTGAAGTTCAATTAAAAATTTTAAAGGCACACATGTTCTCCTATAGTTTTCACTGAGTTAGAAATTGAGAGTGAGTGCTATTTTGTGGTGGTCATTTGGGTAATGGCTGGGGCCAGGGGGAGGAAACTGGAACATAAATCTTCCTCATTCTTTCCAATGGATCGTGCCGTCGGTTATGATTATCTCCTCCTTGTGTTCACATCTTCAGTGCACGAGCCTCGCTGTCTCTCGCAAGTGGCTGGCGTTGGGCAGCTCAGGAGGAGTCCTCAATCTCATCCAGAGGGAAGGCTGGAAGCACAGGCTTTTCCTTTCCCATAGGGTAAGGGAAAGGGTGCCCTGCCCCAGATTCTCATACAGATGGTTTCCCCATTAAGCTCATGATGAGTAAGAAAAAAATGCAAAAACTTAAGATTTAGAAAGCACACACACACACACACACACAAAAGTCACACACACATTTCTGAGAAGCTGCCTGACATTTTTCCTTTGTGCTCTAGGAAGGTGCAGTTTCTCAGGTTGCCTGTTGTTTACATGACGATGATTATGTTGCTGCAGCTACCAGGTGAGGAACTGTTTCAAAGTTGCCTGATCTTTTCCAAGTGTATTTTCAATTGTGTGTGTGTGTGTGTGAGAGAGAGAGAGAGAGAGAGAGAAAGAGAGACCAACCATCCTACTTAGTCTGTAGCTGTGCGGATGGGGTTTAGCTCTGCAAGTCCTGTGTCCCAGGAAACCCTGTAGTCCAGCAGTTCTCAACCTGTGGGTAGCAACCCCTTTGGGGGTCGAACGGCCCTTTCACAGGGGTCGCCGGATTCATAACAGTAGCAAAATTACAGTTATGAAGTAGCAGCGAAAATAATGTTATGGTTGAGGGGTCACCACAACCTGAGGAGCTGTACGAAAGGGTCGTGGCATTAGGAAAGTTGGGAGCCACTGCTTTAGTCCATGGCAAACCAAGACAATTGGCTACCGAGTGTTTGTGGAGAATGCTTATTTGTGATAACAGCATTCCAAAGCCTTAAGAGAGACATAGAACAGAGATAGTTTAGCACAGTTAAGTTCCCCTATTCTGGTCTGCGACTAAAACAAGGAAATTAATACCTTAGTGTTTTACTTCCTCCTTTATATATATACTTGATGTCCTTGATAAGCCAAACCTGTGGACATTGGGTTGATTCCAACTCATGGCGCCTTAGATGTAATCGACTGGGACGGCTCCATATGGCTCTCTTGCCTGGAAGAAGATTGCACGGTTGTTGTTCCATGCACCATGCATGTGCACCATGGTGGGTTCAGACGTTCAGCCTGTAGTCTAGGAGTCGTGTGCTAACGGTGTGCCACCACCCAAGAATATTCTTATTCAATTAAACTGATGTGATTAACGTTGACCTATTTCGCCCTTACCAAAAGTTGGTTCTGTGACCTATTCTTCCAGTCAAGGTTTTGTAGTAGTTTGGGAATTAAATCAAGAGCGTCGTGGGAAACCGGAACGAATTTATGTGTCTTCAGAACACAAAGGCCGAAGGGTTACAGCTCTCTGCTGGGATACAGCTGTCCTTAGAGTCTTTGTAGGTGATCATGTGGGGAAAGTGTCTGTCATCAAACTCAACACTTCTAAACAAGCAAAGGTGAGAACTAGTCCTGCTCCGTAAGCGTGTGAGTGAGACGTAACGGTGCTTTCTTATAGAACTTTCAATTAAGGGAGGTGATTTTGTTTACTCTTTCTCAGGGGACTTATTCAGAGCCCAGACTACTCATTTTGTGGAGGTCGTTTATATATAGCACATAGGATCACTTGTTTTAGCTTAATGCTATTCTCGAATGCCTTCTGTGAGCATTAACTTTAACAATTTACTTATTGGCTGTTGTAGTCCTCGCTAACCCACATGTATAGTTCATGTGCATAAAGCATTCTTGAATGCCATATTTTTAAGAAAGAAAAGATGCCTATTTATTAGTAGTGTGAACCAAGTGGCAGGGAATGGCACCCATTGTCCAAGCTTATGGTCTTCTGGTCCAAGGGTAAAGAAGACTCGTGGTTGTAGGTATATTTTTTCTTAGGAGGAATGCAACTTGTGAATGGAATCATAAAGGCTCCCCATGGACTGTGCTCGGCTGTGCATTGCCCTAGGTAGGATTCCGGCCACAGTAATTGACGGGCCTCAAGGGCTGGCTCCCAGCTTACTCTAACAATGCTTGAGTGTGTGCTTCAGCCAGAGCAGGTCCGCTTCGCACAATTGCTCTGTGGTTGTGCCACAGGGATGACTCATTGCCCATTTGCTTGTTTCCATGTGGCATCCTGGTAGGAAAGAAATGCCTTAACTACTCTTGATTAAATTGCTTTATTGTAATTAGTACAGCAGAATGGTTGTTTTTTTTAATTTGCTAATGATGACCAGTCAATGTTGCCATTTGCTTCCTTGAATGTTTTTGAGCCAAAACATTTACCTTCCCCCACGAATATCTGAATATCCGTAATTTACCCTTTTTTTCCAAAGGAAGACCGGTAATCTATAGGAGACAATTCTTGCTTCCTCTCTTTCATTCCAACCTAAGATGAGATAATCACAAAGAGAGCTTCATAATTTTCTTCTGTAGTTATGCCTCCAAGTGTTTCACACTACTTTTAAATGAGTGAAACTTGGATATTTACCTTGTTTTAAATTTTATTTTGATCTAAAAGATGAAGAGCATTTATTATGATGAAACGAATCTCATTTCCCCCTCCTGTTCCTTTCAGGGAGCTGCTACCTTTGTGATGTTTCCTGTTCAGACGATCACGACCGTCGACTCGTCCATTGTGCAGTTAGACTATTTGGATGGAAGACTACTTATATCTTCACTTACTCGATCTTTCTTATGTGACACTGAAAGGTATATTGACCAACCATGAGTCATCAGAAACTAGAATTTTAAGGCTGAGTGGGACCTAGAAATCATATAGCCAAACTCTTCAATTCTATTATATAGATACTAATGAGGCACCAGCTCTAGTCAAGGTGATGTTAGAAAGAGTAGAGAGGATAGAGAGTCTCAGGTTACTCTGACAGAATTCATAAGACAAGTATTCAATTAAGACAGCGGTTCTCAACGGGGGTCAAATGACCCTTTCACAGGGGTTGCCCGATTAATAACAGTAGCAAAATTACACTTATGAAGTAGCAACGAAAATAATTTTATGGTTGAGGGTCACCACAACATGAGGAACTGTTACAGGGTCGTGGCATTAGGAAGGTTGAGAACCACTGAATTCAGTTAAGTAGTCAATTAAATCTATGAGGCAAGATCTAAGTGTGGTGAGAGAATGCCAGGCCTTCCTAGATTGAGTTTTTTTGTTCTTTAAATTTGTTGTGTACTTAATAGGATTTTTTTTTAATGAATGATAACATAGGATGAAGAATAAAGCTAATATTTTAACAGAATCTTAAAGACCAGAGTACAATGTCAAAGAATGTTGTAGAGATGTGATTAACAACAGAATAGGAGACTGCAATCAGTGGCATGGAGGTGGACATGTCTGACATCCTCTGGCTTCCATATTGCCCTGCTATTGGAGTCAGACAAGCCTCCTTGGTCCATTCTTCTTTTCCTATGCTGATCCCAACCACTCCTTCCACACCACTCTACATCTGGGCTGGGTACTTCAGTGCAATGGCCACACAGAACTCACAGATAATACTCACTAGTATGGGGGTTATTAGGGAAGTTAAATAGTTTACCACAAGTCTGGATCAGAAAGCCATAAGGATACAGTTATTGTCTCCTCAGCCAGCAACACAGTCTCTCTCCAGTTGTGAGTCTCTCAGTCCCTTGACCTTTGCCTCCATGGGTCAAGAAGCCAGCTGACCCAGAGTTCCATCGTCTCAGGCCAAACGGAGGAGAAGGTACCCCATAGTTTGGGTGCTGCCTTTCTTGAGTCTGTGCCACAGTTTGTGATGCATCTGGTCTTGCGTCCTCCACCCCTTCACACAGAGCTCTGGAATGTATTCGTCCAAGGCCATCTGGGGTTCCCTCCCCTCTGCCACTTCACAGATGCTCATCCTTACAGCGGGGTAGGTGGAGTGTGGAGTAGAGGGGTGAGGACGGGGCGGCAACAAAAACTGACCAATCTTCTCTTTTAGTGTTACGCCTGCCATATTGGCATAGCCCCACTCAGCCATTTGGTGGGAGTTACAGAGACTTGTGTAGAAGAGCCAAATTAAGAAATTTTACTCCACCTCAGGAACAACTTGAAGTGAACATTATATATCACTGCTGAAGTTCCTGAGCCATCCTCTTTTCAAGGAAATCCTCACTGACCAGCGAGGGTCTGTGTTGGCCTTGGCCAGTTACCATATTCCTCAGCGCCATCACCAGGCCAACTCAACACTGTACTGTGTCTTGCCCTGAAATAGTCTTATCAACTTTGTACTGAAACCACTTATAGCATCCACTTTTCAACTAAGTAACAGATTGACCCATAAAATAAACAGTATCATCTGTGAGCACTAGGCTTCTTTACAGAAACATGTTCTATGACTGGGCTTCAAAAAGATCATGGACAAATTGAAGGAAAAGGTAGTAGAATGTGGCCAAGAACTCTTTGAAGCCACTTTGTAGAAGAGGCCAAATGGTCAGTAGTTACTCTAAAGCAAAGGTGTTCTGGGAAGGGGAGCAGCAAACATAGAAGAACAGAAACGGAACTTCCACAATGGAAATAATAAGAATGTTGACATGGCGTGCTCATTTAACCCACATGTGAAAACAGACCGGCTGGGGTGTCCTGCCTACGTTAACTTTGTGAGTCAGAAGGAAAATAAAAAACAACAACCCAAGGCTGATGCCTATCAGGCAGAGTTCAGACATACCCTCTCTCTGCAACTTTTACTAATTCTGGCACCAGCTGTCCCTCCCAGATCAATTTCGACTTCTCTGCTGGATTTGCTAATTAGGTGCAGAGGCTGCACAGAATTCCCAGGCAATGCTTAGCATTATGGGGTTTATTAGGGAAAAGCTGTGTCTGTAGGCAGGCCTCTCTGGCTTTCAGCCGCTCTGCCATGCCTCCACGTTATCTCAGAGCTACCTTGGATACACTCCTTGGGCCATTATTAACTCCACCTTGAGAATTTGGCAAAGTATTTGTCAACTCCACAGTGCTTAATTATTCTTCATGGATAGATTATCATTTCAAGTTTACCAAATGGATTGATTTCAAAATTTGAATGAAATTCTGATGATAACTATCGAGGTGGTTTTAAGGACCTAATAAAATGGTCTGTAAGGGCCCTCGTCAACTAGACTCACTGCCATCACGTCGATTCGACCCTCCAACCCTATAGGACAAAGCAGACCTGCTTCTGTAGGTTTCTGAGACTCAGTGTTTACAGCAGTGGAAAGCATCATCTTTCTCCTGCAGTGGAATGGCTGGTGGTTTTGAACTGCTGACTTCATGATTAGCAACCCAATGCATAACCCACGACACCAAGAGTTTTTAAATTAAGGAACGTGGAGGTTTATTTTTCCCTAAGTGCAGTAGAGTTGCTGATTTCATTTCAGAGGGTACCATGTAGCTAGAGTTGATTTATAACAGTAACATAGAAACTGTTCCAGAAACAACATGTTTTACAAATTCCCACTTTCTGTTAGCTAGAATTCAGTTCTGGGAACATGGATGCTATAATGAAATATTTATGCTTTACATTTTGTTTTATTTAAACCTATATTTCCTCCCAATGAATAGCAAATATTTCCATTTTTAACCTGGAGCTTAGACATGAGCTTATGAGATGGGATGCTAACCCTGCTAACCACCAGTTCAAAACCACCAGTTGCTCCACAGGGAAAAGATGAGGCTTTCTTCACCCCTAATAAGTTCAAGTCTGGGAAACTTAGGGGTAGTTGTTATACTTTGTCCTACAGGGTCCCTGTGAGTTGGAATCCACTAAATGGGCAGTGAAGTTTTTTTTCAATCCCCTAATGACTAATCACAGTGATAGATATGAATTTGTTCCTGCTGTCACCCACTGTCTGTTTTCTGTCAATATTGCTAATGAACAGGGTGGATCCCAGGAGGAAATATAACAAATAGAAATAAAGAGCTATGGTATAGGGAAAAGACATTGGGTATGAAGTGAAGTGGTCTGATTTTAAGCCCTGATTCCAGCACTTTTTAAACGCTCTGGCATGTCTGTTGCTCTCTTCAGAACAGTATAGATATTATGGTAGTATTAAGGATTAAATAAATTAATGCATACAGAACTACAACATGCTTGTCATTCTTGTTTGTCTGAAAATGTAGAATGCAAAGTTAATGAGCATACACTGAAAATGAGTTGATTTGCATTCATTTAGCAAATATTTACTCCATTCCTTGGGCTTTTTAGTGCTGTGTTGGGTACCACAGATGATACAAATAAGCAGAAGATTTTTTTATTTCTCAAATAAGGAACATAAATAAAAAACTGTAACTTTCAACATTAGTCTGTATAAATTTCAAATTATTTTCACATCTGTGTTCTTGTAGTATGAACCAAATAAATAACATGGATCTTCATTGAATTATCTGAGATCACATAGTAAATTTGTGCTAGGGAACAATTTAGGTCATTGTCTAATAAAGATCTTGATTTATAGAACACATTAATGTAGTGAATGTGTGAACACTACTCATGGACTAGAAATGGTTCTGTACACTGGAAAGAAGAAAAAAATGGCCTAATCCTGAAGAAACTCATAATCTTATTCAAATAGACATAGTTGCCATGTATCATTTGGTAAGTGCTATGAAACATAGCACAGGAAACGTGTGTACTTCTGGGAGTACCTAAGATATAAGGAGTCAAGGAAGTTTCTCAGAGGAAAAATGTTGGTGCTAAATCATGTAGACTAAATAGCAGCTGGGCAAAGGACTTGAATAACTATTTCACCACAGAGGATAATCAAATAGCTCGCAAACACATGTAAAGATGTTCTGTTAGCCATCAGAGATGCAAATCAAAGCCACAGTGAGATACTATTTCACTCCCACTCCGATGGCTAAGATAAAAGAAACACACACACACACAAAGGAAATAGCCAATGTTGGTGGCGATGCAAGGAAATTAGAACCCTTATGTATTGCTGACGAGACAGCCAAGTGTTATAGCCATCATGGAAACAGCTTGGCTGTCCCTCATAAAAACTGAAAATGGGGCTACCACAAACCAAAAGAAGAAACCAAAGTGGATGTCAGAAGAGACTCTGAAACTTGCTCTGCTCTTAAACATACCGTTGCTAAAATGAATCGAAGAATTGAATATTAAAAGTTAAAGGGTAGCTCTTGAAGGCAGAGTAAAGCATTATTGTGAAATGGCAAAGCCTGTGGTTAGAAAACCAAAAGGGAAGAACATACTCAGCATTATCTCCAGTTGGAAGGACTGAAGATAATATTCAAGCCGTATTTAAGGATTCTGTGGGCAAGATATTAAATAAGCTTCAAAAGGAGACGGAAGGAACTCACAGTCACCAAAAGAAGACAAGACTAGCTGGCCTGTAACCGTTTAACCCTAGCAGTCCTCCAGGGTGAGGAACCAGTGGTATTGAAGGAAGAGGTTCAAACTGCACGGAAGGCCTTACTGAAGACAGACAGAGGCTCCAGGAATTGATGGAATACCAATCGAAATGTTTCAAAAACTGATGCAGCAGTGGAAGCACTCACGTGTCTATGCCAAGAAATGTGGAAGACAGCTACTTGGCCAGCCTACTGAAGAGATCCGTATTTGTGCCCATTCCAAAGAAGGGGAACCCAACAGAATGTGGAAACTATTGAACGATGGCATTAATATCACATGCGAGTAACATCTTACTGAAGATAGTCCAAAAACGGATGCAGCAGTGTGTCCACATAGAGCTACCAGGAATCAGACTGAATTCAGAAGAGGACGTGGCATGAGGGATTTGCTGACATCAAATAAGCTTTAGCTGAAAGCAGAGAATCACACAAAGATATTTCCTAGTATTTTATTCGCTGTATAAAAACATTCAACTGTCTGGACCATAACAAACAAAATGGGGGAAATGGGAAACTCCAGAACACTTCATTGCGTTCATGTTGAACGTGTACACACAGCAAGAGGCCCCCAGTCCAGCAGGACAAGAGGATATGGTGTGGCTTCAAATTAGGGAAGGGGCGTATATCCGGATCTTCTCTTTTCACTGTACTTACACTGTATGTTGAACAAATAATCCAGGAAGACGGAGTGTATGACGAAAAACCTGACATCAGGATTGGAGGAACACTCATTAAGAACTTGTGATATGCAGCTGACACAACTTTGCTTGCTGAAAGCAAAAATAATGATCAAAAACTACAGCCCTCAGCATGGATTATAACTCAATGTAAAGAAAACATAAATCCTTACAAATGGTTCAGTAGACAACATCATGATAAACGGAGGAAAGATTGAAGTTGTCAGGGATTTTATTTAGATCCACAGTCAACACTCATGGAAGCAGCAGTCAAATGAAAGGACATACTGCAGTGGACAAATATGCAGCAGACACAAGACTTTTTTAGAGTGTTAAAGAGCAAACTGACCCTTCGAGAACAAAGGCGTGCCTGACCTGGGCCATATGACTTCAGTCATCTCATGTTTGTGAGCTCTGGACAGTGATTAAGGAAGAGTGTAGAAGACTTAGAGACCAGGTTGGAGAGGTAAAGCAACAGCTTCTATGGAGTGTCCAATGAACATTTTACAATGTGACTTGGCAAACAGTAGGGTTTTAAGGATGTATGGCTTGGTGGGATTCGTTTTTCATATTCAGAATGAACTTTCTTATTAATTATTAGCCCTCGGTTGGTGGGTTCCTCCACTACTCATCCGTCAGTTTGTCATGCGGTGAGGATGACACAGGTCGAGGCAGTGCTTCATTCTGTTGTATGGAGGGTGGCTATGCGTTGTAGCCACTGTACCCAGAGACAATAACAAGAAGCTGATGTCTAGTTGTGAAGTGGTTTCCTTCAGGGTCGTGAGATAATCGATGCTTTAAGCAAAGCTAGGCACTACTTCAGCCTTCCCATTTTATTGTGCTTGTCAGGGTACTGCTAATATGAATAAAAGGACATGGGGGGTGGGGGGAGGTTTATTATGGCCAGCCTGATTGTAGTGCCATTGTTTTGTTTGTTTTACTTTTTGGTAAATAACTGCTTTTATTCCTTTTTGGGGTGTTAGAGAGAAGTTTTGGAAAATTGGCAACAAGGAAAGAGATGGAATGTATGGAGCTTGTTTCTTCCCAGGGAGGTGTTCTGGGGGACAGCAGCCCCTGGTCTATTGTGCTCGCCCTGGCTCCAGGATGTGGGAAGCGAACTTTGATGGGGATGTTATAAGTACGCATCAGTTCAAGAAACTCCTCTCATCACCACCTCTCCCTGTGATTAATCTAAGGTACTGATCTATGGCTGGTTGGGGATATTTGAGGAGTTTACTGAAGAGGTTGGGTTGAAATCACTGGTATTCTATGTAGTAAAGATTTTATTATGCCTTGTAAGAATGAAAGAGTTTTTATTACACAATTCAGGTAATCAGTTAACCTTCATATGATTAGAGTGACTTGAATTAGTTAGGCTGTTGAGTTTTTTGGAAGGCATTGTCTATTAGGGGAAGAGATATTTTAAGTTGCGATTAAATCATTCACAGAGGTATTTCCTTCCTAGATCTGAACCTCAGTATGATCCAACGGTTGGACCCTCCCAGTCTCTGTCTTTCCCCAAACTCTTGCATCTTAGGTAAGTTTCTCCCTGTGATCCTGAAAAAAAGAGAGGAGGAGGAAAGAACACAGTTGGGGCATTTCTGCGTGCAAATTACGTGTCGTCTTATGCTAGGACTTTTTTACATGTTTTCTTCATTTCTATGTGCTATGTTTGAGCACATTCAGAACCAGACTCACTGCCAGCAAGTAAGAACAGAGTAGAACTGCCCTTGTGGTCTTGCGAGGTTGTAAATCTGCATGGGAGCAGAAAACCTCGTCCTTGCAGTCAGCAGCCCAGCTCACAATGCACTGCACCACCAAGGCTACCTGTGACTGTGCAAAACAAGGCATTTCTTTCTTTCTTTTGTGTAGAAGCAGTTAGCTTTTAATTTTTGTTTTGCACTAAATTATTATTGCTTTTTATTTACGAAATTATCTTTAGAAAGTTAAAAATGTTATCTAGAGTGTTCTGCATAAAAGAGGAATGAAATGAGAGATCCTGGAAATATACTTCCTTCCTGTTTTGAACGGACCTTAGCTTATTGAGAAGTGTAAAATTGTCAGAAAGCTTTTGACAGTTGGAGGTAGGAGCTACTGATATTCTTTCCCTCACAACCTACCTAATATGGTAGCATGATATAATGATGAAAGCTGATCTTAGATTCAGTATCTTTATTAGCAAGGAGGCACACAAATCGTTGCGCTAGTCTTTTTTTTTTTTTTTCATAAGATTATTCTTTTCATGGGGCATATGTTTTGTTGTTTTGTTTTAAAATCATTTTATTAGGGGCTCATACAACTCCTATCACAATCCATACATACATCAATTGTGTAAAGCACGTTTGTACATTCATTGCCCTCATCATTCTCAAAACATTTGCTCTCCACTTAAGCCCCTGGCATCAGCTCCTCATTCCCCCCCACTCCCCGATCTCCCTTCCCTCATGAACCCTTGCTAATTTATAAATTATTATTTTGTCATATCTTACACTGTCTGACATCTTCCTTCATCCAATTTTCTGTTGTTCTTCCTCCAGAGAGGAGGTTATATGTAGATACTTATAATCGGTTCCCCCTTTTCACCTCACCCTCCCTCCACCCTCCTGGTATCGCCACTCTCACCACTGGTCCTGAAGGGATCGTCTGCCCTGATTCCCTGTGTTTCCAGTTCCTATCCGCACCAGTGTACATCCTCTGGCCTAGCCAGATTTTCAAGGTAGAATTGGGATCATAATAGTTGGGATGGGGGGTGGGGGGATGGGGAAGCATTTAGGAACTAGAGGAAAGTTGTATGTTTCATCGTTGCTACACTGCACCCTGACTGGCTCGTCTCCTCCCTGCAACCCTTCTCTAAGGGGATGTCAAATTGCATACAAATGGGCTTTGGGTCTCCACTCTGCACTCATATCATTCACATTGGTGTGATTTTTTGTTCTGGGTCATTGATACCTGATACCAGATCCCATGACACCTCATGATTGCACAGGCTGGTGTACTTCTTCCATGTGGACTTTGTTGCTTCTCAGCTAGATGGCTGCTTGTTTACCCTCAAGCCTTTAAGACCCCAGACGCTATATCTTTTGATAGCCAGGCACCATCAGCTTTCTTCAGCACATTTGCTTATGCACCCATTTGTCTTCAGTGATCGGATCTGGGAGGTGGCACTAGTCATTCTTCTGCTCTCTGTCCTTTAAGTACTCTACATGAAAGACCCACTCAAGACAGAGGGTTACGGGAACCTTCTATTTGGATTCGGTGCCAGAATCTGGGTGTGAAACGCTAGGGCAGAGAGAGGCCGTCCAGTCCTTGGTTAGCCAGTAATGAACATTTTTTTCTCAAGGGTGGGGTTGCATATTTGTGTTCTGTACTTAAGTCTGTGTATCTTTTATTTTATTGCAGTTTGAAAAATTTACAGAGCAAATTAGCTCCCCATTCAACAGTTTAAACATGTTTTGTGACATTACTTGCAACTCTCTCAGTGTAAGAGTACTCCTTTCACCTCAGTGTAGGAGTTCTCCTCCTGCTTCCTCCCTGGCTTGCCCGTTTCTATTCCTCCACCTCGCCTGCCTTCTGAGCTCTCTTTTTGGGCAAATCCTGCCCTTTGGGTCTCCTACCATGAGAGCAGTATGCTTCTCATGAGTGTTTCTGCTCTCTTTGTAGGCCTGTCTCTTATTTCATTGATGCTGGATCCCAAAAGGTCAATTCCAGATTTGACAGAAGTCTAAGGGTCATGATTTAGAATGTTCTTCCAGTCTCTTATCAGACCAGTAAGTCTGGTCTTTTTTATGATTTTGGATTTTAACATTTTTCTCCCACTCTGCTCAGGACTTTCTATTGTGATCCTGATCAGAATGGTTGGCAGGAGTAAAATGTATTTAGCTTGAGACTTACTGAAAAATTACTTCTATTATCCATTCGGCTAGTTTAGGCATTGTTACAGGACACCCTGGAGTGTAGAAACCAAGCCTTTGGCATGTGAAGTTTTAAAAACACTTGGAATATTAACTCATTGCCCTTAAGGGTAGGTATTAAGATTAATTTACATATATATCATTATATATACTGAAGTATGCAAATGCAAATGGTAGACAGTATAACATAAATTCATAATTCATCAGCGTTAATGGAGAAGGGCAGCTATTTATTTGCCCATAATTTGACAAGGCATATCATTATTAACAAAAGTCCCTCCCTTATTGTTGATGCTGTTAGGTGCCATTGCGTTGGTTCCGACCCATAGCAGCCCTGTGCACAACAGAATGAAACACTGCCCAGCCCTGCAACATTCTCACGGTTGTTCTTATGTTTGAGCCCATCGTTGCAGCCACTGTGTCAGTCCATCTCACTGAGGGTCCTCCTCTCTTTTGCTGCCCCTGTACTTTACCAAGCATGAAGTCCTTCTCCAGGGATTGGTCTCTCCTGGCAGCATGTCCAAATGTGTAAGATGAAATCTTGCCACCTTGCCTCTAAGGAGCATACTTTGGCCATACTTCTTCAAGACACGTTTGCTTATCTAGTAGCAGTTCATGGTGCTTTCAGTAGTCTCCTCTCGCACACACTTCACATGCCTCAAGTCTTCTTTGATCTTATTCAGTGGCCAACCCTCACATGCATATGAGGCAATTGAAAATGCAATGGCTTGGGTCAGGTGTACCTTAATCCTTAAGGTAAAATACTTGCTTTTCAAACTCAAGAGAGGTCTTGTGCAGCAGATTTACCCAGTGCGGTGTGTCTTTTGATCTCTTGACTACTGCTTCCATGAGCCTTTAGTGTGGATTCAAGCAAGACAAAATCCTTGACAACTTCAACTTTTTCTACATTCATCATGATGTTACTTATTGGTCCAGTTATGAGGCTTTTGTCTTCTGAACATGAAGTTGTAATCTATACTGAAGGCTGCACTCCTTCATCTTCATCAGCAAGTGCTTTAAGTCCTCACTTCCAGTAAGCAAGGTTGTGTCATCTGCCTATCACAGGTTGTTCATAACCCTTCCTCCAGTCCTGATGCCACATTCTTCTTCATATAACTACTTTAATGGCCCTTAGCACCATTTATAAGAATTGATGCATATACTGTTAGTACCTGTTTAAACCTTGGACAAAATGGAGAGAAGGCATGTCTGTTTTGCTCACTGTTGTATTCTCAGTGCTTAGCATGGTGCCCGGTATGTGATGGACTCATAATATTTATTGACTGTGCTGTCATTTATGGGGCAGAGAAAAGTCCTGCCTCAGGGTATGCTTTCTAATGGGAAGACTATGATCCTCTTGGTTCTCCTGGGTGTAGCAGTTTAAAGCTCCAGTTACATTCTGTGCTGGAACACAAAGCCCTTCATGCTTTGACTCTGCCTGTTCCCTAGCTTAAGCAATAATGAATGCCCCTTTGAAGTCTTTGCTGACTCCTCCCACAGACTTGACCAGGTGCTTGTTTCCCTGTCCCATTGTCTACCTTGTTCATTCCTCTTGCATCATCACTGTCTCGCTCTTTGAACACCCGGCCCAATACCAGGATGGAAGCGCCTTTGTTACAGGTACAGTGCCAAGCACGGAGTGGAACGCTCTTAAATATTAGCACAAGTAAAGAACTCAACAAAAAATTTTCTTTAAAATGTAAGTAGGAGTGTTTCTTGTTAATGCTGGGTTACTTTTGTCCTGTGATAACTTTTACTGTCACCGCCCCCAAACTCTACAGGGCACTCATATTATTTTGTTCCCTTTCAGTACACTGGCATCAGTTTTCCTCTTTGGCTTTTTAAACTGTTCCATTAGGCTTGGGTCCCAGTCTGTTTCTTATCCGCAAGGGACAACTGGATGAAGTTTGACAGCTCTTAGCTCAGCACCCCTCCCTAATCCTCTTTCATGTAGTTTTATTCCTAAGGAATTTTACCAAGCTCACTGTGAACTCTAGTTCCGAAGTCCTGATCCTGTGTCTCTTTACTCAGAGAGCCTCTGACGGCATGCTTTCCTGCTCGGGTTTCCATAGACAGCCTTTCTGAATCCATCGACTTTGGGCCAGGATTCTGACCTGTTCTTCCTTTCTTGTGACAAAGATTACTTTCTTGTAGAGATAGTGATCTGGTCATTTATTTTGACAGAATGCTTATATTTCCACAAGGTCCCATTTCTGTTAGGTATCACTCTTTTTTTTTAGCCGTGTGGTACCTATATTAGTACTCTTGGGGGCATAAAGGGAAAAACCAAAACACATGATCCATTCTTAAGATTGTGATTTTATTAGGGAGAAATAGGCCTTATTCCTACAAAAAAATTAACCACAAAAAAGAGCTGTGACATTGCGGGACATAGTTGTCAACTGATCCCCAGAAACTGGCTTAGCGCAGGAAGAGGAGAGCTTGTTATGGACTGTGGGGAGCGTTTTAGAGGAGACTAGAACTTCTGCTAACCCCTAATAGATGGCTAGAATGAGAGTACTACAGCTTAAGGGATGCCCTGTGGAATATTTACAGAACAAACTACAGCTTTTTAAACAGAGTCAAGCTGTGATGTGAGGGACCTTTAAGCCCAGGGACAGTGCAGTAGGAGGCTCTCAGGATGGAAGTGTCATTTTGATATACAAACTCTCACTCAGGTATGTGAAGGGGAGAAAACTGGTGCCAGTAGACACATGTAACGGGGCTTATGGGGCGTACTGACAGTGGGAATAGAAAAGAAGAGCAGGGGGAGAGACTTTAAGGCATGACTAAATATGGGAGAAAAGGGCAAGTAGGAAATCAGTCGGGGACATCCTTAAGAACAGCCTGAAAGGCTGGTATTTGGAAAGATGTTTGATATTAGTCCAAGGTGGTCATGGCATATGCAATAGGAATGTGTAGAAGAGACCCCCGTGGGTGGAGAGGAAGGTCAGAGGGTTAGCATTTGGAGATTCCTTAATATAGGTGTTAGTGGCAGCCTTGAGAGAGTCAATGAGATATATAAGGAGAGAAGTATAGAAGGAGAGGGGCAGAGATAAAGAGTAACCAGATCGCTGGAGAGGAAGGGACATGAACCAAGACAGTGTGAGGCCCCAGGGAGCCCCTGGCTGGTCACCAAACCGAAGGGTGACATGAGGCAGGGCGCTGCTGCTTGACAGTAGCTTTTTGAGAAGGCATTGTAGTGGGATCATCCAGACTCCAGATAAAAGGGAGGATAAATGAGAAAGGCCGTGCACTCTGTGGGATATAGAGGGAAAGTCCAGGTTTTAGAGCCAGACTACCTCTGTTACAATTCTGACTCTTACATTCATGTCCAATGGAGTTTCCCAACCTTTGTTAACTACACGTAACTAAGGAGTGAAGATATTAAAAGCTCACAAAGGTTAGCTCTGGTGATAGAGTTAGTAATGCCTTGGGCTGTTTGCAATCACCAGTTGCAAGCCACGGGAGCAAGACAGGGATTTCGACTCTGGTAACAGTTACAGTCTCAGAAACTCACAGGGCAGTTCTACCTTGTCCTATAGGGTTGCTGTGAGTGGCAAAGACTCTTAACTAGAATCCTGCTTCCAGTGAGGTGGTTGTAACATGTTTTTAGTATATATCTTTGTGTTTGCTTTTTAAATGTACCCTTATACCAAATATGGGGAGTTTATCTGCTTTAACAAACAACAGGTAAATCAACCCTAAGCCTTTCTAGAAAATAACTTTGTTTAAAAAGAAGGTAATTTGGGGGAGAGGGGAGGAGGAAGGGAGGGGAAGGGGAAAAAGGGAAAATGAGCTGATTCCGGGAACCCAAGAGGAAAGCGAATTTTGGGAATAATGAGGGCAACAAATGTATAGATGTGCTTTACACAATTGATCTATGTATTGTGATGAATTGTATGAGCCCCAATATATTGATTAAAAAAATTTTAAAAAAAGATAATTAGTAGGTGTCTGATTTTTCACAGTTTAGAATCATTTTAGGCCTTTTTTTAAAAAGTGCATTGTTACAGCCTGAAAAATCATGTTGCAGCGTAATTCACTGGATCACTGTGTTTTGTTTGCTTGTTTTCTTTTTCAGCGAGCACTGTGTGCTGACTTGGACAGAGAGAGGAATTTACGTTTTCATTCCTCAGCATGTTCAAGTTCTCCTTTGGAGTGAAGTAAAAGGTGATCATAGATCTTCTGTAATTGTTGAAGCTCATGCTTGTGAAGGACCCAGTTATTATTGGAAGGCTCTCTGCTCGGTCAGAGGCAGAACTATAGAATGGGGTGGTTTTTCCTTGAAGGACCAGGTGTTTCTCATTGTAAAGTACTGCCCAAGCAAATGTCATCTGTACATTTTTATTCACCTATTTTCTTTGTGGGAGAAAGACAGGTCTTTGCTCCCGTAAAGAATTACAATCTCAGAAAGCCACAGGGGCAGTTCTGCTCTGTTCTAAAGAATTGCTATGAGTCAGAATTGACTCAATGGCAGTGACTATTTTTTTTTCTCAAGAAACATCTTTATTAATACAGTATTTATTTGTCTTCCCTCTGACAAACCCTGAGCCAACTTCTTTCCCCGGACTGCCTGGGGAGGTGCAGGGAAAGCAACATAGGGCAGACGAGACGTGGGACAGACAACTATGGGAGGTGAAGAAGGCTCCTTCACATGGCGAAGAGGGTGAGGAAGGCCACCATCAGGCAGAAAAGCCCATGGCCTCCGAGAGGGCACCGCCCAGGAGGGCGTAGGAGAAGAGCTGCTGCTTCAGAGACGGGTTCCTGGCATAACCAATGATGAGGCTCCCAAACACAGTTCCAATGCCAGCTCCAGAGCCGGCTACTCCGACTGTGGCAGCCCCGGCCCCAATGCACTTGGCGGCTGTGTCAATGTCCCTTGAGACGGTGCTGGTTGGAAGCTGCGACTAGGGATAAGGGAGGTCTGGGAACGTGGGGCTGTCAAGCTGCTAAAGCACTCGTCTGTCAGTGTCTTGGGCCATTTCTGCACCAACACAGACAGTGGTCGGCTCAGCAGCTGGGAGGTGCTCCTGACCAGGGAAGAGGTGGAGACGAATTTGGCGCAGGCGTACATTTTTAGAGGATGAGGGGCAGTAGCAGGCGAGCTGCTCCTAGTGCAGAGAAGACCGGCAGTGACTATTTTGCTTCTCTGTTTAAATAAAAATATTTTATTGTGTTCTCAGTGAAAGTTTACACCGTAAACTAAGTTGCCCTGTAGTGGTCGCTGACCCAGGCTACATTTTCACAGTGTCATTCCCACTACTCTAATTTCCCCATCTCCTCACCTTCTCACCTTTGTTTTTGAGTAGATGTTGGCCATTTGTTCTGATATGAGTGATTAAAATTATTTTCATTTTTATTTTATGAGGCAATCTGTTATTTAGTTAAAAGATGTATAGAGTACTAATTTTCACCTGTTTTTTTCACGGATAGTTTTAAATGTGAGGGGGCTTCAAAAAGTTTGTATTGGAAAAAGCCCATGATCGTTTAATTCCATTGTTGTATTCCCCTCATATTTCAATTTTTATTAACTATTAATCACTGTTAGGGATTGAATGGGTTACTCTACTTCCCTCTCCCCTTACTCTGATTAGAAGTCTTGCTTAACCTCATTTTATGTCTCAGTAGTTTGAGGTTTAAAAAGTGTTGTTTCCTTGTGAAAACAGCAGCCATTGTATATGTCTGGGACAGAAAATCACTCTGTGTGATTTTTTTGGTTAAAACCAGAAGTGGAGCTTTTTGTTGTTGTTCCTGCCCAGTAGATAGCTTATTTTCACTTTTCCGTCCTGTCTCCTTTGTAACAAGAAACAGAGAAAAACCACTACTTGTCAGTCTGGTCAACATTGTTCCTTATGAATCAAGTTCCCTAAAAATTTCCCTTGAAAACTCTTTTTTTAAGTTCTTTCCATATACTCTGGTAAGACAGTTATTTTTGTATGAATGACTCATTGCTTTTCATGCAGTGTTTAAATCAATTCTTCATTGAATATCACATTGTAATGCTCAGAAACATTGGTTTCTGTTCTCTGATGTAAATTTCCCTCTTTATGCTTTATTTTCATAGGAAATAACATCTTAAACATTGGATTTCAAATCAGAGATATATCATTCCTTTATTCTTGATCTTTTTAGAATAGTAAATGTCTAAGACATTTCTTTGCTGAAATGCAAATATAAAAATAGAGATGAGATTCAGTCAAACACAGCCTGTGTAAGAAATGAATGTACTAGACTAACTATAGCCCTTGTGTAAGTGGGAAAGGATGCTTGGGTTAACATCCTGCACGTTCACGCCTGTGGTTTCTGTAGATATTCAGGATGTGGCTGTCTGCAAGAATGAACTGTTCTGTTTGCACCGCAATGGGAAGGTGTCACATCTTTCCTTGTTGTCTGTGGAACGCTGTGTGGAACGCCTGCTAAGGAGAGGCCTGTGGAACCTGGCTGCTCGGACTTGCTGTCTTTTCCAGAATTCTGTCATTGCCAGTAGAGTAAGTCGGAGAGCTTACCTAGACATATTTCATATGAGTTAGTAACACCATCCTACCTTGCGAGATTGTGTTATGTGTGTCTTGATTAGTTTTTTGTTTGTTTTTGAGATATATAAGTATTATATTGAAGTCATCGAGAGCATGAGAGATAAAAGAGATATTACAATGATGCAGTCAGACACATTACATGGTAGCATTGCTCACCTCAGCCCAGCTTGGTGGTCCACGTGGAGAGAGGGGGAAGGGCAGGAGGGCAAGGGAACAAGGGAGAGAGGATGGGAGAGGAGAGGGGGCCAGAGAGACCCCAGAGAGAGAGAAGTCGGAGAGAGAGAGGTCAGAGAGCCATTAGTTGTTTTTTATGTGCCGGTCTGACGCACAGATACAGCAGCAGCAAGTCTCCAAAAAGAAGCATAATGAAAGGATTTCTTGGGGTGGATGAGAAGGAGGGCTTGCTTTCCATTGTTGTTAAAAATATCCAATAGACCCACAAATTCATTTGAATTTGGACCTTGTTTTAAGGAGGAGGAGTACCCATATGTCTCTGGTTGCTTTTAGTTAAATTCTTAATTTTCAGTTCTCAGTAGATCTTTCACTAGCCTGTTCGACTTTTCAAAGTACTTGTGTGGTTTTATTTTCTATATTAGATCTCTTTCAATAGATTGGCCATTGATGATAGATTCAGTTACAGACAGGAGGCAATTTCATTGTTGATAACACTGATGAATGCTAACTTGTCCTCTTCTTAGGCGAGGAAAACTTTAACTGCAGAGAAATTGGAGCATTTGAAATCTCAGCTGGACATGTCTAGCTGCAGTGATCTAATTTCTCAACTAGACGAATTGATCGTAAAATTTGAACCTTTGGATTCCGCTTGCAGCAGTAGAAGAAGTTCCATTTCATCACATGTAGGTATTTCTGCTTTTAAACATGGTTTTGCTGATTTTCCCACTTTGAGTTGTACTCACTCATCTCAAACCCCAAACCAGCCCCACTGCTATCGATTTTGTGCTGACTCAAAGGCACTGTAGGATAGAGTATTGGCCCACAGGGTTTCTAAGGCTGTAAATCTTTACGGGGCTGACTGCAGCATCTTTCTCTCACAGGGTGTCTGGTGAGTTCAAACCACCGACCTTTGGTTGCAGCCAAGTGCTTTAACAAATGCACCACCAGGCCTCATTTTCTGGCATTAAAAAAACCAACAAAAACCAAACCCACTGCCATTGAGTCAACTTTGACTCATCGTGACCTTACAGGACAGGGTAGAACTGCTCCTGTGTATTTGCGGGCTGTAAGTCTTTACAGGAGCAGACCCCTCAACTTTCTCTTGAAGGGCATCTGGTAGGCTCGAACTGCCGACCTTGTGGTTCGCAGCCCGGCTCATAACCCACTCTGTCACCAGGGCTAACCTTTCCCACCTGTGCCAACTTGTCTACAAGTTTGACTTAAAGAGATACTTAGGAAAAGATCTCATCCGTAACCCAAGGACTGCCCATCAAGGAAAATTTTAACTCTTTGGAATTCTTTCTTACTTTTAGGAAAGTTTCAGCATCTTGGACTCTGGTATTTATCGTATTATTAGTAGTAGAAGAGGCAGCCAGTCCGATGAAGACTCTTGTTCCCTTCACAGTCAAACCCTCTCAGAAGATGAGAGACTTAAAGAACTCACCTCCCAGCAGGAAGAGGACCAGCCGGAGCAGTGTTGTGGCTCACATGGAAGTGAAGGTGATGAGCATGCTCTTTCTGGGTTCTGATGCCAAACAGTCACTTCCGTTGACTTTTCATTGTTAGTGTTAGCCTGTGCACAGGGTTTTCTACAAGCTGTTGTTAATTTGCAGCAGTTTGGTAGAGTCTCCATTCTGACCCTGTAGCTTTGCCATCTGCTCGGCATGAGAAGAGTCTATTTGATTTGTAGTTGTTTTTCCTCGCAGGTATTTAGGATATGATTGGGAATGTACTACTTAATTTCAGTCAAGCAGCAAAGTGCTTGAAAGGGTAGGAGAGGCGGTCTTCACCAAAAAGAGTGGCAAGATTTTGATTCTGACTAACCAAATCATTTTCCATCAGGAATGAAAAAGTACCACAGTTTTGGGGGCCATTTCCTTCACTTTTCGATGTTCCAGCTTTCCTGTGACCGAGCTGTTACGAAGAGATTAATAGAGACTACTGTAAACTTCCTTTTTGACTTATGGGGCTTCCGGGTTAGTGGGGAATGAAGGTACTTGCCTCAGTATTTCTCTGTGGGCCATCTCGTGCATCTTGTAAACCTGTGTTCTGCTCATTTGTATTTGGGTCAGTTGTGATTTTGGTATCCTTCATTTCTTTTACTTTATTCATTTCAGAATGTCGTTAAAAATTAAAAGCTCCCATGGGATTAGGTACGGTTTCTTTTTCCCTCAATTTCATTCATTAGACAATGTTTCTCCTGTTTCAGTGGCGTGTGATGTAGATAAGAATGAAACTTTCCTCCCCTTCGGCGTCCCGTTGTCATTTCGTTCTGCATCTCCTCTCGTGTCTCTTCAAGCTGTCAAGAAAAGGTAAGCCGATTGGTCTGGTCATTTAGCCCCGTTGCTGACTTGACTTCGTTTTATCTCATTGGGTTCTCTGTGCTGACACCAGAAAGGCATTTTAAATGAGCAAAAGAAACAAGAAATTCTCTGCATCATTTCACTTCCAAGAGCAATTCGCTTTTCATTTTTATCACGGGGAAGATGTTATTTTCCTCCTTTGTTTGATTAAGTGGACATTTGAGTTGTTGCTCTGTGTGTGTCTCCCCCAGACAGAGGTCAAGTTTAAAAATACATATTTTTCTCATCTTTGATGGAAACAGTCTCCGTATACATCAGTCATTCCTTGAGCCTTTCTTAGTAGGACTCAACATAGGAGACCGTTTGGACCTCTTTTTAACTACTGCGTGGGACCAGCAGTGGCATTTGAATTTGAAAGACAAGACTTTGTTGCTACTACTTTGCTGACTATCTGCTTCAGACTGGGTACAGAGTTTGCTTAGTAAGAAGGGTATATTGTGACTAGTGAGCAACGGAGTTTCTATGAAAAAATTCTCTGTTATTCTCTGGCCAGGATGGAGCAGATAAATCATATGACTTGCTTGGTTTTAATTGAAAGAAATATTGCCAGCACAACTGTTGTTAATGACCTTTTCTATAGCACTGGATCTTTTCATTTTTCAGAGCAGATCAGTAGATGAAATGAATCATTGTGAATGTTACTTGGGCTTTATGTAACATGTGCTTGGGGAAGTTGCGATGGGCAGAATCTGCCTTTTCTTTTCAGAATCTGCCTTTTTGTAAAGGAGAAGTTGCCTTCTTGGAACTGATAGAACCATAGAATTCTCAGGTGTGAGTTTACCATCTTGCCAGAACTGAGGTGTTTTATCTTTCTTTTTGGTATTTGACTTCTAGTGTTTCCAGTTTTGTGCGTAAAACTACTGAGAAGATCGGCACCCTTCACACCAACCCTGATCTGAAAGTGAGGCCAGAACCCAGTGGAGATGAGCTGTCCTGTGAAGAGGATGTGAGTCCAGTCACCTGCCCAAAGGAGGGCGACACTGAGTAAGCTCTTGCCGAAATCTGTGTGAATTCTGGAGGAGCCAGCTCCTACTTTAAAGAGATCTGTAGACTGTGTCCTGTGGGAGAAGGAAAGTGCATGTATGATCCTGTTCATTGTAGGATTTTTGCATGGGCCATAAAAATTGTGAGTCCCACCAAATGTTGGGAAATGACTTCAACCCACAGCAAATATATTAACCCTTTATCCGCCCCGCTTTTTGCCCTGCACAATCCCTCCTACTCCTACTCGTTAAGCTTATACCCGAGAAGGAGTATACAGTAGATTAAGAGCAGGGGACCAAAGACCTGTGCCTTGTGCTGGCTCTGCTTCTGACCAGCAGGGGACTTTGGGTAAGTTACTGGGGCTCTCTGGGCTCTGAGAGCCTGAGCACTGATGTTGGGCCACGTCCTTTGATACAATATGCTGGTGGTTGCTTCGGCAGTAGAGCTGTCGCAGAGCCCATGGTCTGGCACAGTGTGAAGTGCCATGTCCACCTGGCCTGTTCCTTAGCTCAGCTCAGGGAATGTGTGCTGTAGAGGCAAGCGGTCTCAACACTCATGCAGGGATTGGGAAAGAGTCCCACAGACCCTGAGTATCCAGGCAGGCCTGTGAAATGATAAGTGTGTTATCCTCAAAATAATTTATCACATATACCATGTTTCTAGCAAGAAAAAATTAAAAAGTTGATTATCATGGCATTTAAGGCCACATTAGTCCGACCTTCATCTTGTCTTTCCAGTCTCGTTTCCAATCATAAGTACTCTCACTTCCAGGCCTGTCGGAGAACTGGGCCTGTCCTCAGACTATTCACTCGTTTTCCTCATTGTTGTCCTTTCGTCACAGGTGTTCTTTCACCCTCTTTTCCTAACACAATGTTACCTCCTCCGGAGTGCGTCAGAATAATTACTTTCTCAGATTAGCTGCTTATAGCACCATGCTTGGGCTGCTCTTTAGCTTTTATTGTATTCTCTTGTAGCTGTTCGCAGGCCTCTTCCACCCCACCCCCTCCTTTTCTCCTGCCTGTTCTTGTAACGATGGACTGTGTTTTCTACTTATCTGTTTGTCTCGTGATGTGATGTGAGGCACAGTACCTGCCACTTAGTGTTTAGAAATCCTTGATTAAGGAAGTGCTGATCTCGTTTAAGTCTCTTGTGAATGTTGCTGTTCTCTGTCATTCTTTTCTAGGGGGGAAAAAGAGATAACTCGTCAGCCTCCAGAGGAAGACTGGCTCCAGGAACTCAAAGCTGCAACAGCAGAAGCAATGTGAGTATGCATGAGAACGCTTCACTAGTGACTGGGCACGACTGTCCTGGGGGATCGACCATCCCGGGCAGAGGTCATCTCCACAGAAATCCAGGAAGTCATGACATACTACAAAATTAATGTTCTCTGTATCTTCATCTACTGCCATCATTGTTACGGAGAGTTGAAAAGTAAGGTGTGTTCCAGAGAAGTATATTGTATGGGTTAGGTTTTCTTTAAAGATCATTTTATTGGTGACTCTTAGAACTCTTGTTACAATCCATACATCGATTGCATCGGGCATGTTTGTACATATGTTGCCTTCATTCTTTTCTAGACATTTACTTTCTTTTTTTTTTTTAATCATTTTACTGGGGACTTGTACAATCCTTATCACAATCCATACATACATTCATTGTGTCAAACACATATGTACATTTGTTGCCCTCATCATTCTCAAAACATTTGCCTTCTACTTTAGCCCTTAATATCAGCTGCTCATTTTCCCCTTCCCTCCCTCCTCGCCCCTCCCTCGTGAGCGTTTCATAATTCATAAATTATTATTGTTTTGTTATATGTTACACTGTCCAACGTCTCCCCCCGCCCTCTTCTCTGCTGTCCCTCCCCCAGAAAGGAGGCTATATGTAGATTACAAGAATCTACACCCCACATTCCCTCCACCCTCCCAGTATCGCCACTCTCACTACTGGTCCTGAAGGGATCAACTGTCCTGGATCCCCTGTGTTTCCAGTTGCTATCTGGAAATGTACACCCTCTGGTCTAGCTAGATTTGTAAGGTAGAATTGGGATCATGATAGTGGGAGGGAGGAATCATTTAAGAACTAGAGGAAAGTTATATGTTTCATTGTTGCTATCCTGCACCCTGACTGGCTCATCTTCTCCCCATAACACTTTAGTAAAGGGGTGTCCAGTTGGCTACTGATGGGCTTTGAGTCTC
>NW_022103958.1:33838661-33857945 GCF_000313985.2 Echinops telfairi
GATTCATCCAGTCTATCTTATCTAGATAGATCTGTAGAGATAATAATATGCATCAAAAACCAAGCCATAGCAAGATAGGCGATCAATGAAAACAAAGCGATGGCAACAAAAAATGGAAACCAATTACCCATAGAAGAATAAATTAATTAAAAGAAAACATTTTTAAACAGAAAGAAAAACCTGTAAATAGATCAAGGTCTGATTTTTGATCTCTAGGCGTGTCCTTCAGTCAGGACTGATGGGGCCATGCTCTGGCCCCCGTGTCTCCTTTGTACTCCCTCGGGGGCTCTCTGCTCTGCTCCCACGGTTGCTCTGCTGCACGCTTTTAGTGGTTTGCCTTGGTGTCTCAGTGTCAGTCTGGGCCAGTCCCTACACTGAGTCTCCAGTGTTGTCCCCCTTAGGGCCCGGGGCCATCAGGTGATGGCGTGTCTTATGGTGGGATCAGCCACATTGTCCACTCTATCCATTGGCTGTTCAGAGCGGGGATGTCGTCCTCCTTGGCCTGGTGGGTCAGGATGTGCTCCATTCTCTCTTCCTGCCCCTAAGTGCTCCTATTTGCTCTGATCAGACATGCCCCTCTCCCCTAGCTGCAGCTTCAGTGCCGTCCTCTCAAATAAATTCTTCCGTGGGAGGGGCAGTTGTCCATATAGCTGGTATGGAGGCCGAGCCCTCAGGTCCCTCCACTGGCTCCCCACTCCTTGCTGACGTTTACTTTCTATTGAGCCTTTGGTATAAGGGTATAAGCTCCCTCCCTCCCCCCTCCCCCACCCCCCCTTGATAGATTAAAAATTATTATTTTCATGTGTTACACCAACCAATGTCCCCCCCCCCTCCCGTGTTTTCTGTTCTTCCCCCCTGGAGAGGGGTGTATGGTTATTTGTCATTCATTGCGATCAATCCCTCCTTTCTCCCTTCCTCTCTTCCCCTTCTCCCTACCCTTCTAGTATCACTATTCCCACTCCTATTCCTGGATTCCATGTGTCGTGAGCCCCCATCTCTCTTTTTAAAAAAAATCATTTCATTGGGACCTCGTACAGCTCTTATCACAATCCATACATCCATCCATTGTGTCAAGAACATTTGTAGCCATCATCATTCTCAGGAGCGCCCATCTCTTATCTATACCTGTGTACATGGGGGTGAGGAATCAGAGGAATGTTGTGTGTTTCATCGATACTTTATTGCACCCTGGTTGTCCCTTCCCTGTGGACCTTCTGTGGGGAGATTGTTCCATTGTCTAGAGATGGGCTTTGGGTCTCTTCTCTGCCCCGCCCCCCTTCTCAAAAATATGTTTTTGTTTGTTTGTTATGTGTCTTCTGCTGCCTATTGCCCAGTCCTGATGACTCCTCATGATTGTACCAGCGGTGTGCTTCTTCCATGTGGGCTTGTTGCTTCTCTGCTGAATGGTGGCTGTGTAATTTCAGGCCTTTAAGACTTCTGATGATGTATCTTTTTATAGCCGGCACCATCTGCCTTCTTCACCACATTTGCTTATGCACCAGTTTTGCCTTCAGCATTTGTGTTGGGAGGGTGAGCATCTCAGACTGCCGATTTGTTTAGAACAAAGTGTTCTTGTGTTGAGGGAGGGTATGAGCAGAGCCCCGAAATCCATCTACCTCAGTGTATTGCCATATTAATATATGTACGTAGGTTAATACCTCTATTTTTGCGGATTAATGCATTTACATCTGAACGCACTTATGCTTATATCTCTATCCACTGCATTGCTTCCTAGGTCTTTCCTCTGTTTCATTTTACCTTCCTCCTGCCCCACCATCACTTTCCCCCTATTTCCACCTCTTAGTACTTCCTCTTAGCTAGTTTGCTGTTGCTCTGACACCCCTAGGATCTGTCTTCTCCTTGTTGTTGACTCTCCCTAGTTGTTCCCCTGTCTCTGGTGCTGCCTGCTCACCGCACCCTTCTCCTGCTGCGCTTACCCCCAAGTCCCCCTGGGACCGTTGGTCTTGCTGCTTTCTCCTCGGGCTTGCTTCCCATGCCTGTCTTATGTAAGTAGGCACACCGACTATGACGTAGACCAAACAAAAGATCAGGGGGAAAAAGGAGCAAAGTGAGAGAGAAAATTTATACATAATTCCAGGTCTGTTCACTAACTTCATGACTGTCTCCCCAATGGTTGTGGGGGATCTCTGGGAGCTGTCCCTCCCACCTGAAGTCCATTTTGGGGCTCTTTAGGGACTTCGTCCTTTGCCTCGCCCCACTGTGGGGGGTTCAGACCACACTACCTTCCCACCGTGTGACCCCAAAATTGTCCTCTGACTCAGTCTGCTCCAGTAAGGGGATAACATGACACGAGCTGTTGTTGGCCCCACAGTTCCCCGCTGCGTCCCAGTCGCTCCCCGCAGGGACGTCATTTCCGGGGCCTGGTGTGCCAGCATGGGGGCCAGACTGGCTGTCCCTTTCTCCTCTTTCCTGGAAGGGGTCAGATTGGCCCTGGTTGGGGCCAGCCTTGTAGCCCTCTCTTTTCATGCATTCCTTCATGCAGCCATATTGCCTTCGTGGTCTGGTGCATCGTGGTAGTCTGCATGCCCACTCCTAATTCAGTGGAGACAAAACCAATACTCTTCACCTGGGTGGGTTAGGGCCACTCCCCCCTGCTTAGGTTTAATTAGCATGAAATAATGTAAGAAAAACACACAACATAAATTCCCTATTTTTCTGTCTTGCACAGGACCAAGCTGCAGGACCCACTGGTGTTATTTGAACCCAGGTCTCTGAGAATGGTTTTACAGGCGTGGCTCCTGCAGTTAGAAACAGCATTTGCTGCGGAGGACTTTCCAGACTTCTCGAACCCCAGCCGCTCGGGTGTAACAGCTGACCAGGATGTGCTCCAAACCGATGAGTCAAAAAAGGGACTGTTAGATGATGGCGGTGACAAAGAAAAAAGGGATGCTGTAGACAACGAAGAAATTGTTGATCCAACAGCTTGCGAATCTGCACGTAGTCTGAGGGAGCCCCCAGCTCACCTGTATCGAATAGATTCTCCATGCCTCATAGCAAACGGCCTTCAGAAGGACCTGGCCGAACTCACAACCCTGTGCTTGGAGTTGAGTGTTTTGAGCACTAAGATGGAATGTACAAGAGGACACATGGACCACACTTTGCAACAGAGCTCTCAGGAAACTCTGGCTTGTCGCTTTCTGAAGAAGTACTTTTTCCTCCTGGACTTGAAAAGAGCAAAGGAGAGTATCAAGCTTAGTTACGCCAACAGCCCTTGTGTTTGGGATATGTTTATTGAAGGATTGAAAGGTAATGATCAAGTTGCTTTATCAAGGATAGGAATTGGCAATGGCATCTTGGATTTGGCAGGGGTGGGGTGTTTTAAAAAGAGGAAGTGAAAAATCACCGCTGTTCTAGACAGCCCTTCATTCTGCTTTCCACCCAATTTCGTTTTTCTTTTTGGCATTTAATTTTATACCTTCAATTTTTATGTCACTTAGATACCAATGTTTTAATGATAAAAGTAGAGAAGAGTATAAAATTGGGTGTCCCTTGGTGGTCTCAGCTACAGGTACAGCTAGTATTAAGTAGGTACATAGGTATGACAATATAACAACAAAAGTAGAATTTTCATATTTGTCCAAATGGCATTAAGCCATTTCTCCAGTGTTTGGCAAAATGAGTGTTTGATCTTAGCCACTTGGCACGTTTGCTCTTATGTTATCAGTTTTGCACTTACCATCCACTGCAGGAGGCATTTTTTTAACTAGAGGCTTCTTCAGTTTGTTTCTGTGGATCTCTAAATAGGTTTCCTCTGTACTTGGCTTCTAATATGTATGTGCACTTCAAATTGGTCTACGTGATGACCCGTGCCCCACTCTCCAGAAGACTTGGCAGTGGATTTGGCTAATGTTTTGAAACATGAATTATTCGTTATAAATTAGCACAGGAGTAATCTTGACATGAAATATACTCCCAAATATTTTTTTGTTTGTTTGAAATGTTGACATTAGGTGGATAAAGAAAACCTGAAATGATCATTAGTTCAGTTTTCTGAAAACTGACTTCAGATAACCTCAGCAAGCCTGAGCCCCTTATTTTCACACAGTCTGATCCTCTTTTTGGCTGTACTGTGATTGATAGAACCTTTCATTTGATAATCAAAGGCAACTCTTCCCCACTGTCTATGGTTCTTATTCACTTCAAAACATTGAACCCTTGAAGATCTAGGTCACACCTGTGATTCACCAAAGATGACACCCCAGCCATTTCCATTGTTGGTTTGAAAGATGCAAAAGGAATGTCGGTGTTTCTCTGTACAACTGTGTTGGGACAGTCTGGGCCACACAGACCCCTTATGTTGCATGCATACATGGGAGTCAGTACTAGGTGGGGGTTTTAATCAGTTGGTTTGTTTTTGTATACCAAAAGAAGTCCAGCTTCAGCAGGACAACATTTCTCAAAGAAATATTCTTGGCACAAACAACCAAAGGTACCTAAACTGATTCCAGGAGCTGGTCTGTATTCATTAACGTAGTGGAAGTTATAAGGTGCAACCTCGTAAGTCAATGATATTTTCAACAAATACCAGTCCTTTGTGATTCTTCCGTCTGTTGAGTTCATCTTGCTGTCCTTTGTTTAGCCTTCCTTGCAATGTGTTCAGCAGTGGCAGGGTTCAAAGCTTTATCATCGTCTTTAAGAGATAATAGTGCTTTGCCTTTCTTTACCTGAGATAAAAAATGATGCTTGTCAATAGAGAACTGCTGAAGTAGTAATGGGCCCTTGTAAATTTGCAAAGGCTTCCAGGTAGTTTTCGAGTCTGGCCTTCCCTTCCTTTTTATAAGGTAATATCCCAGGCCTTCCCCGCGCCTCTGCCCCAGCCACACTACGTTGGAACACTTTCATTCAAACTGGTGTGGACAGACTGGATAGCCGAGCTGTGGATGATGCCCCATCCCTCCACTAATCTGTGGGATTCTGGAACCCCCCACCCAATTTAATTGTTAATATTTTTTTTTAAACTGGTTTAATTTGTAACTATATTGTAAGCATTTTTTGTTCCTCTCAGCCATTGTCAGAAGATGATACAGCAGTGTTGTAATGTCTTAGATATAGTAGACGTTTATTTCTTGTTCATGTAGCGATTCAGGACAAGTGTTCCCAACTAACAAGACTCATTTCAGCGTGGTAATTCAGCCTTCAGGCGCCTTCTGTTTCTAAAACATCGTCGTCCCTCTGAGCTTGTTGTTGAGGTTGGGTTCCCATGTCCAGGGGAAAGAGCACGGAAGGGACACTCGTGCTCTGTCGGAGATCTGGCCTCGTAGGAGCTCTCATCCCTTCTATTGACAAGCCGTTGGTGAGAATTCCACCACATGGTCATACCTAACTGCAGAGGAAGCTGGGAAATGTATCCTGTCCAGGAAGAAAATAGATAGGGGTGAAGAGCTTCCACGTGTGTCTTGCCTTAGGGAATGTGGGTAATCAGCATTCTCTACCTCACACTTGATAGGAAACCAGCTCTCGTATTCCAAAGACCAGGCTTGCCCTTTCTACTCCAAAGCCCCATGTTTTTGAGGAGGTGGATTTTGTTAACTCAGTGTCCTGTTGAGGGGCAGATGGCATGTATGGTAAACAATTCAGACTTATAAAATACTTGTTATTTATGACCAAAGCGAATAGATCAGGATACATTTTTATATTATCTGATTTAAAGATTAAGTTTTATAGAAACATGGGTACACAGTCGTATCATTTATGTTTCTATTTGCACAAATGTATTTGCAGTTTTGAAGGCTTTGTGGTGGTATGAGATAAGCATTGGCCTGTTAACCTCAAGGTTGGCGGTTCAAACCCACCAGCTGCTCCTTGAGGGAATGACGAAGCAGTCTATTCCCACAACGATTTACAGTCATGGAAATCCAGTATAGGGTCGATGTGAGTCAGACTCGACTCAGTGGCCTTGGGGTTGTAGTTTTTTTTTCTTTTTGTCTTTACGGTTCTGTTTCAAGTCACATTTGAGTAATTAAAAGCATAGAGAATGCTTTCATTTTCTTTTTTGGCATTAAATAGGTAGACTCTTTGATGTGAAGTAAGAAACACATTCTTTCTCTTCAAATAGGTTCAAATGTTCACCATGAGTATTCATTGTGAATTTGCTATGTCTGTCTCTACTATATGCTCACACCCAACTCTAATCATGGGAGGCAGGTGAGACAAGTTCCCATCAACCAGGTGATCGTGGTAAACGTACATGATGGCCATTTGCAGACGATGTAACTGCTTGTTGGCATGTAGGCGACGGTATGATTTGGTTCCCAGCTGAGCCCCACCCGATGAGAAAGCCTCCCTTCATTTCCAGCTCTCAGCGGCGACTCCTCTTCTGGCTTTTATGGTTATTGCCTGACACAAATGGGCAATGAGAGAGAAGGACGTGCCAGAAATGAAAGGTTAGCATTTAAAAATGCTCTGTAGACCAGCCTGCACATCTGCCAGTGTCTCCATTGTGGACCACAGCTATGGAGGTCTGCCTTTGGTCTCTGTCTTCAGAGCCAAATGAGAACTTCATGAAAAAAATGTTGTTACTTTCAAGAGTTTTTTTTCCTTTTTTACTACAAATAATTTTAACTAGATCATCACTTCACTCACCAGACTTTTAAGTATTTTAAAAACAATTTTTGAATATTACTTCAGAAGGTGAAGATTTGCCATAATTGGTATTTTAAAAAATTGATTATTTAAAAGCCAAGTTTGTTGGCTTGTTCTCTTTTGCCTCTCTTACAGTCTTTAATAGACTTTAGGCCTTGCCCTCCCTTGTTGCCTGACTAGTGATTGTGAATGACTGTGCTCATGAGAATGTCCAGCTAGGAGATGCAGGGAAAGAACGCGCTTTGTCTTTCAGAAATGGCAAGTTCCAACCCCACTTTCAAGGCCATGGCAGAAGGAGACCTACCAACAAGATTAAAGTTCCTGGAAGACTCAGACCTTTTTGATAGTCCTTTGCTCATTGTTTATGCTACCCGGTAAGTTGTCTGGTATGTTGTTTATATGAACTAAAAGCCCATGCACTTTCCCCCCTTCAATCTTAGTCTTCATTCATTTATTTATTTATTTGCTCATTTGTATGATGGGCAGCTTCTTGTTCCCTTGCTAGTGTATTGTTATTCCTAAAAAGTACGTCATATGAACAAGTTCTCTCGTGTCACTGCAACAGGAAACTACAGTGTCTTTGTTTTTGACTGCAGGTTGTATGAGACGTTTGGGGAATCTGCCCTTCGGTCCTTAACCAGGTTTTACCCATCCATTTTGCCTTCGGATATCATGCAACTTTGTCGTAATCATCGCGCTCAATTTTTGGCCTACTTAGACAGCCTGGTGAAATCCAGGCCTGAAGATCAAAGGTGAGAAGACAGCATATTTACAGGCTTGTCTTTCTCTCTCTTAAGAAGCCCTGGTGCTGTCATGGGCTAGCGTTGAGCTGCTTAACCTCACGGTCTGATTCAAACTCACCAGCGGAGGGAGAAAAACAAGGTTGCCTGTCCCCATGAAGATTTACAGCCTGGGAAACCACAGGAGCAGTTCTGCTCTGTTCTATAGGTTCACTGTGAGTCAGAACCGATTTGAAGGCAGTAAGCTGTTTTTTGGGGGTTTGGGGTCCCTTTCTTTGAATAGGACGCTACTTTTATTAGCAGTTGTAACCTTCTATACTGTTAGCTGCTACAGGCTTGAGGCATTCTTCTGCAGTCTCAGCACCTGCTGTAACCATGCAGACCCCACGCTTCCCTTCTCTTCAGGTCCTCTCAGGCATCAGGGTAAAATTAACCTGCTTCACAGCCGTGGCTATCAGATAAAATACGCTATCTGCGAGCCGATTCTGACTCACAGGGACTCTGTAGGACAGGGTTGAACTGCCCCTGTGGGTTTCCTTGCCTGTAAATCTTTATGGGAGTAGAAAGCCTCGTCTTTCTCATGCAGAGCAGCTGCTGTATTTGAACCACTCAATTTTTGGCTAACAGCCCAAAGTGCAACCCACTACGCCACCAAGCTCCTTAGATCTCTGCCAGTGAGTGGAGTTTTACTTCTGTCTTTTTATTCATGACATCCCAGCTTTTTGTCAGTGGACCGCAGGTCCTACTCTTTGCCTGTTTTAGGCTGATGCCTCATTTCTGGGCTCCTTGTGGCTGTGAACACCTGTGCACCTTGGTTATTTAGCCCGGCGACTTCCCACTGTCTCGTTCTTTCTCTAATGCTTCCTGCTTGCTGTGCTGCTTCTCATTCCTCTTCCCTTTTAAAATTTAGCCCTTTGCCATTTTCCTATTATCTTGGGACACAACTATGCATTTACATTGTGCATATTTTCCCCAGTGTGTCTAGACAGTTTTCTAGTTAATTTTTCCACTATATTGACCCTACATACTTTGTTTCCTTGGTCATTTGAGGATGGGTGATGTTTCCTCTCATTTTTCTTTGAGGCCATATTTCCTTGAGTCCCTTCTGCAACCAGAGTCTGTAAGAGTGGATTGGCTGCATTTGGCAGTGTCCCACGAGGCTCCGCCACGCACAAGCACTGTGGATGATGAAGGACATCCCAGGTAGGGAAGAGTTTGGTTTCTAACCCCCCGAAGTCGAGGGGAGTGGAAATGGTTAGTTCACAGCTCTGTTCCGGGCTCACCTTCCAAGAACTGGTGTGGAAGAGAGACCGTCGTCCTGGAGGTCATGAGGTTAAGTTTTCTTCCCAGCTGTTTGTGTCACGGATCTTTTGAGAATCTGATGATTCTTCGCAGAAAAATGCACATGGGTGGAAAATTTAGCTCATAACAGGTTGAGGCTCTTCCTTGACCCACAGTCAGAGCCCCTGCTGAGCAGACTGGGTGTGGAGGGGGAAATAGTGCGTGTTTGCACATGTGAGTTTCCTTCCTAGACATTTTGCCAAGAGATCTGTTAGGACAACCCTTGGATTAGGACTTTTTCTTCTTTTTTAAACAGAGTCCACACAAAAAATGCACATCGATACTTAAGAATATATCAGAAATATTCCTTGTGTTTTCTCCATAAGATGCTTTAAAGCCAGCATGCCGGTCTTAATTAACCAGATTAGGACAGCAAACTTTTGAGATGGGAGAGCCAAAATGTCCCTCTCATCACAATTTAAAAATTAACAAAATCACTGTAATCTGAATAATATCCTTTAGATGTTTTCAGTATATCCCGAAAGAGGCGCAATGGCTCCTGAGCCACATTTTGCTGTCCCCTGGGCCAGGTCAAAGGCCTGGAAGGACAGGCAGTGGCTATCTGTGATTACTTAAAAACCTCTATTTAAAAAAATGAACAGGTGTTTGTTATAGGAAAAATAAACATGTTTTTTAAAACCAAGTCCAAATGTTTTAAAAAATGTAATAATATGACCCATTAAAAAATCCACTGCCATCAAGCCAGTTCTGACTGAAAGTGACCCTAAAGGACACAGGAAAACTACTCCCTAGGGCGGCAGTTCTCAACCTGTGGGTTGTGACCTCTTTGGGGGGTCGAACGACCCTTTCACAGGGGTCTCCTGATTCGTAACAGTAGCAAAATTACAGTTATGAAGTATCAACGAAAATAGTTTTATGATTGGGGGGGTCACCACAACATGAGGAACTCTATTAAAGGGTCACAGCATTAGGAATGTTGAGAACCACTGCCTTAGGGCTTCTTTACATGAGAAGGCAGCCTCATCTATCTCCCACAGAGGAGCTGGTGGATTTGAACTGCCAACCTTATGTTTAGCAGTCCATTGTTTAACTCATCATGCCACCAGGGATCCTCCATAATGAAGTGAATACCATTAAACTATTTGTACCTATTGGCAGACTTAGGATCACATTTTGGTTCACGTACCATTTCATATGCCGGTATTTCTCCTTTAACAGGCCTCATTCACACTTACTTTCGTGGGGCTACTCTCAGCTGATCCTTCATCTAATTAAACTTCCTGCAGATTTTGCAACCAAAGAGAAAATGACTGACATCTGTAGGTCTGCCGGGTAAGTGAGAATTTTCATAGGCGCTGAGGGCAAGTATAGAATCATTTCAGCTATTAACTCTTTAGCCAAGGGCATGAATTAGTAAGTTTTATCATTGTGGAATTCTCATTGCTACACGAAAGTAAAAGTACCTTTTTTTTCAAGTAATAGTAAACCCTTGTTTTCTTTTAAATTTTGTGCATAGTTTTTCTTTGTGTAGCAGAGCTTGGCTCCGGCTCACCCCTGCTTGCTCTCTGGCCCAGTGGCTAACCCCGGTTTCCAGGCATGTAGGTGGTGGTCAGCTAAGCGCCAGATGATATGATCTCCGCCGTTAAAATCGCGGAGAAAGGAATGGGTTGGACACACAGGTGAGTGCCTTGGGGATGAGGAGACCTAGTGGAAGTAAGCCCAGAAGGAGTCAGGAGGGAGAGCAGCCTAGAGGGCATGAGAAACTGATCTTGTTTATTACCTGTATCGTGTGTTAGTCAGCGAGGACTTTGTCTTGTACCTTTTTGTTGTGATTTAAGTGAAGGCTTACAGAGCGGATCATCAGCTTGATGCTCAACAGTTTAGATACACATTTTGTGTCCATGCTTCCGTTTCAGTCCTCCCAGTGTACTGTCACTTCACGTCCACCCAGTGTTTTGTAGGTAGTCAGTCATTTATTACTTGGTGATGTGATTTTATCACTTTACTTGGATTTTAGCCTTTTGGAGATAGGGACCTGTGTCTTCCCTCGCTTTCATAGGGCCTAGTTTGTGCTGGTTAAAAAAACAACAACAGTGCGCTGCCATCAAGTCAGTTCTGACTCATGGCACCCTTTTGGACAGCGTAGAACAGTCCCTGAAGGTTTCCGGAACTCTCTCTGAGTGTAGAAAGCCTCGTCTTTCTCCTGGGGAGCACTTGGTGCTTTCATGCTGAAGCCTGTTGGCTCACAGTCCACCTCGTAACCGTGACACCATGGCGCCCTTTTGTGCGGTGGTAGGTGCCTGAGATGCTTCGTCTTGATTCTGAAGGTGATGAGTTAAAGGATCAAGCAGGACCTTGAGAAACAGAGGAATTCAGCAGTGGAGACCTTTTACCCTTGAGTGGTTTGTGTGCCCAGCTCCTAGCCAAAAGGTTGGCAATTTGAGTCCACTTGGAGGTGACCCTGGTAGCATAGTAGTGACTCATTGAGCTGCTAACCAGAAGGTCAACAGTTCAAAACAACCAGCTGCTCCTTGGGAGACAAACGAGACTTGCTACTTCTCTAGAGTTACAGTCTCTGAAACACAGAGGGGCAGTTCTGTCCTGCCCTATAGAGTCACTATGAGTCAGAACCAACTTGATGACAGTGAGTTTGGTTTTTGGAGACGTAATTCAGGTAAAAACTTAACAGTCTACTTCTGAAAAACAAAGCAAGAAACAGCTATTGAAAACCTATGGGGTCTTGACGAGTCAGCATTGACATAACAAATGGTCTGGTCCAAGACCCTGAGAGGTGAGCACGTGGCATAACCACAGTGGCATTTGATCTGGAGCACATTTCTGGTGTCACACAGAAGGGAGGAAGGAAGGGAGATAGGAAGGCCAGCTGGGCGGCTGTTGCGGTTTTTTAGGCGTGAGAGAGCTGCTGATTCGGATGATGGCAGAAGGAGCAGCCAGAGAAGCGTTTCAGAGAGATGCAGTCGGACTTGTTGATACTGGAAGTTGCAAATGAAACTAGAGAGGATAGTCCAGCAAAACTTCCAAGGTTTGCATAAAATTTACAGAGTACACAGATTTGATATTGAGTCTTAAATTGTTATATAAATGTGATTGATGTTTAGCCACAAATATCTGAATTTGTTCATCACTTGTGTTTTTTCATAAACATTTTTAGATGCTAGCTGTCCACTAGAACCTTCATGATAAGGAGAATATTCTACTGTGCTGTCCAGTATGTTAGCCGGAAGTCACGTGTAGCCTTTAAGTCCCTGAAGTATGGCTAGATAGTTGAACTGAAGAGCTGACTTTAAAATTTAATTTCATTGTAATAAATGTACATTCAAATGGCCTCTGTATTTGGAGAGCACAGCTCTAGAGGAATTCGCCACCTTTAACGCTTTCTTCATCTTGGTCTCTTTCAAGTTTCTGGCCTGGATACCTAACTCTCTGTTTGGAGCTAGAGAAGAGAAGAGAGGCCTTCACTAACATTGTGCACCTGCATGACATGAGTCTGATGGAAGGTAGGTATATCTCAACGGGTTAGTCGCGGGTGTAGTTGTGGAAACCACTTCAGATTTCTCAAGAAAGAAACAAGATGACATTTAAGGATGGTGCATGGAATTTTGGCGCCTTCAACCTGTGGCGTTTGTTACTGTTGACACTGTTGCTGCTGCTAGTTGTGGAGTCGGTTCTGACCCATGGTGCCCCTCGTGTAGAGTGGAACCGCTCCATTTGCTTATAACAAGGTTGTAACACTTGCTGGATTGTGAAAGCAATTAGGAATAACGCTACAGGCAACTTTTCTCCGGAATGAGGCAATATACCAGACACTTTCCATCTGCTGTTTTAAATGAGATGATAAACCCTTGGAATAAACAGGCAGACAGATGATGGAGCCTTGGTGAGGCTGTCAGGTAAGCAATGGGCTGCTAACAACCGCAGGTCAGTGGTTCAAACCCAGCAGTTCCCCCGGGGAGAAAGATAGAGCTATCTGCGCCCATAAGGAAATCTGATAGAGGAGCACTGTGCATTCCTATTTTGCAGTTGTTGTAATTAAGACCCAGAAGGACGGTGAACTTGCCTCTAATCAGACAGGTAGTGAGTGCTGGAGCTGATGTTCAGATCCGGATCTGTCTCCCCGGCCTGTTCTCAGCTTCTTTTCCCTCCATGCTCCTGTTGTCTTTTCCTAGGGAATCAAGTGTAAAGAGATAATGATGATTATTTTAAATGGAGAAATGATGAAGCTCCCTCACCTTCATGGTTACTTAGAACACTTTTTTTCCTCTTTAAATCAGCCCATCACAGATAAAATGGTGGTCGACATAGAGCAGGGACGTGGCTAGCCTTGCTGTCATGCAGAGCACCTTGGAAAGTGGATTGTTGTAGATGTAGTTAAGCTAAAATTTAATACCTTATCCTTTGATCTTCCTTTTCACTCAGTTTAAATTTTTTCAAGTTTTTAATATTTTCACTTCCTTTTTTTTTAACATTTTATTAGGGGCTCATACAACTGTTGTCCCAATCCATACACACATCAATTGTGTAAAGCACATTTGTACATCGTTTCTCAAAACATTTTCTCTCCATTTAAACCCCTGACATTAGGTCCTCATTTTTCCCCACCCTCCCCGCTCCCCCTTCCCTCATGAGCCCTTGATAGTTTATAAGTGGGTATTTTGTCATATCTTGCCCTGTCCGACGTCTCCCTTCACCCACTTTTCGGTTGTCTGTCCCCCAGGGAGGAGGTCACACACAGTTCCATGTAATCGGTTCCCTCTTTCCTACCCATTCTCCCTTTATCCTCCCTGTTTTGCCACTCACACCACTGGTCCTATAGGGCTCATCCGTCCTGGCTTCCCTGTATTTTCAATTCCTATCTGTACCAGTGTACCTCCTCTGGTCTAGCCAGACTTGCAAGATAGAATTCGAGTCATGGTAGTGGGAGCGGGGAGGAAACATTTAGGAACTAGAGGAAAGTTGTATTTCTCATCGTTGTTACATTGCACCCTGACTGGCTCATCTCCTCCCCGAGACCCCTCTGCAAGGGGATCTCCAGTGGCCTACTAATGGGCTTTGGATCTCCACTCTGCACTCCCCCCATCATTCACTATGGTAAGATTTTTTTGTTCTAATGATGCCTTACACCTGATCCCTTCGACACCTCGTGGTTGCATAGGCTGGTGTGCTTCTGCCATGTGGGCTTTGTTGCTTCTGTCTTTTTGATTGAGGTTTCCCTCTGTTTTACTTTGTTATTGTTGTTAGTTGTGTTTTGTATGTTTTTCTGTGTGTGAAATCCAGGATAGGTAAATCTATGAGATAGTAGCTGCATTCATGATTCCTTAGGGGCATGGAAGGAGATGTTTGGAGAAATGGGAAACTAACAACCATGAGTACAAGAAGAAGAAAATGTTTTCAAATTGATTGTGGTATACAACTCTTTAATATGATAGGTGGGTTATAGGTCAATGAAAGAAAAAGATGGCGGTCCGAACACCAGGACTTTGCCACACAGACGTCAAAGAGTGTGGGAGTCTGGCCTGCATTCACATGGGGGCCCTGGATGCTTTTGTGCATCTCAGGACAGCAACACCAACAGCTGGACATCAGCCGTGTGGACACTGCCTTTTTCTTGGCCAGGGAGAGGGAAAGTCTGAGGCAGAACAAGGAAACCACCTGACCTTTAAGGATTGACGTCATATATCACAGCTATAGCAATAGTGCTGAAATCATCTTTGTTTCCTAAAGCGAGGAGAAGAGGGGCACGTGGTTTTGTAGGACTAGAATGACAGCTGATGCGTACATTTCCGAAAAATAGCCGTGAACTTTAAGATAGAGATGACTCACATTTTTAAGCTTACACAATTTAATACGTTCTCTCTGTGTTTGTTTTTTGTTGTCATTGTTTTGTTTTTAAGCAGTACTGGCATGTAATTCACTTACCATACAATTCAGTGGTTTAAATGTATTAAAAAGAGTTAATGTAGTCATCACCACAATCAATTTTAGAACATTGTCTTCAAACCTGCCAGCCACTTTAAAGAGGTGGGACTCTACTTCTGGCCATACTGCAGTTCGGGAAACTTTATAGACTGGGTTTCTCTGTCCTTCAGGGTCACGGTGGTCAGAACCGACTCCATGGACACAGTAGTCGCAACAAAGAGTGTCCAAGCTAATGATGTGGCTTCCCATTACCGTGAACTATTCATTCAGTGTGGTCAGAAGTCACCTTGGTGTTAGAGTCTGCTCTGGAATAGGTTTCTGAGTTATATTCAACAGACTCACAAATAGCTTTGACCGTCTCCTGTATTCCAGCAGTTTACTAAGTAAGAACAGTCAGAGCCAACACTATGTCTGTTTGTGTGTGTAGGTTGGATTCCAGAGACTTTGGGAGAATGGAAGTTTCTCTTACAGCTTGTACAGAACAAGAGTACAAGGCCAGCCTCTCAGGAGTCATCAAATGGGCACCTTGGAGATGGGCCTTCCCCCATCAACGTGGAGAATGTGACCCTCCTGTTGGCTAAGACAATGGGCCCCGATCGGGCCTGGTCTCTGCTACAGGATTGTGGTTTGACCCTTGAATTATCAGAGAGGTTTACAAGAACCTGTGATATCCTGAGGATTGCCGAGAAAAGGCAGAGGTAATGCCTGTCAGTGATGCCCTCTCCTTAGGTGTTTGGAGACCCTAAAACCTCACAGACTGCCAAGAGTGGATGGGACTGTGGAGAGAGTCCGTTTCCCATCCCTCGCTGACAGATAAGGGGACTGAGACCCATCTGTTAAGGGAAAAGATTGTATTTCATTACAACCATGGCCAAAATACATGCATTTGGGGTTGTTGGGACCGAATACCTAGTTGTCTCAGTCAATTTTGAATCCTGGAATTCTCTGAGCTTTATTTAAGTTTTCTATGAAAAATGAACAATGACCACTGATTTTGTGTTCTGCTTGGTTTGGCATTTCAGAGCCTTGATACAAAGCATGCTGGAAAAATGTGACCGGTTTCTCTGGTCCCACCAGGCATAGTGGAAGATTGAGCACCGCATCGTGATGTTTTGAAAAAATGGAATGAGCTCTCCGAATGCATTTGTTATTTAAGAGATGCACTCTTGAAAACACTCCTCCTTTATGTGGGGGATTCTGTCGTTGTCTGCAACTCTGGCGTCTATGGCTCTACCGTGGAGCCCAGGGTCTCGCAACCTAAATCAGATTTTCACAGGATTCAGTCCTGGTTTCCTGAAATGAAGTGCTCTGGGAGCAGACTGTGGATGTTCCCCAGTGTGTACTCCTTCGGAGCCTCTGGTCTGGGGATTTATTTTTCTACTCTGGCTTCTAGGTAGGGAGCAGAAATTTCTAGTCCTGGTCATGTGAAAACAGTTTTTGTTGTTAACCAGGATGGAATTCTTTTTTATATCTTGCCTGGCACTGTCTTAAGAATTACTGGACTAGAACAGCCCAGTTTTATTGAATTAGCACATAAATACTGAAGATTTAAATCAAGAAGTTTAAAATAATGTAGCATCATACTTACATTTTTCTCATTTTAAAATATAATTGTCCCCATATGGATTTGACATTTTTCTGACCTGAACCCATATATCAAAACCAAATTCAAGTGCTATCAAGTCGATTCAGATTCAGCGACCCAATAGAGTAGAGTAGAACTGTCCCTCTGAGTTTCTGAGGCTGTCAATCTTCATGAGCAGCAGAAAGCCTCCCCTTTCTCCCTCAGAGCAGCTGGTGGATTCAAACTGCTGACCTTACAGTTAGCATCCCAGTATGAAATCCACTATGCTACCAGGGCTCTTAAAGCTATGAACAACTGACTAATTTATTACTGGGAATGTTTTGCCTCTAATCTCCCTGAAGTTTACTATGCACTTTTAAGATTTTTTTTTAAGCCATAATAAAAGCTGAGTACTAATAAAGACTTCAGCAAGTGCTTCTATTATTTAAACTCTGGAACTTGGTAAATGTAAAGTATAATTAAAGTTTTCATTTGAATAGAATTTAGACTTGAGAAAATTTATTTTGAGCAACTTGAAGGAAGACATGGGGTTGACTCAGAGTGGAGTAAGCAAAGTCCTAGGTACAGAAGTATACAGAGACCTAGAGACCAGAAACGCCACCATACGCACACACGATCCCTGAAGATGATGTGAAGAGCACTGGGGAAAGGAGATGTCACAAAACACGGTATGAAAGGACCGCACCGCGTTGTTGCTCCACTTGACGTGTTCACGGAAGCTTAGGTAGGTTCTGCCTTTCAGCTGTTGTGCATGATGCTATCGTGTCTGTCTCTGTGCCTCTCCTGGTTCTTTGGGGTGGATACCTAGCAGTGGGAGGGATGGATAGTATGGCTAGTGGATATTCCGCTTTTTGAAGAAGGGTCAAATGGCTTTTCCACAGTGGCTGTGCCATTTTACATTCCTGCCAGCGATGGAAGGGAGCGCTGGTGACGCAGGGACTAAGCACTCTGCTGCAAACCAAGAAGTCAATGGTTTGAACCCACCAGTCACTCCATGGAAGAGACGCAGCAATGGGGATCTGTAAAGACGCAGCCTTGGAAACCCTCCAGTGCAGTTTGACTCTGTCTAGAATTGACTGACTTATCGGGCAATGGGTTTAGTTTGGGTACCATCAAAGTATGAGGGTTGCAATTTCTCCACACTGCGCCTCACACGTGCTGTTTTCCAGGTTTTAAATAACCATCCTTCCTGTTAGGAGCTCTGGCGTCAGCTTTAATTCATGATGACTCAGAAGGGAACACTGCCTGGTCCAGCACCACCCTCATAACTGGTATTATGACTGTGTGTGAAGGTGCCTCGTTGTGGTTTTGATGAACATTTCCCTAGCGACTCATGTCCTAGAGCAGAAACGGCACTCTGGAAAGGCATAAGTATGAGATCGATTGGAAGTCCAGAGACAAGTTGGACTGGGCAAACGTCCGAGTTCACAGAGTAAAGACGGTCACTCCGGTGGACGGTGGAACAGACCTCCTTGTTCAAGCACGAGCTAAACGTTCACAGAATCAGAGCTGACAATCAGGGGAGGCTTAGGCAGATAAAGTGGAGATTCAGTAGGAGCCAGCACATCGTGTAAGTGGGATCACATGATTGGTTAAGGGCTGCACTCTTCAGTTTATTACAAGATGACCACAGGACAAATTGGGCCAGATAAATCTTGTAACGGGCTATTAAAATGGACTTCTCAGTCATTTCTGTTTCTGGGCTCCATTGTAATGATTTATCAAAAATTCTGTGCATCAAGACCCTGCAGGCACAAGTGATCCCATCTCGCATCTGCTTGAGTGTAGCGGAAAGACCAGCAATGGGTTGTGTTATCCTGTACTGGCCAGACCTCCGAGAAAGAAGATGTCTCCGTTGGGGTATAGGGTTTGGTCCACATCGAGGCTGGAGGGACCACTGTTAGAAAAGGCAACTTTAAAGTTCATCTTGGCAAAGGGGCCTGAGTGTGGCTGCAGAAGGAGTTAATGTATGTCACCAGGGGAAACTTCGCTTCAGGTGGCCACACTTAGTCACGTTTACTTATTTGACATCTTCCTTCGGGGAAGGTGTGCTTTCAGCACTGGTTGCAGATGGTGTTAGAAGCAGAGGGCTGTGAAGGTTATCGTGATGGTCATTGGCTTTCGGACCATCTCACCAGTACAGGGTTTGGTGAATAATGTCTTTGATGCCCAGGTAGCACTTGTCCTTCAGGTTTCTTTGGAAACGGGGCATGTTTCCAAATTGCATCAGGACGTTATAGGAGAGTTTCATCAGACACCTTAAAGTAGCACCTTAAACATGTCTCTTTTCTAGAAGAGAAGCAAAAACTGACTTGGGAAAATCCAGAAGTGTATTTTACATGACCTTCCCCTATTCTGCTGAAAATTTTGGCCCTGGCAGCTACCTACCTGCTACCACTTCGCTTGGTACTCCTAGATGAAATGATGTCTGGCTAACCACCTTGGTGGATGGGTACATACACGGCTCTTAAGAAAGGTCTGCAGACAGGTTTGGAGGCACGGAGCCCACATGTATGGAGCTGCCAGAGCAACTGCTTCAACTCCAGAAGCAGCCCAGGGAGAGAGCTGCGAAAGAGCATAGTGTGAGTGCACAGAGACTTCTAGTGAGGACAGTGCTACAAGCAGAGAAACCAGGGACAAACGCAGTAGACAATGAGGAAAAAGCAAGCAGTTTCTTGCTTTGCAAAAATCTGAGGGTGGACAAAGCTCCTGAATCTCATGAGGATTTGGATGTATGGAAACAAGAATCTAAGAATAAACAAACTGAAACAAGGCTGCAGCCTTTAACTCCCCTAAGGGAAGCAGCAGCCCGGTGGCCTCCAGCCACAAGTCCCTTGCCCTGAATCCAAAAGGTAGAAGGACCAGAAAATACCTAAAAAAAACCCACCAATATGTCTAAGCATGAGTTTCAGACAAGTCTGTTTAAAAGAGGAGAGAACTGTAATTGATGGTAGGAGACAAAGATTTTTTTAAAAAATTTATGTATTATTAAATAATCATTTTATTAGGGGCTCATAGAACTCATCACAATCTGTACATATGTCATCTGTGTCCAGCACTTTAGTACATATGTTGACTTCATCATTCTTAGGACACCCACTTTCCACTTGAGCCCCT
>NW_022103958.1:33859092-33925902 GCF_000313985.2 Echinops telfairi
CACATTTTCTTGTGCACCCATTGTCTTCAGCGATCATGTCAGGTAGGTGAGCATCTCAGACTGCCAAATTGTTAGAACAAAGTGTTCTTGTGTTGGGGGAGTACTTGTGCAGGGGCCCACTGTTCATCTGCACAAGTACTCATTCAAAAACTTGGAAGACATGGATGAATTCTTGGAAAAACAATCCCTTCCCAGATTATCCCCAATAGCCATCAAAGATCTCAACACACCCATATCAGTACAAGAAGTAGACAAGGCGATAAGAGAATTAAAAACCAAGAAGGCTCCAGGACCAGATGGTTTCACGGGTGAGTTTTATCAAACATTCAGGGAAGAACTGACACCAATCCTACACAAACTCTTCCAGAACATAGAAAAAGATGGCAAACTCCCAAATTCCTTCTATGAAGCTAGTGTAACTCTGATACCTAAACCGGGCAAGGATCCCACAAGAATTGAGAACTACAGACCAATCTCCCTAATGAATATCGATGCAAAAATCCTTAACAAAATACTAGCCAAGAGAATACTAAAATACATAAAACAGATAATTCACCATGACCAAGTGGGATTCATACCAGGGATGCAGGGATGGTTCAACATACGAAAGACCATAAGTATTATACGTCACATTGAAACGAAGAAATATAAGAACCATATGATAATATCAATAGATGCAGAAAAAGCATTCGACAACATCCAACACTAATTCATGTTTAAGACAATCAAGAAGATAGGAATGGAAGAAAAATTCCTCAATACAATACAAGCTATATATGAAAAACCAACAGCCAATGTGGTAGTCAACAGAGAAAAGACGAGATCAATTCATCTGAAAAAGGGGACTAGACAAGGATGTCCCTTGTCCCCACTTCTATTTAACGTTGTGCTGGAAGTCCTAGCTAACAATATAAGGCAAAGAAAAGACATCAAAGGTATTCGCCTGGGAAAGGAAGAAGTGAAACTATCGTTATTCGCAGATGATATGATTTTATATATGGAAAATCCTAAACATTCCACAAGAAGAGTACTGGAAGCAATAGAGGAATATGGCAGAGTAACAGGTTACAAGATCAACAAACAGAAGTCTATCGCACTACTGTACACATCAGAGAAGGACACAAAAGAGGGGATCAAAAAGGGGGTACCCTTCACAATAGCCAAACACAAATTGAAATATCTAGGGATATACCTGTCTCAAAAACAAAAGATCTGTATGAGGAAAACTACAAAACGCTATTAAAAGAAACCAAGGATGACCTCAACAAATGGAAGCAGATCCCATGCTCATGGATTGGCAGACTCAATATCGTAAAGATGTCAATTCTACCCAAGGCACTATATAAGTTCAATGCTATCCCGATCCAAATTCCAGCAACTTTCTTCAAAGAGTTGGAAAAACAGATCACCAACTTCGTATGGAGGGGGAAGAAACCGAGAATTAGTAGAGAACTCCTCAAGAGGAAGGACAAAGTTGGAGGGCTTGCTTTACCCGACTTCAACACCTATTACACAGCCACAGTGGTCAAAACAGCATGGTACTGGTATAGCGATAGATATTCAGTCCAATGGAAAAGGATTGAAACTCCAGAAATAAAATCATCGGCATACAGACAACTGATCTTTGATAAGGGGCCAAAAATATCAAATGGGAAGTGGATGCCCTCTTCAGTTCATGGTGCTGGAAAAAATGGATACGTAGCTGCAGAAAAATGAAGCAAGACCCTTACCTCACTGCATGCACAAGAATAAACTCAAGGTGGATCACAGACATTGAGGTCAAACCCAGAACCATCAGGGCCATCAATGAGGGAATTGGGTCAAACCTGAGAACCTTGGCACAGGGATTACATAGGCTATCAGAAATCGGGAAGGACACCAACACAGAGGAGGCACAATTGACGAGTGGGACATACTAAAAATGAAACACTTATGTACATCGAAAGAATTCACCAAGAGAGTAATAAGAGGCTACAGAATGGGAAAACATCTTTGGCAATGACACATCCAACAAAGGCTTTATTACTAAAATCTATAACACACTGCTAAACTACAACAAGAGGAAAAACCAATTGTCCACTCAGTCGTTGGGCAAAGGACCTGAGAAGGAGTTTCTCAAGGGCAGAAATCCAAATGGCCAACAAATATATGAGAAAATGTTCCAGATCTATAGCCATAAGAGAAATTTAAATTAAAACAACTATGAGATACCACCTAATACCCTCAAAGATAGCCCAATTCAAGAAATCAGAAAGTAGTAAGTGTTGGAGGGGATGCGGAGAGATAGGAACTCTTGTCCACTGCTGGTTTACCTGTAGGATGTACAGCCACTATGGAAATTGATTTGGCAATATCTAAAACAGTTGGAAATTGAGCTACCCTATGATCCAGCAATCCCCCTACTGGGCATATATCCGGAAGAGACAAAAAACAAACCTCGGCCAGACATCTGTGCTCCCACGTTCATCGCAGCACAGTTGACAATTGCAAGGAGCTGGAAACTGTCCAAATTTCCATCAACAGAAGAATGGATTAAAAAACTCTGGTACATACATACAATGGAGTATTATGCATCCCTAAAAAGCAGTGATGAACGCATGAAGCACATCGCCGCATGGGAAGAACTGGAGGAAATTATGCTAAGTGAAGTAAGCGAAACACAAAAGGACAAGTACTACATGATTCCGCTAAGGTAAGCTCAAAAAAAAAATTTTTTTTTTCCCAAAAAAGGCATAGGGAAGAAGATGCTGTATACATACACCCCTGGAGTGAGGTCCAGGTAATATGGCAGGGACCAGACTAAATCCAGGGATACATATGGGATGCATATGGTAGCCCACTAAAAGAGAGGAGGGAAAAAAGTATGGGTAGCCAGGGGAACAGGGCACTAATCCACACAGGGGGAGGGTGTCAATTGTGTCTCCACAGGGAAAGAGGGACCAGACTTCAACCCGGAGCTCCAAAGATTTTTTTTTTATCATTCATTTTAAAAAAATTTTATTAGGGGATCATACAATTCTTATCACAATCCATACATACATTGTGTCAAGCACATTTGTACATTTGTTGCCATCATCATTCTCAAAACATTTGCTTTCTACTTGAGCCCTTGGCATCAGCTCCTCAATTTTTCTCCTCCCTCCCCATACCCCTCCCCCATGAACCCTTGATAATTTATAAATTATTATCATTTTGTCATGTCTTAAATTGCCTGACATCTCCCTTTACCCACTTTTCTGTTGTCTGTCCCCCAGGAAGGGGTTTATATGTAGATACTTGTAATTGGTACCCCCTTTCTACTCCACCTTCCCTCCACTCTCCCAGTATCACCACTCACCACTGGTCCTGAGGGCTTCATCTTTCCTGGATTCCCTGTGTTTCCAAATCCTCTGGTCTACCCGGATTTATAAGGTAGAACTGGGATCATGATAGTTGGAGGGGAGGAAGCATTGAAGAACTAGAGGAAAGTTAAATGTTTCATTGTTGCTATACTACACACTGTCTGCCTCATCTCCCCGTGACCCTTCTGTAAGGGGATGTCCAGTTGTCTATAGATGGGCTTTTAGGTCTCCACTCTGCACTCCCCCTCATTCACAATGATAAGATTTTTTTTGTTCTTTGATGGCTGATACCTGATCCCATTGACACCTCGTGATCACACAAGCTAGTGTATTCTTCCATGTGGGCTTTGTTGCTTCTCAGCTACATGGCTGCTTGTTTATTTTCAAGCCTTTAAGACCCCAGATGCTATCTCTCTTGATTGCCAGGCACCATCAGCTTTCTTCACATTTGCTTATGTACCCTCTTTTATCTTCAGCGATTATGTCAGGAAAGGTGAGCATCATGGAATGCCAGTTTAATAGAACGTGTTCTTGCATTGAGGGAGTACTTGAATGGAGGCCCAATGTCCATCTGCTACCTTAATACTAAACCTATAAATGTATGCACATAAATCTATTTCCCCATCATATCTAAATATATTTACATATGTACATGCTCCTAATTCTTTCCTCTATTTACTTTTACTTTCCTTGTCCCACTATCTTGCTCAGCCTTCATTTGGGTTTCAGTAATTCCTCTTGGTTACATTGCCCTTGATCAGCTCCTACCAGGCCTCCTACACCCTCCTCACCACTGATTTTTTGATCACTTGTTCTTTTATTCCTGGGTTTGTTAACACCACTTCCTTTCCCCCACTTCCCCCTCTCCCATGTCCCCCGCCCCCCCAAACATCAGTCCCATTTTTTTCTCCTCCAGATTGTTTATCTCACCTATGTTATCTAGAGAGACCTGTAGAGATAATAATATGCACAAAAACAAGACAGAGCAAAACAAAGCAACAAAAGAAAACACAACAATAATGGCAAAAAACCAGTGACACAAAAAAGGAAAAGCCTGTAAATAGTTGTCTGTTGACCTTTAGGAGTGTTTTCTGGTTGAGTCTGATGGGGTGCCACGCCCTGGCCCCAAAGTCTATTTTTGTTATTCCCTTGGGACTTCCTTGCTCTGTTCTCTTGCTGTTGTGTTGCTGTTCTGTTGCACACCCTTAGTGTTTCGCCTCAGTGTGATGGGGTCAGATCAGGCACAATTCCCACACTGTGTCTCCAGTGTTGTCCCCTGTAGGCTATGCGTCAGTGAGGGATGTCATGGAAGACAAAAGTGTAACATGCACAAAACAGGACATTTCATTCTCTCCAAGTGACTCCCTTGATCCTTTAAGGAAAACTGTGCATTCCACACTCCCTCTCTGTCCCGTCTTGGAGAAGACTGATTCCTGGATAAAGCCTCCTGTAATTCTGCGTTAGAGGAGCACTTTGCACTTCAGGGCTTACAAGGGGCTCATTTCCACTGCCATCAGGGTGTTATTTGGAGCTAACAGCTCAGGACAAAGTTTCCTATTTAAGGTTGGTCATGCCTCAGCCACAATCTTCAGGCTTAGCCTCCTGCCTCCCACCTATATTCCTAATATTTTGGTTAGTGTGGAAATGCATAAGTTAAATAATAGAAGAAGCGAAGTTTCTGATTATGTCACTATGCAGAGATGTTCCCTCAGAGCATCATTGAAAGAAGGGGAAAATCTTGGTTTTAGTGTCAGAAGGAATTGAGACTTTTTCCATTTTATTTTTTGAGTTCTTTTACATTTTAATTTTAGGTTGATTTAAAGGGGCTCTTAAGAACCTTGCCTTAAGTCTAAAAAAGTTGATGCGTGACAGCTTTAGCATTCCTTTTCTCCTTCAAAAAATACTAACTTTATTTTTGAGTTGTTGTGTAACCATGTGCTCTTATGTCATAGATGAATAGTAATGTTACTCTCGGCATCAGTAACTGAGTCTGCCTTTCTTTTTCTCATTTCCTTTTCAAAGATTCTATCTCTTTTCCTAATAAAGCAGAAGCTCTGGGGTTCTTTATAATCTATAAGGTTACTATGGGTTGGAACCGCCTAGACAAACTAACAACAGAAGCATGGTGTCCACTTGCAGTTTGATTCCATTCCCTTTGCTGTAGTTGATACACTGTCTTAGGAGGAAATGAAGTCAGCTCGTACCGAGCTTTGCTAATTTCAATATGTGCAAGTTACATTGTGGACAATGACCAATAAGCTTGTTGTATCATTAAAAAATAACTAAAGTTCATGATGGATCCTATCCTCTTGGAGAGATTTAACACATGTGTTTGGAATGCTGGTGGTATAGTTTTGCATCATAGCAACACATGTCACAGGAGGATGTCAAACTGATGGGCAAAGGTGGGGACTGCTCTTCTGGTAGGATTGAGGGCCCTTTTGTGGCACACGGGTTAAACATTGAGCGGCTAACCGCAGGGTTGGCAATTGAAGCCCAGCACTATTGGAGAAAGAAGATGATCATCTTTCGTAATAAAGACTGACACTCTTGGACCCTAGGAAAAAGATAGCTATACTCTGTCCTATGAGGTCACTATTAGTAGAAATCAGAAGGTGTGCTGCACAAACACACTGATTAGAGGGACCAAAGAAAATGTCCTGAGAACTATTAGGAAACTAGTGCAGTTGGGGTCCTCCAAGGTCCTTTTTGAGAAAAGAAGAGGGGTCTGGTCTCCCAGGCTCAAGCCTGCTGAGAACTTTGTAGGTGCTAACCCACAGGCCAGGTTCCTCCTCCTCATTACCACTCTTCTACAACCCTTAGACCACAGGTAGTGCTGACCATGAAGACAGACACACATTCTTCAATGGATTCCATTTCTTCAGCATTTATTGGGCACTTGCGATGTGGCAGGTGCTAGGGTACCTAGTTGCTGGGGTCATAGACCCTTATAATGCTGTGTCCCTGCTCTCTGAAGCAATGGAAGAGGAAGCTCAGTATTTGTCAGGCAAGCCAGCAGGTCGGAAGTGGTTGGGGTCTTTGCCGCTCCGCCCCCATGCATTGGCAGCCTGGTCGGCATCCGAGTCCTCTTTTCCGTGGCCACTGGCTCCATTCACCATCTCTCTGGCATTGCTGGAGCCCAGAAGGAAGGCAGCAGATTGATCAGGCAGGTGAGCACAGGCCACCCTCCCCCATTTCCCAGGATGACTGTGAGAGTCCACAGGAAAGAGGGGCTGTAATGCTGGCCCTGTCTGCTCAGTCCTGCTCAGCCAACACTGGTCACGCTTAGGCAGGAGGAAGAGTGTCCTGGGACCCAGCCAGGAGGAACTGGGAATGACCAGCCTACCAACTGCTCTGCTCTGCTGGCCACACCAACTCCAGCCTGACCAAGAAGGAGGAGAATGGACAAGGGGCCAGAGACCCCACAGGACCTGATCCAGGGTGTGCCCCTTTCTGAGTCCTGACGGAGCCCAGGTTTGCCCCGTCCAACCCTGGAATCTGTGTTACCTTATCACTTTTGCAGCCCAGGCCCCACCAGGCCCCCTTTGTGCGGCATCATAGTTCCCTCGAGCATGGAAGTATTTGTCTGCACCAATGTAATTGGCTTCTCTCATGTCCCTGTAAGCTCTCAACATGTCCCAAGCCCCTGGAGGAAAGGAGAATGGTAAGAGAGACAACATATGAACACAGACAATGTGACAGCACCTTGCACAGGACTCCAGGAATGAAAATCTTCCCCTGACCTCAGATCTCAACCTGGGCTCATCATCTCCTGGCACAACAGGGTCTGAGAAAAAACCCCACTCAACCCTGATTGGCTTCTGCAGGAAAAGGTGCTCAGGAGCAGAAAGGCAGGCACCCCGCGATTGAGATTGGATGCCTGAGCACTGTGCAGCGGTCCATCTGGATTTGGGTTCCCTGTGATGTGGTAAAAGAGTGGAAGGCACTGGCACAAGGGTCAGGCACAAGATCATGTGCTTGACTTGCTGGACAGGGCTGCCTTGTGCAGGCTAGGAAGTTCAGGTGCAACTCTGGCCTCTATGCACTAAATGGCAGTAGCACGTGCCCCTCAAGTTGTGAGCACTGGAAAGGACTGGCGACTGCTCAATGTCCCAAGGGACAAGTGAAAGCCACTTCCACCCAGCAGGGCCACATGGGATCAGTTCCAGGGACTGTGAGAGCAGAGCACGCTGCTGATGTAGGAAACAGGATGGGACACAGGCCACAGAGGAGACCTAGGGCACTTTGTGCCGATGCAGAAGACACGTGGTCTTGCAGACACAGGCTGACTTGGGCCCTGTGACTGATCAGGACATGAGTGGTCATCACCCTGAAGGCTCTCATCATGGATGGGAGTCATGATGCGAGTTGCTCGGGCAGCACAATAGCAGGCCCTCAGTATGGGTGGCACTGTGTTTGTTATCAATGCCCTGCCTGGATGGGGGCCACCTCTGGGGTGGTCCTTTGAGTCTTTTCTAAGGCTCTCCAGGTGATTGCAGGGGGTAGCTGAGTTGAAAACTACTGTGCTTTAGCAATAGGCATTCCTGGGCATCTGCTGGGCAGAACTTCTGCATCGTGCACAGCTGGTCCAAACCCTCTCCTTGTCACCAGTGGATTAATGGAAAGGTATTGGACAACCCACTCAGCTGCTCCAAGGCCCACCTTCCTGACCTTGAAAATGGCAAAGATGCCTGCCCCCCAGGGGTTTGAAGTTCATGTAGAGTGTGAGCCACCACCCCAGTTAAGGGGGTTTGAAGTTCATGTAGAGTGTGAGCAGCCACCCCAGTTAAGGGGAGTCTTCAGACCTGACAAGCGGTGGTTAAACGCCCGCCGTCAAGGCCATTCTGACTCCTCTCCACACTGTGTGCGGTTTCTGAGGCCTCATGTCCCAGCTTTGTCCCGCAGAGCATCTGGGGGATTTGCACTCCCCTCTTTGCAGTTAGTAGCCCAACACCTGACCCACATTCCAGTGCTCAGGTAATCCAGGAGGTCTGATGTATGGTGGCTCCCCCTGGCTGCCAGTTAAAAGGCTGCACAGGCCTGGATGCAGCCCAAACCAGAAGAGTCATTGTCCATAGGAAGCAGCAAGAAGAGTCTGGCTGAGGTTTCCTGTCAATCATCCAAGCAGGACACTAAAGGCAGGGGGCGTCAGGGCGGGAGGAGAAAAGCAGAGGGAGGAAGAAGCAAAGTGTAAGGGATAGCTGTCATTTTAGTTCAGATGATTTGTTCGGAGGGAAAAGTCATACCAATTTCTAGCCTCACTTTGTGGCTTCTCCCCGATGTAGGGTACCTTTCAGGCAGGAATGATGCTAGTCCCTGAGAGAAACCTATGACTACACCCTGTAAAGAAGAGCCCTCCAACGTTCTTCCCCACAGGGCAGCACAGCCTAGGAGACGGCTCCCACCCTTAGCAGGGCTCCAGGTGAATCCTGGAGGCAGGTAAGTGCCCAATCCTTCCTCCTCCAGCTGTCTTACCTTGAGCAGCCTCGGGGATGAAGGTAAGCCAGCCATCACTGCTGACTCCGAGGACCAGAGAGCAGACCAGGAGGCCTGTGAGAAGCTTCATGGTGCTGCAATGAGAGGGAGGGTCAGGAGAGATCCCAGCGCTGATGGACCCCGCTCTGGAATCTGTGTGTCCCAGAGAGCCTGGCTGTTGGCTTCCCGTTCCTCCTGTAGCAGCCCAGTGATGACCAAATCGCCACTCTCGGGTAGCCTATAACTTATCCAAAAGCACAGCTGTCCCCTGGGGAAAACCGAAAACCAAAGAAACGTCCACAGTAGAAAATGGTCACCTTCTTGGGACCAAGACAACAGACAGATTAAGCTTTGAAGCATCCCCATTGGGGTAGTCCCTTACGTGGTTTCAGGTTGAGCAGCCTGCTGGTTCTGCTGGCTGGGGAGAGCCAGCTGGTATTTATACTGAGCCTTCCCTCCTGGGACGGGATGTGTGAGGGAAGTTGGCTGGAGCTAGACAGGGTGGCTGGGAAACCCCGCCCAGTTCTCACCCTTCCCAGAAAACACACTGCCCACCTGTGCTTTCCCGTGCACAGGGCATTCTTCCCCGTTGTGCAATGTATGGGTCAAGACAGGTTGCCTGTGTGCTGGCAGCCACGAGTCAGCGGTCACTCTGCCAGCGCTGGAGACGCTGAGGCAGGAGTGAATCCGGACAGAAGTAGATGGGCATGCAGTGTGTGGAGTGTGAGGAGGGCTCTTACCAGGCCCTGTTTTAAGGTCCCCTCCTATTGGTGCGCCCCACAGGCTTGACTCCTGACCTCCAAACAAGGGAAGGAAGCGCACACAGACAGACCGTCTTTCGTCACTCTTCCCCCAACCAGAAATCAGATGAGTAGCCCACGTGGCCTGAGAATCGGGCCCAGAAATGTCCTGCTGTGGCTGCCTTCTGCTGGGAGAGGACACCCAGGGAATCCAGTGGAGCAAAGGAGAGCAAAGAGAGGGGCTGACAGGGCTCTTTGAGTGCAGGCTGCACTGAGCTACAACCCAGTCCCAACCCCATGGCTGTCCAGTCAATTCTGAGTCCTAGTGACCCCTGCGTTCCCCACGACTGCTGCTCTGCTGGGTTTGGTTGGTTGCCACCCTGTTGGAACCCGATGGTCTGGCTGCTCTTCCTGGTGCCACTGGATGGATTCAAACCGCCTACCTTTGGCTTCATGGACTGTGCTACCCTCCTCGGTATTTGCCTCTCAAACACGGGGTGTCACTGCAAGACTCCTGTGATCCTCTCTCAGACTGTGGGGCCCAGAGCATCTCGGATAGGTGAGCAGAGCATTGTTGGCAGCAGCAGGGTCTCCAGAGGAGGCCACAGGGAAGGAGAGCCACACCGCTGAAGACCCTGCCTGCCTAAGCCCGAATATAAGAAATAGAAGAAAGTATTTCAGGTCCAACTGTTAGCACGAAGTTTGGTACCGGGCATGCAGATGAAGAGGGTGAGTGTTCACCTCATCTTCCCCATCCCACAGAGCGTTTCAACTTGATGTTGGCCTGCACCTGGGGAAGGCTTGGTGATGCTCCGTGACAGAAGTGCGTCATATCACATTGTGCCTGTGCCAGGACAAGCGGTGAAACCAGTGCCCCACGGTCCCAGAGGGACAGGAGGTGGCATGAGGTAGAGGGCTCATTTAGAGGATTGTGTGTATTTATACCAGTATGAATGCAGGCAGATTATAGAAGATTGGGGAATTCTGCCTTCCAGGTGGCCATTGGGAATTGGTAGAACACAAGTAAACAAACGCACTGTGGGAGTCAATTCTGAATCACAGTGGCCCCATCACTCAGCATAGAACTGTCCCTGTGTTTTTCCCAGACTGTAACTCTTTCTTGGCATAGAGCCTCATCTTTCTCTCAGGCAAGGTTACGTACAAGTGCAGACACAAGGAAGCACTTGCCTTGTTGGGCAGCGGATAAACTCTTGGCTGTTAAGAGAAAAGTTGGTGCCTTAACGCCACTGGCTACTCCGTGGGAACAAGGTGTGATAGTCTGGTTCTGCAGAGATTCACATGGTGTGACTGTGAGTCTATTCTGACTCACAGCGAGCCCACATGACAGACAGAACTGCCCCATTGGTGGGTCCAGGCTGTCAATTTTACAGGAGCAGATCTCTGGGACTGTTCTCCTGTGAGCTTGTGGTAGTTACATAATTTCATGGCAACTTGATAAAGTGTAGGGCTCCGGTCTAGCCTGTCAATCAGGTCACAGCCTGACAACACGTCCTTGTGGGCATGGCCTTCTCATAAGGAGGGTCCAAGTAACCTATTCCCCACCCTCTCTGCCTTCACATTGCTATGAAGAGCTGAGACCTGCGTGAGCCCTGGGTGTCGGCCACCACCATTGAATCCACATAACTCTGCACCCATGGCCTGTGAGTGCCTTCCGCATCATTGCATGAGGCTGTGTGAGTCTGAAGAGGGCCTTATGGACTAACATCGGACTTATGGACTAGTAGTGGACTTATGGGCTTGAGTTGGACTGGGCTAGGATTCCTTATTGATCCATGATTACTTTTTGAAATAAAGCTATTTCTTACCCATCTGTGAGTGCCACTGGATTTATTACTCTAGTAAACCCGACCTAGCACTACCGCCCTTACTGCTTGCTGTGAAGCTTAATCACTGCACTAACCAGGCCTTGGAAATCCCATGGGGCAGTTCCACTCCGTCCTACGGTGTCATTTTGAGTTGGAATCAACACAAAGGCGATAGGATTGCACCTAACGGACCAAGAGCTTAGTGGTACGTGTCTTGGAAGGGTCCACTAGGTTCTTTTTATTATTTAAAAAAAGAGGATATTTACTGAGTCTTAAATGGGAAAAGATGAAGATACCTGAACAGGCCTATCATTTGGGGGAAAGAGACCATTTTACCAAGGTCCTATTTGGTGTCCCAGGAGCCCTAGTTTCTTGCCCACCTGCAGGCTGCTCCGGTGTGGATTCAGAGAGAAGCCTTGTAGGTAGCAGAGGGTGGGGGGTGGAGAGGAGGGTTAAGGGAAGCAGGCAAGAGCCTCCTATACCCTGGCTCACTTAACAACCATAGGATGCTGGCGCACCTGAAAGGGTACCTCTGAAGGATTCTTGTTTCACATATTTTAAGCAGAAAAAGGGATTGCAAGCTGTTAACCATCAGAAAAACAAAAGCTAAACTAAACATGACCACCACCACCACACATGATCAATGGGCCGAGAAACATTCCCTCTTCAGTCCTTTTCTAGCCTTAGGTGGTTAGAAACGACTCCGAGTCGAGAGATCAGGTGAGGTAGCTGCCTTATATGCAACGGAAGGAAACCCTGCGCAGTCCTGTGCCAGCCGATGTTTGAGTCCATTGAGGCAGCCATTGTGGCGAGCCATCCTGTTGAAGGTCTCCCTCTTTTTCACTGTCCCACTACTTAAGCAAGCCTGATGCAGTTCTCTGGGGACTGGTCTCTTCTGATAATGTGTCTGAAGTACATGGGATCAAGCTTTACCATGCTTGCCTTAAGTAGCATTCTTGCTATCTAGGTGGTTGAGGTAGTTTATTGTGCCAGCCTGGCCGATAAACACAAGTGGGATTAACTGAAGGGCAGAGAGATAAATGGCTTGGTGAGTCTCGCCTTTCTTGTCTTGCTCTTTGATCATCGGACCAGTGTGTGGCTGCCTTGCTTGTCCTGTGCCTCAATTTAAAGGCTACACTACCTGTGGGACACCTAGCCTGTGAACTGTGTTGCTGTAAGTTGAGGTCCCTTTAAGACATCGCTGGAGCTGGGGACTGGCAGTTGGTGACCTGGCTGGCAGTTGGTGACCTGCCTTCTGATTGGCTGCTGTGCTGACATAGCCTAGCTCTCTCTATAAATAGAGGAAGATCTGGCAGCAGATTGGACTGGAAGGACTGCTAGTCTCTCACATCTCTCTCACAGCAGTGAGTTGAATTGAGCCATTTGTAGTGCTTCATAATTTAACTGTTTCTTTCTTGTATTATATATTTAACTGTATATGATTTAACAGTTCATTCCTTGTTATATATCTAATTATCTTTATAAATAAATATAATAAATTATCAGCAATTTGGTTTTATCTCTCTAGAGAACCCTGTCTAACACAGAGGTGGTACCAAAAAAGCCCCAAGGAAATAGAATTGCCCTGGGCAGAGCAGCGTTTTCGTAGTATGCATTTTTCCCACTAGGTGAGCATCGACCAACTCTTTCTGAGTTATTGCACCCAGTTGCATCACCTGGAAAGGTTGTCATAATTTTATCATAAATTTTATCATAAAATTTTATCATAAAAGCTGTTTCGCTAACTGATTTTTGGGGATGGCCAATTTAAGAGAGCAGCCTGAAGATGTGAAATTTTGTTTCCTGCTTAGGAAAAATGCCACAGAAACTGTTGTAATGTTAAACAGAGCTTACAAGGACAGCTCTACGGGGAAAAATCAAATGTACGAGAGGTTTTCTCATTTCAAAAAAGGTGAAATGTTGATTGATGATAAACCTTGTTCTGGATGTCTGTCAACTTTCCAAATGGATGAAATGTCAACTTGTAGTGCATTTGGAAATCATTCCACCAGGTCACACTGTTAATCAATCTTTCTAGTTAGAGGTTCTGAAAAGTTTGTGTAATAGTGTACGACAAAAAAGGCCTGAGGTGGGTAGCCAGTGGACTGGTTCGTGCACCACAACAATGCACCTGCTCACACAGTATCTCAGTATGCCATTTCTTGGCCAAAAAGAAAAAAGAAAAAGCATGCCTCTCTTACCCCTTTGTACCTTACTCACCTGACCTCACTAAGCACGACTTCTTTTTGCTTACTCGAATGAAGAGGGACCTGAAAGGACAGCCATTTGTAGAAGTAGAAGAGGTGAAGAAAAAATGAGGGAGGTGCTGTCAGCCATCCAAGCAGATGTATTTGAAAAATGTTTCCAAGAATGGATTCACAGATTTGACCAATGTATTTAGTGGAATGGTAAAATTTGAAGGCGATAACATCATTTTATTAAAAAAATTAAATACATAGCTTTCAAAAATAAATCCCGTGTAAGGGAGTAAAAAGCCCATCTCTCTCCCTCAGAGATGCTAGTGATTTTGAATGGCTCACCCTGTGGGTCACAGTCCAATGTACTCCACCAGGCAGTTCACGATACCCTCAATATTCTTAATTCAAAATACATTGATTTTTCTATGGCCTTCTTTATTTAATGCCCAACTTTAAAAAAAAATCATTTTATTGAGGGCTCATACAACTCTTACCGCAATCCATATATACATCCATTTTGTAAAGCACATTTGTACATTCGTTGCCCTCATCAATCTCAAAACATTTGCTCTCCACTTAAGCCCTTGGCATCAGCTCATTTCCCCCCCTTCTTTCCCCCCTCCCCCCTCCCTCATGAACCCTTGAAAATGTATAAATTATTATTTTTCATACCTTACACTGCCCAGTGTCTCCCTTCACCTACTTTTCTGTTGTCTGTCCCCCAGGGAGGAGGTTATGCATAGATCCTTGTAATCTGTTCCCCATTTCCACCCCACTCTCCCAGTTTCGCCACTCTCACCACTGGTCCTGAAGGGATCATTCATCCTGGATTCTCTGTGCTTCCAGTTCCTATCTGTACCAGTGCACATCCTCTTGTCTAGCCAGATTTGTAAGGTAGAATTGGGATCATGATAGTGGGGGGTGGGGGGAAAGCATTTAGGAACTAGAGGAAAGTTGTATGTTTCATTGTTGCTACACTCCACTCCACTCCTCCCTGTGACCCTTCTGTAAGGGGATGTCCAGTTGCCTACAGATGGGCTTTGGGTCCCCACTTGGCACTCCCCCTCATTCACAATGATATGGTTTTTGTTCGTTGTCTTTTGATAGTGGGAAACCATCAGCTTTCTTCACCACATTTGTTTATGCACCCATTTATCTTCAGCGATCATGTCGGGAAGGTGAGCATCATGGAATGCCAGTTTAATAGAACAAAGTATTCTTGAATTGAGGGAGTACTTGAGTGGAGTCCCAATGTCCATCTGCTACCTTAATACTAAACCTATAAATATTTGTACATAGATCTATTTCCCCATCCTCATATATAAATATATTTATATATGTACATACCCCCATTTAGACCTCTATAAATGCCCTTTGCCTCCTAGCTCTTTCCTCTATTTCCTTTGACTTTCCTCGTGTCCCACTATCATGCTCAGTCTTCATTCGGGTTTCAGTAATTCCTCTCGGTTCCATTACCCTTGATCAGTCACACTCTACCAGGCCTCCTACACCCTCCTCACCACCGATTTGGATCTGTTGTTACCTTTTTTAACACCACTTCCTTTCCCCCACCTCCCCCTCTCCCATGTCCCCCCAGAACTGTCCCGTTGTTTTCTCCTCTAGATTGTTCATCCAACCTATTTTATTTAGACAGACCTGCGGAGATAATAACATGCACAAAAACAAGACAGAGCAAAACCTAGCAACAAAAGAAAAGAAAAGAAAATAACAATAAAAAGCCAATGACAAACAACAACACAACAACAAAAAATAAAAGCTTGTATTTAGTTGAAGGACTGTTGACATTTAGGAGTGTTTTCCAGTGAACTCTGATGGGGTGTCAAGCTCTGGCCCCAAAATCTATTTTTGGTCTTCTCTGTGAGAGCCAAGGATTGTGAACAATATAATCAAAATCTAGAGGAAGGACTGGCAACATAGCTGAACTTGTGAACACCTGGCTTGCAGAAGGCTCTGGATGACAGTGGAAAGCCAACATCCATTTGCAGAGTCCACACATGGGTTAAGCCTCCTCCAATCACGGTTGAAGGATGTGAATAGCTGTTATCAGAGAGGAGAGTGAAGTCAATTACGGCAGGTGTAGTTAGGTCAAAATGTAATCACTTATCACTTGATCTCTCCTTTGGCCCCATCTTAAAACTATTTCAGTTTTTTTTCGTTTGGTTTTGTTTTTGAAGTAAAGGGGAACACACATGGATTAAGCTCCTGGCAAGTTCTCTCTGACCATGGACCAGGAATGGGAGCCACTTGCTAATGTGCAGAGTGCATTGGGAGGTGGATTGTTGCAGTGAAGTTCAAATTTAGCACCCCATCATTTGATCTCCCCTATGATCCATTTAAATTTTTTCTAGTTTTTAATATTTTCTGCTTTCTTTTTGAGTGAGATTTTTCCTTGTTTTACTTTTTATTTTTGTTCCTTTGTTCTTTGGTTTTGCTTTTAATGTTTCTCTTCATATGAAATCCAGGATACCAATAAAATGATTTAAAAGAAAGAAAAAAAGAAAGAAATCCAGAACACATAAATCAATAGAGACAGTAACTGGGTTAATGATTCCTTGGGGGTATGGCATGGGAGTTTGAGGGCAATGGGGAGTTAATAACAATGAAGACAAGAATGAAGAAAACATTCTAAAACTGATGGTGATCATAATTGCACAACTGTTCTCGATGTGATTGAACTATTGGACTGTGTTACATGTGAACTATTTGCCAATAAAACAGGTGGGAAAAAGATAAAAACAGAGTGGGGACATGATTTGCTTACGGATTTTGGAGACCACTCTGCAGAGCACAGAGGTAAGTGACCACATGTCCTATTTGGCACAGGACAGGTCAACATGTGCCTGCTGTCCTGAGTGGTCCCTGGACTCATGACAAGCTCAGGTTTGAGCAGACAGGATACTCAGGCGGTGGCATCTCTGTGGGGGCGCCTATGCTTGAGTCTATTGTGTAATGCCTGCCAATCCAGGGGGCTCACCACCAGCACTCTGTCCAACAATATTCCATTGTGGTTCCTAAGGGGTTCATCAACTCCGTTTTGGAAGTAAACTGAAAAGGCCTCTCTTCCTAGTCTGTCTTGGTCTGCAAGCTCCACTGAAACCTCTGTACCATGTTTGACCCTGCAGTTGTTTGCAATTCTGGTGGTATCATTTCTTGCATCAGAGCAACCCAGGAGCCACACCAGTAAGCTCAAACCGAGAGGCAAGAGTGCATGTTTGTGTTACCTTAGCATGATTGAGTGCTCTTTTGTGGCTCATGGGCTAAGCATATGGCAAATTCAAGCCCAGCACCACTGGAGAAAGATGAGGCATTCTGTTGCAATACAGAATTGCATTCTTGGAAACCCTAACAAACAGATCTACTCTGTGCTATTAGGTCACTGTGAGTGGAGATCAACTTGATAGCACGTGCTTGCTTGCTTTCTTTATCTGTCCTTAAACGCTTCAAAGGAACCAAAATCAGAAAGTGTACTGTCGGACACACCAATTCAAAGGACAAAAGAAAGTGTCCTGAGAACTGTTAGGAAACTAGGGCAGCTGGTGTCCTCCAAGGTCACAATCCTTTTCAAGAAAACAGGAGGGGGTCTGGCCTCCCAGGCTCAAGCCTGCGGAGAACTTTGTAGGCGCTAACACGCAGGCCAGCTTCCTCCTCCTCATTACCACTCTTCCACAACCCTTAGACCACACAGGTAGTGCTGACCATGAAGACAGACACACATTCTTCGATGGATTCCATTTCTTCAGCATTTATTGGGCACCTGCGATGTGGCCTTTACTAGATTCGGGGGTCATAGACCCTGATAATGCTGTGTCCCTGCTTTCAGGTCTCACAACCTGAAGCAATGGAGGAGGAAGCTCAGTATTTGTCAGGCAAGCCAGCAGGTCGGAAGTGGTTGGGGTCCTTGCCGCTCTGCCCCCATGCATTGGCAGCCTGGTCGGCCGCCCCGTCTTCTCGTTCTCGGCCAAGGACTTTTTTCATCATCTCTCTGGCATCGCTGGAGCCCAGGAAGGAAAACAGCAGCTTGATCACCAGGCAGGTGAGCACAGGCCACGCTCCCCACCCTCCCCCGTTTCCCAGGATGACTGTGAGAGTCCACAGGAAAGAGGGGCTGTAATGCTGGCCCTGTCTGCTCAGTCCTGCTCAGCCAATGCTGGTCACCCTTAAGCAGGAGGAAGAGTGTCCTGGGACCCAGACAGGGGGGATTGGGAAGGACTCAGCCCACCACTTGTGCTGCTCTGCTGGCCACTCCAACTCCAGCCTAGCCAGAGACCCTACAGGACCTGATCCAGGGTGTGCCCCTTTCTGAGTCCTGAGGGAGCCCACGTTTGCCCCGTCCAACGCTGGAATCTGTGTTACCTGATCACTTTTGCAGCCCAGGCCCCACCAGGCCCCCTTTGTGTGGCATCATAGTTCCCTCGAGCGTGGAAGTATTTGTCTGCACCAATGTAATTGGCTTCTCTCATGTCCCTGTAGGCTCTCAACATGTCCCGAGCCCCTGGAGGAACGGAGAAAGGCAAGAGAGACAGCATATGAACACAGACATTGTGACAGCACCTTACACAGGACTCCAGGAATGAAAACTCTTCCCCTGACCTCAGATCTCAACCTGGGCTCATCGCCTTCTGGCACAACAGGGTCTCAGAAAACACCCCCACTCAGCCCTGATTGGCTTCTGCAGGAAAAAGTGCTCAGGAGCAGAAAGGCGGGCACCCCGCGGTTGAGATTGGATGCCTGAGCACTGTGCAGTGGTCCATCTGGATTTGGGTTCCCTGTGATGTGGTAAAGGAGTGGAAGGCACTGGCACAAGGGTCACAATTAGTCACAAAGATCATGTGCATGACTTGCTGGGCAGGGCTGCCTTGTGCAGGCTAGGAAGTTCAGGTGCAACCCTGGCCTCTATGCACTAGATGGCAGTAGCACGTGCCCCTCAAGTTGTGAGCACTGGAAAGGCTGGAGACTGTGCTCAAATGTCCCAAGGGACAAGTGAAAGCCACTTCCACCCAGCAGGGCCACATGGGATCAGTTCCAGGGACTGTGAGAGCAGAGCGCGCTGCTGATGTAGGAATCAGGATGGGACACAGGCCATAGAGGAGACCTAGGGCACTTTTGTGCCGATGCTGAAGACACGTGGTCTTGCAGACACAGGCTGACTTGGGCCCTGTGACTGATCAGGACATGAGTGGTCATCACCCTGAAGGCTCTCATCATGGATGGGAGTCATGAAGCGAGTTGCTCGGGCAGCACAATAGCAGGTCCTCAGCGTGGGTGGCACTGTGTTGTTATCAATGCCCTGCCTGGATGGGGGCCACCTCTGGGGTGGTCCTTTGAGTCTTTTCTAAGGCTCTCCAGGTGATTGCAGGGGGTAGCTGAGTTGAAAACTACTGTGCTTTAGCAATAGGCATTCCTGGGCATCTGCTGGGCAGAACTTCTGCATCGTGCACAGCTGGTCCAAACCCTCTCCTTGTCACCAGTGGATTAATGGAAAGGTATTGGACAACCCACTCAGCTGCTCCAAGGCCCACCTTCCTGACCTTGAAAATGGCAAAGATGCCTGCCCCCCAGGGGTTTGAAGTTCATGTAGAGTGTGAGCCACCACCCCAGTTAAGGGGGTTTGAAGTTCATGTAGAGTGTGAGCAGCCACCCCAGTTAAGGGGAGTCTTCAGACCTGACAAGCGGTGGTTAAACGCCCGCCGTCAAGGCCATTCTGACTCCTCTCCACACTGTGTGCGGTTTCTGAGGCCTCATGTCCCAGCTTTGTCCCGCAGAGCATCTGGGGGATTTGCACTCCCCTCTTTGCAGTTAGTAGCCCAACACCTGACCCACATTCCAGTGCTCAGGTAATCCAGGAGGTCTGATGTATGGTGGCTCCCCCTGGCTGCCAGTTAAAAGGCTGCACAGGCCTGGATGCAGCCCAAACCAGAAGAGTCATTGTCCATAGGAAGCAGCAAGAAGAGTCTGGCTGAGGTTTCCTGTCAATCATCCAAGCAGGACACTAAAGGCAGGGGGCGTCAGGGCGGGAGGAGAAAAGCAGAGGGAGGAAGAAGCAAAGTGTAAGGGATAGCTGTCATTTTAGTTCAGATGATTTGTTCGGAGGGAAAAGTCATACCAATTTCTAGCCTCACTTTGTGGCTTCTCCCCGATGTAGGGTACCTTTCAGGCAGGAATGATGCTAGTCCCTGAGAGAAACCTATGACTACACTCTGTAAAGAAGAGCCCTCCAACGTTCTTCCCCACAGGGCAGCACAGCCTAGGAGACGGCTCCCACCCTTAGTGGGGCTCCAGGTGAATCCTGGAGGCAGGTAGGTGCCCAATCCTTCCTCCTCCAGCTGTCTTACCTTGAGCAGCCTCGGGGATGAAGGTAAGCCAGCCGTCACTGCTGACTCCGAGGACCAGAGAGCAGACCAGGAGGCCTGTGAGAAGCTTCATGGTGCTGCAATGAGAGGGAGGGTCAGGAGAGATCCCAGCGCTGATGGACCCCGCTCTGGAATCTGTGTCCCAGAGAGCCTGGCTGTTGGCTTCCCATTCCTCCTGTAGCAGCCCAGTGATTAATATAGGATGCACGGCACACACTGGCCGTATTCAGGGCCACTCGGCTCTCAGCCCTGACCCTTCAGCCCTCAACTCCAGACTGTACAAGCCGAAGAAGCCAAGGTGGCCTCAGGGATGGGGAGGGGAGTGATGACCAAATCCCGTCTCTTGGGTAGCCCATAACTTATCCAAAAGCACAGCTGTCCCCTGGGGAAAATAGAAGACCAAAGAAAGGTCCACAGTAGAAAATGGTCACCTTCTTGGGACCAAGACAACAGACAGATTAGGCTTTGAAACATCCCCATTGGGGTAGTCCCTTACCTGGTTTCAGGCCAAGCAGAGCTGCTGGTCCTGCTGGCTGGGGAGAGACAGCTGGTATTTATACTGAGCCTTCCCTCCTGGGATGGCGGGTGGGAATAAGGCAGGGGTGGGGTGGGGTTGGGGGCTTGTGGGGAGGGGTGGGCAGGAGGGAGGAGAAGAAGTGGAATGAAACAAATAGGTTGCCTGGGACCCCCTCCCCAGGCCTCACCCTTTCCAGAAAACACACTGGGCTTTTCCCTGCTTAGGGCACTTTTCCATGTTGTGCAATCTATGGGTCAGGCTGGCTGTGTGCTGGCAGCCATGAGTCAGGGATCAGTCTGTCAGCGCTGGAGACGCTGAGGCAGGAGTGGGCCTGACCAAGCTCAAAATCCATTCCTGTATCTATGGTGTATATATGTACCTGGTTCACTGTAGAGAGAATTATTATTATTTTATTAGAGACTTATACATTTTCCCCAGAGGGCATATAGTAGTTCTATTGATAAAGACAACAAACACACACAATAAACTCACTGCTGTTGAGTCAATGCTGACTCACAGCTACCTGCCGTGTCTTTCCAAGACTGTACCTTTTCACGGGAGAAGAAAGCCCAGTCTTTCTCCTGAGGAGCTGCTGGTGGTTTTGAACTGCCAACCATGCAGATTGCGGCCTAACGCATAACCACAATACAACCAGGGTTCCTCATAATAATTCAATTGCTAGTACCATTAATTTAGCCACTGGTGCGGAATTTAAGACATTGTTGAGAGAAAGTATGCATGGATCCGACCAACTTCTAGACCCAATTACATGGATTTTTGATTGGTAGAGATGAACCATTTGGGTGACTGAACACTCGTTCCATTTACCGTGAAGGATGGAGATGGGGCCAAACACTCATGCGTGCCCTTTCACAGGGGCACAGAGAGTCGTTTCCGCCTCAGGCACTGAGTTTTCCACTTTAATCTGCTACTGGTGGGTTCAAGATAGAATCTGGTTCATTTAGTGGGAGTTCCAAATTGAATCCTTTTGGTGTGGTCCATGAGGGATGTTGTGCACCTCGAAAGGACAGCATCTAAAATCTCGTTTCTCTTGGGTCACCAGGGGCTGCATGCAAACTAAGTCACAAGTGTCCAGTTAGGTACCTGATCCTGAGCCTATTCTTCATTGGTGTCTATGCACTTCATTCTGTGCGTTGACACACTGCCCTGCCAGCTTTAACCATCAGCGAGAGCACAGTTGCCTGGTCTGAGATAGGCAGACACTCCACCCCACTCCTTCTTGACTCCAGTTTCCAGTAGGATTCACTAATCACCCTCTGGGCTTATCCGTGAATTTGGGGTGACCATTGAGTAAAGTTATATGGCAAGAGCTCATGGGTCTTTTCCTTTTCTCCCCATATTGGGAAACAGACCCAGCTGAGGTGCCGCCTCACTGGGCCACCTCACCCTGTCAGGGTGGTTTTTAAGATGTACAAATAAACAGTGTTACATGGTTCATGAGCCCTAGGCAGACATATGAAGGAGAAACCCCAAAGAGCTGGAAATATTTTTCAAAGCCATGTATTTAATTTTTTTAACAAGACAACCTTATCACTTTCAAAGTCCTCTCCATGACAGTGAACACATCTGTCAAATAAAACACACGTAGCCTATCAGGCTGATGGCAGTGAGTCCTTTGGCCTTGGCCTTTCTAGCTGGAGAAGAGACAATACGACCATGGAGATACGAGTCTCCATTGAGGCTCCACTTCAGTGAGATCCCACTAGAAGGCAATCTCTTGGACCACAAAGCAGTTGTTCATTCAGTCACGATGCTGTAAATCATGTCTCTCTGCAGGCAAGAGAAGCAGGTAGTTCCAGAATGTTTACCACACAGCGTACTCCATGAGAATGCTTTATCCTGTGGACCCATCAAATTGAGGTGAACTTTCCAGTAAGGAAAAAAACTTCGCCTTGGCTCAGTCCTCCATGGTAACTCTCCCAGGTTGGATTTTCCTGCCAATGACTGCCAGGACAGTCTCAAGCTGATGAAACATTTTATTGTTCATTGAAAATGAAATGCTTGATATTTTTCAAAACTGTGGAAAGTTGATCTATTTTGACGTCCAAGCAACCTCCCTGGTGCAGAAGGCTGAGGATGGCTCACGACGTGCTGTGTTCTGCATGGATTTTGCATTGGCCCCTGGCTCATGGAGACCCCTAACCCCATGTCTTTCACAATAGATGGCTCTCTGGTGTCTCCTTGCTGGCTATCTCTATAGAAGTAAATGGTCAAGACTTTTTTTTTTTTTTGCTGAGGAGAGCCATTACGTGGATTCCGACAGTCAGTCTCTGAGTTAGTAGCCATCAAAACCTTCTTGGGCTACCCAAGTTCATTTCATAAATTGTACTTATTATTAATCACTCCAAAGTTAAACAGTGAATGTAAACAAGAAAATGGGTCTAACGGGAAATCAAATGATAAAGTATTGCATTTTAACCTAACTACATCTGCCATAAGTCACTTTACAATGTTTTGTCTGATAGCAAGATTATTAGTACTCTTTAACTATGGTCACAGGGGATTCACACGGGGCTTATCCATGCAGGGATGCTGCAAATGGATTCGGGGCTCCTACTGTCATCCATAGCATTCTGCAAACTGCGTGTTCACAATTTAAGCTCTCATACCATTCCCTCTTTTGGATTTTGATTTTGTTATTTACAATCCTTGGATCACACAGGCTGGTGTGCTTCTTCCATGTGGACTTGGTTGGTACCTCATTTAGATGTCTGCTTGTTTTAAGACAGGCCTTTAAGTCCTCAAAGGCTGTTTTTTTTCTGACAGCAGGGCACCATCTCGTTGTTTCACCACATTTAAGTCATGGTATTTTCAGTGGCCTCATTTGCATGTAAAAGTTGGGCATTAAATGAGGAAGACCAAAGAAAAATCAATGTATTTTGAATTAGGTTGCTGCTGAAGAATATTGAAAATACCATGAACTGTCCTGGTGGAGTAATGGTTATACGTTGGGCTGCAACCAACAGGGTGAGCCATTCAAAACCACCAGCCTTTCTGAGGAGAGAGACGGTGCTTTTTACTCCCTTAAACAGCCAGTCTCAGAAGCTCACCAGGCCAGTTCTCCCCGGTACTATAGAGCTGCTTTGAATTGGCGTGGACTCAATAGCATGTTTGAGTTTTTGTTTATGGACTGCCAAAAGAACAAACAGATATATTTTGGAAGATGTATGACAGGTGCCCAAAGAAATCCAGATTTTTTTCCTCCAAAGGCATGTATTTAAATTTAAAAAAATTTTTAACAAAACAACCTTATCACTTTAAACATACTCTCATTCCACTGAATACATTTGTCAAATCTGCTATTCCATCCTTGGCAACCTTTTTCAAACTCATCTGTTTGGAGGGCTGACAGCAGCTCCCCCATTTTTTCTTCACCTGTTCTACGTTGTCAAGTCGCTGTCCTTTCATGTCCCTCTCCATTCGTGGAAACAAGAAGTTCCATGGAGTGAAGTCAGGTGAGTCAGGTGTGGGAGGCAAGAGAGACATGCTGTTGTTTGCCAAAAACTGGAGCACTGAGATGGCTGTGTGAGCAGGTGCATTGCTGCGGTGGCAAAACCAGTCAGTCTCCTGTCTGCCACAAATCAGGCCTTTTTGTTACACACCCTTACACTATCTTTTCAGAACTTCTAGACAGAAAGCTTGATTAACAGTCTGATCTGGTGGAATGAACTCCAAATGCACTAGGCGTGGACATTTTCCTTCATTGAGGAAGATGACAGAAATCCAGAATGAGGTTTGTCATCATTTCATCTCTTTTTGGAATGAGAAAACCAATTGAACACTTGAGTTTTTCCAATAGTGCTGCCCTTGTAGGCTGTGTTCAACATCACAACAGTGCCTGTAGCATTTTTCTTGAGCAGGAAACAAAATTTCACAGCCACATGCTGTTCTCTTAAATCGGCCATAAAAAAAATAAAAAAGAGGTTTGAGTGAAACTGCTTTTATGAAAAAATTCACTGTAACCAGAGAGAACCTTCCCAGGTAACGCCACTGAGTGCACTAACTCAGAGAGAGTTGCTTGATGCGGGAAAGATGTATACTACAAAAGCTCCAGTCTGCCCAGGACAATTCCAGTTTTGGTACCCCCTCCTACTACCTCTTATGGGAAGCTAGACTAGAATATTCATTGACTTTAGAGCAGGAGCTTGCCTTTGTCTCGTGTTTATTTTTATAGTAGTGGTCTCCTACAATATTTGTCCTTTATGATTGGCTCATTTCACATAATGAAATCTAGGTCCTTCGCTCTAGGTTACACTGCAGAACTTTCCATAGTGGTTGTACAAGTTTATAAGCCCATCAGGAGTGTTTAGGGTTCCAATATTTCCATATACTTTCCACATTCTTTCCAGCATTTTTTCCATTTTATTATAGTAACTTTTTATTAATTTATAGCCTGATAACAATCCATACATCAATTGTGTCAAGCACATTTGTACATATATTTCTATCATCATTTAAAAACATTTTCTTTCTACTTGAGCCCTTGGTATCAGCTCCCCCTTTCTCCTTCCTCCCCCACCATTTTTTTTTTTTAAGCAAAGGGGAAGAAATTGATTGGAGCCCTTATGGGAAACCCTAGAGGGGCCCAGCATACCCTACTGTGTAGGCTTGCCCAGCCAATGGTCACACCATTCCCTGTACCCCCATGTCCCAGAGAGACTCCCCTTGAGCTGAACCCCAAAGCCTCAGGACTGGCTGGGGGGTTGTTTTTATTGTTAATTGGCCTATCATTGTGGGTGTAAGATGCTATCTCATCATAGTTGTGATTTGCCTCTCCTAGATGGATAGTGATCCTAAACATTTTTTCATGTGTTTGCAATCCATTTGAGTGTCATTTTTGGTAAACTGCCTGTTCTTGTATTTTTTCCACTCTTTAACGAGTCATTTGCTATTCTCTTTGCAAGGTGTTGTAGAGTTCTATAGATTTTGGTAATCAGACCTTTCTGTGGTGTCATTTTTAACTTTTTTTCCCCAGTTGAAGTCTCTCATTTTACTGTTTTAATGAAAGTGCGATTGGGAACTGATCAACGAAGTGAATGGTGGTGTCCTTAGAATGCCTTGGAAAGTGATTGCTGCAGAGATAGGTTAAAAGATATCATCTTACCTTTTGTTTTCCCTTTTGACACATTTTTGACGTGTTTTAGATTGCATTATTTACTGCTTTCTTTTGACTTGAGCTTTTCTGAATTTTATTTTGTTGTTTTGGGGCTTTTTCGGTGTGATTTTCTTTATATAAAAATCAGGATAGGTAGATCTGTAGAGAGAATAACCAAATTAATAGTTTCTTTCTGGGAATTTTATATTCCTAGAAAAGATTAGATTTATGGTAATTCCAGTTGGATCATTTGCTTTGGAGAGTGCCATGGAACATGGCAACCTTGGCTTCTTGCACTTGGAACTTGGACTTTGTCCATGACGTTTTGCCATGCTTACCTCTACAGAAGCTGTATTACAAAACCACCAGAACACCTTTCCAGTAGAGGTTGTGGCCCTGAGTTGCCAACAGAAATCTCCCACCCAAGTCACCTGGCCTTGGAAGCAACATGACATGAAGGTTAGTATGAGTTTAGCTCTGTCATATACTGATCATGTGGAAGAACAATTAATGACCTGGAGGTGTGTAGATCACGTCTTCAGGGGAAGAAGTGAAATGGGATTGGACACATTTTTATTCAAATACATGTTCCCTCAGTGATTTCCATGGGAAGTTGCACTTGTCTTCCCGTGATTCTAGGTTTGCAGATATCCCCATTTACTCAATGACTGAGAGCCTTCTGTGCCATAGCCTGTGTAAGAGGTGTTGGCATCCACGGGCTGAGGAGGAATAAGTGAATCCAGGCTATGCCTTCATGGAATGAGCCTGGGCATTTGGGGTGGGGTGTTATCTATACATATAAATCTCAGACTCATTTGATGCTAAAAATCATTAGGATTTGTATTTTAAATCAAGGGGAAACAGTATGTGTTCAGAAAGTATGCTGGAGGAAAAGAGAATAAAATGGCATTAATCATTTTAAGATTACTGTAAGGTTACTATCTTCCCCAATGGACAACTGTTCTGAGGTATTAATATCATGGGTCATTCCCAATCAGTCCCCTGAAAAAGAAACTAATCAGAAATGGATCAAATGCCAACAGTTCTGAAGTCCCTTTGCTTCATGCCTTCCCCACCCAGCAGGGTATCAATCACTATGGTTGAGAGGATGGGGAGGGGAGTGGGCAATCCCCCCTGTTTCTTCTACTTGATCATTCAGTCATCAGCAACAGGAAAGTACCACCTATTTAATCAAAGGATAAACCACAGGCACTGAGTCACGTCGACTCAGCATTGCCATTTAGGGATTCTATGGGGTTGTAGATGTTTGTGGGACCACACATCATCTTCCTACTGCAGAGTAACTGGTGTTTGAACCACTGACCTTCTAGTTCACAGTCCAAGGCTTACCCAACAGTGCCACTGAAGCCCCCAGGGAATCCTGATTCTGTCTGGTGAATGTTCCTTCTTACAAAGACTCTATGCCCTCATTTAGAGTGAGCACTGACCTCTTAACTTGGAGCTTCCCATTTGCACTCTTTCAAAAATCCAAAAACTTAGACATAATGCGAATTGAGTCCATGCTGACGCATAGAAACCCTGTGGACAGGGTAGAACTACTCCTGGATGTTTCTGAGACTGTTAACTATTTATGGGAGTAGAAAGCCCTGTCTCTCTCCCGAGGAGCAGGCTGGCCGTTTCAAACTGTTAGCATGGTGGTTAGCAGGGCAATATGTAAACACGACGCACTTTTTACGCACCTAGAAACCCTGAATACAAACCTCTTTGCTCTGAGTTCTGATTTTTCATCAGAAAGAGTTGTTGGGGCTTCTTGCCTCTCTGAAGCCTCCTGCCCTCAAGGGTATGGAGTGCATCCGCAGAAAGGACGTGGAAAGGGAGTGTGATGAGCTTCAGTCACCTGCTCACTGCCAGCAGGAGCAAGGGCCACGCTCCGAGTCTGAAATTGGGATTGTCAAAGTACAGACCCACGCTGCCCTGGGGTCCCTCTTAGGTTCCGTTTCAAAGGTTTACCAGGGCCTCGTCGTTTTCTTGGCTGTAATCTCCATGGACACAGATCGCAGGCCTTTCTCCTTCACACTCACTGGGTGGGCTCCAATGGCCAGCCTGTAGGAAAAGAGTAGCAGAGGTTTTATTTATTTATGACCATTTTTTTATGTCTGCCTGAGACTATCTTGGCAGACATTGGCAGGAAAATCCAACCTGGTAGATTTACCACAGACGACTGAGCCAAGGGGAAGTTTTTGCTCTTACTGGAAAGTTCACCTCAATCTGATGAGTCCACAGGGTAAAGCCTTATTGTTGAGTTCTCTGTGTGCTAAACATTCTGGAACTCCCTGACCCTCTTGCTTGTAGAGAGACATGATTTACGACATTGTGACTGAATAAACAACTGCTTTGTGGTCCAAGCGATTGCCTACTAGTTTCCTCGTGCTAAAGTGGATTTTCTGCTTAAATCAGCGGTTCTCAACCTGTGGGTCGCAACTCCTTTGGGGGTTGAATGACCCTTTCACAGGGGTTGCCTAAGACTATCAGAAAACACATATTTCCGATGGTCTTAGGAACCAAGACATTGTTCCTCTATCCATCTCCAGGCTGGTCCACCCACATGCAGATACGCCCACATACGAGTACCCGGCGTGAAGACTGTTACCCATGCTACATCATGCTTCAAGACAATTTATTTCATTTATTAATTAGAAATAAATATTTCACAATATATATTTAGATACTGTTTCTGTGATTAATCACTATGCTTTAATCATGTTCAATTTGTAACAATGAAAATATAACCTACATATCAGATATTTACATTACTATGCATAACAGTAGCAAAATTACAGTGATGAAGTAGCAACGAGAAAAATGTTATGGTTGGGGGTCACCACCACATGAGGAACTGTATTACAGGGTCGCGGCCTGAGGAAGGTTGAGAACCGCTGCCTAAATGGAGACTCTCTTGTCATATTGTCTCTTCCCATCCTCCCTACAGTGTATCTTCTCTGCCCACCTCTACTTGCGGGAGACATTTTCCGAAGAAGGACTCCCCGCCTCCCCCTCGTTCAGGAGCTCTAGGCTCACCACACTTCTCCCAGGAACAGGAACTCACCCCAAGGACACTTGACCCCATCAGGGAAGAAGGACTGTTGGTGCCACTCATGGACAACGATCACTTGAGCACTTGCTTCTGGGATTTATACATGTTCACCTTCAGACCCACCACTTGAGGAGACAGGTCTCGAAATCCTGGGCATTAGGAATAGTGAGACTATTTCAGGGTCAAGGAAGACTCAAGCCTACAGCGACCTGTGCTTTCCCTGAATTCAGCATGTCCCAAATCTATTGCCCAAGTTCCCATTTTTCCACCCGTCACACAGGATCTCTCATGGGTGAGGGAGAAGCTAATTTGTCCATGCCAACCTCGTCCTGTCCTAATAAGAGATGCATAAGTTCGAAATTCTGGTTTTCCTTCATGGAAAAATGCGTCCTGGTGTTGCCATGATTAAGCACGTGGGCGGGAAGTAAAAGGCCAGTGCAAACCCCTCCCCACTTGACAGGAGAGGGTAGGGACAGTCTGCCAGGTACTTGACAAAAGTTTAAACCCTGGGAGGTAGATTTCTTTGTGTTGTGCTTTCGTTTTTATTGTAAAAATAAACAACAATTTTAAACAGCTTATACAGAAAAAGTTTGCTTTGGTTTTCAGTTTTCCTGGTTTAATTTTTTGTACTGTCCTGTTCACGTTGCCTTCAAAGAGTTTTGCCTTAAAAAAATTTTTTTTTTCTGTTTTGCAGTATTGTTTAAAATAGACGACCTGCCAAGCTCTGTGTGTTTGTTGCAGGACTTTGAGTAGTTTCACCTAGGTTTGGAAACCATAATGTGTTTTTAAATGGGTAATTAATCTTTTTTTCTAAGAAACACTTTGTAAATTCAGCCTGTAAAAGGAGTTTTTATTTAGTTTTCTTTATTTTTCTTCTGGTAACTGTCTATATTTTATCTTCTTTGGAAAAGAATGAATGGTTTTTAATTTAAAATATGTGTGTGTGTGTGTGTGTGTGTGTGTTTGCATCTAATTAAAGCTCTAACCTGCAGGTCAAGTGAGCACCTGAATGGTTTCACTTTAAGTAGAACTTTCTTCCGATTTATCTGCATCTTACTGAGAGGGTTAAAAACCAGCTCAAATAACTACCCTTTAAAGCAGTGGTTCTCAACCTTCATAATGCCATGACCCTCGCAGACAGTTCCTCAAGGTGTGGTGACAACCCCCCCCCCACCATAAAATTATTTTTGTTGCTACTTCATAGCTGTAATTTTGCTACTGTGATGAATCGAGCGACCCCTGTGGAAGGGGTCACGACCCACAGGTTGGAAACTGCTGCTTTAAAGTGTCTGTCTCCTCCTTTCCGGAGGAACGCAGCTTCACTCTACTCTCGTGTTATCTTTGGGTGACGCTTTTTGGCTGCTCAGTGTCTCTGACTTTCTATGTAAGAGCTTTCTGCCACTGCAAAGCGCTCTTTCTGCACTTAGCAACTCAGGAGGGTCTCCGTAACCCCCCTGGTTCCACCTGTACTCCAGAATCTCTTTGTAAAATGAAAAACTTTCTGCGGGGGCTCGAAGTCCTTCCCGTCTCCTGCAGCTTCTTGGGCAAATCAGCCCCCGCTGCCCCCCACCCCTCCCCACTGCCTTGCCTGAATCAGTTTGCTGTGGCCTCTGTCTCTGATCCCCTGCAGGCTGCAGCCACCCCTTCTCATCCATGAAGAGCAAAGAGCAGTCCCAGACGCCACTGCCTGCTCTCACCTGTAAAGAGCAGACAGCGTCAGCAGACGCTGGCTCCCTGCAGAACTCTGGTAAAGCCCCTGCTTTCCCCCCCCCCCCTAAACTTATCACCACTTGACATGAGGCCAGCAAACAATGGTTGTGCTTTTCACGTCATAGGAGCCAGGGTATTCGCCCCAAGGCCCAAGATGCTGTGTTGAGCTTAAGCAGGGCTGGGAGATGAAAGACAAACAAATTTAATTTTTAAAATCAGAATTAATCAAAATTGCTCAAAGGGTTTACAGGTCTTAGGAGAAACAAGTGAAATAAATGACTGTAGCTGAACTATGGCAGCGGCCTTATCAGAAGCAGGTCAGACTCCTCAGTCTATGAAGCCAAAGACAGGGTTCAGATTCCCAACAGGGGACCCTTAGGAAGGAACAATGCTCATATTATAAAGAATAAAAGCATTAAATAATGATAATTAACTACTGAAATATTTGCTCAGTCAAGGGAAAAGTTGTATCTGTATTTCAACAGATTAAAAAAATGTGTAGATCTCTCTTGATGTGTCTACCTGAAGCACGTTGCCTCCAGAGAGTCCTACAAGGACAGTCTCAGTCGGAGACCAAATAAGTTCTCCTAAGAGTCCTGGATGCGTGTGTCTGGCCACGCTGGCTGTGCTTGTTATCTCATCTAAAGCAAGTGCAGATCACTCTGATTGGGCTGACATTCCTCATACAAATTGTTAAATGGTACTTACCGGGACCTGTGATTTCCACCAGTGACCCTCAGTGAACTCCAGAGCCTTGGGAAAATGGGGAAACGCCACTTTCTTAAGAAGAAAAGATGTGTCTTGAGCTTTGCTTGGGTTATAACACTTATCCGTTGTGTGTGAGATCTGAAAAAGGTTGTCTTAAAGCTGAAATACAAGTGTAAATGGCTTGGTTATCTGTTAATCAGACTAATTTTCTCTTTAGCAGGAGTAATTGTTATATTAGATTAATATAACAATAATACTGCACAACTTGGCAAAGAAAATAATAAATTTTGTAAAGTTTTCATCTATCATAAAATCGTACAAAAGGAGTGGCATTAATTATGCTGTCAAAGGCCACATTAAAAAAAAATATATATATATATATACATTGTTAATAATTCTGTCACTATTGATCATTGGCGTCCTCATGAAAATTGTTCTAAAGGTATAAATGCAACTATTTGTAGTTATGTAAACAATGCTATTTGGAATTATACAGAATCTTTTTATCATGCTAACACTCCATCTTTTGTTCCCCTGAACAGTGAGACTCATAAAAATTGCTTGTAGCTACACAATCAGGTAAAGCCACACTGTTTACTCAGTTGTGTTCTGGAAAGAACATGGAAAGTTAAAGTTTTAATTCCTTGTGGTTATCTTTAGTTAATCATGTCTAAGATGACAAAATAAATGTACTAAATATAAGTTTTAAGCTAAGTGGGCAGAAAGGCCCCTTAACCTCTCCAGCAGAAACCATGCTGCTTGATCAAGGTGGCTGACAGCAAGTCAAGGTGGCTGACAGCAAGTCAAGGTGGCTGACAGCAAGTCAAGGTGGCTGACAGGAAGTCAAGGTGGCTGACAGAAAGTCAAGGTGGCTGACAGAAAGTCAAGGTGGCTGGCAGAGGGCCCAGGCTTGAATCAGTCAAAAGCCCAAGGCCATATTTCGTGTCTATAAAAATGTTTAAGTAAAAGTTAAAATAAGATAAACAAAAATTAAATTTTAAAAATTGAGTTTAAAATATGGCTCTACTAGTTCTATACTGTTTTAACTATTGTTATTAATACAGTAATCGATAAAAGTGATTATAGAAAAGTAAAAGAATACAAAGTTTGTAAGCCTACTTGCTTTCAGCCATCAATTTAAATCTTTAAAATGGTAGAGGCCACGCCTGCAAAGAAGGCTCTGAAAGGGTCAGCCTCCGCCAGTGCTCTGAGTGCTCTGGACATTGGCAGACACTGGTGAAGATTGCTGTTGGCAGAAGGAAAAGGAACCCTTTTGGCTTTTTTAACTTTAAACTAGTGGTTGGTACCTATGGCTGAAAACTGGGAAAGCCATGAAGAAACTCTCCTCTCTAGAACTAAATGTCAAAAGGAGCCTGTAAGCGGCCTGAAATGCTTGCTAGGTGACCACCTGGGTCCACTTGTGTGGAAGTGGAAAGAATGCAGCAATAAGAAAAGGGGTTCTGTCTGGTCACTAACACCCAAGGACCTGGTTCACAGGAACTAAAGAAGAAGAGGAGAGAGGGTTGGCTGAAGCTCATAGCCTGGCCCAAGGGGGGCTAAAGCTGTTTTAAAAATTTGTGACTGGGCCCATGGTCAAAAGGCAAGGCGACTAATGGACACCCTGGTGGGCCAAGTGAGGCAGCCCACATTGAGTTGACCAAAACCTGACCAGATGAAAAGAAGATTTTTGAGCTGTAAATTGGTGCATATTGCTGCTGGCTTTATGGATGGCCTGTCCTGATTTGACTTTGCTTATGGTTGCAGACTCACAAGGTACCAATCGGAAGGAAGATTCTTCACATCAAAGAACATGCTTGTCTTCTCAGAGCACTAGGTTAATATAAGTAGGCCATATAAAAATTAAATGCCCAAAATTGGGGGGATAAAGGCATAAGGTAACTGGCTTACAAACTTTCATAGATATAAATATAACATATTTTTATTTTGCTCACTTATAAAATATTATGTTTAAATAAGGCTGGTACATTTCAAACTATATATACCTTAGTTTTATCTTGTTAAAACTATTGCCCTTGTTTTTAAAAGTGTATGTGGCTAAAAAGTTGTGTAAAGGTGTCGTGTTAATCTTGACTGTCCCAAGGACACCTGCAGGCAAAGATTCATAACCATAATTTGCTTAAGTCCCTATAAACCTGCCAGATGTAAGGCAGTACCCCAGCCACCAGCAAGCAGCCTACCTGTGTACCCATTCCAACCTGGTGACTGTGTCCTAGTAAAGTGGATCATGCCCACTGGACTTACCCCTCGTTGATAAACGTTGATAAAGACCGTTACCATCATGCTCACAGCTCTGACCACGGTCAAGGTAAACGGACTTGTTGCCTGAGCTCACCACTCGCATCACAAGGCTGCCCTGGCCGACGCAGAATGAAAGGTCCACTCTCCCACAAAAGACCCCTGTCTTGGGTTTCTTAATATTGTGATATCACCAAATTATTTTCAAACTATTAAAATGTGTTGCAATAGGTCACAAATGTATTTTAAGGCTTCCTGGAAATGTGGTTTTCTTACTGCTTGTCTCCTTGTCTGCTTAACAAGTAGGCATTGCAGGTTCTGCAGCCACAGCTATCTCTGCACTCAGCACCACAGGCACGGCTTGACAGGCCTTTCTAGTATAATTAATGTAAATATGATCAGACTGAAAGCCACCATTTAAAAACTGTCAGAACAAATTAAGTCCTTAGCCAATTAAGTAGCCTTACAGAATAGACAAGGTCTGAATTTGTTGTTCCTTAAACAAAGTAAACAATTGTATAAGAAACTCTCACTTTAGTAAAAACTGTTTAATTGGTCTCCTTGGGTAGCTACCTTGATTACTGGTCTTGCTGGTCCCCTATCATACTGAAACTTCTCACCGGACCATGCATTATTAATGCATTAGTAGAGTTCATCCAAAATCATACAGGCGGCTGTTAAGCTTATAATATTTTTGGGGTGTGTGTGTGATCAGGGTAGGTAAAATAATTTTATTATAGATTCCAGAATCTAAAAGTCATTTATTACATAACTGAGAAAAATCTGAGTGGCCTTTTGTCGCCCATGTGTGCCCACCCAGTGGCCCTGCAGTCCCCTCGGATGAGAGGACACAGGCTCATTTGGGTGCATCACCCTGGCTCTCCCTGGCCCACAGCAAGGAGGGGCCATCCGTCAACTCTGACAGCTCAAACGAGAAATCCGAGGTTGAGACTGGAGCCTCTTTTCCCACTTTTAATTTTGATGATTCTTAGGAGACTTTCTCTTATGTAATAGAAGTTATGCTTCAAAAGGTTCTGTACACCCCCATTTGAAGATCCTGACCCCAGAGCAAGAAGTCCAGATGACTGAGGATAGACTGGGAGAGAGCTGAGGGACACGGGGTGCACGACCCCAGGGTTACCAGCAGTGACCTCCAATACTACAAATGCTGCCCAGCTGGCAGATGACCCTAAGGTAGGTGGGGTGAGCACAGACATTTCAGGTCACCCTCCTGCCTCTACACAAGATGTCGCTCCCTGGCTGGGGTAGCTCGCCCTCGGCTCTCGTGGGCAGGGGACCCTAGGCCTCTTTACTTGAGTGGTTTTCTGGCTTCCTCAAGGCCGCAGCATCTCTCCCAGGTGTTCTGAGCAAGAATAGAGAGCAGGCCCTGCCAGGCTCTCCCGAGGGAGCTGGTGAGAGGAGCGGAACCGGAGAGGCCGCTGACGCAGAAGGGAGAACCCCTCATGGTACAGTGGAGAGAGAAGGGGCAAAAAAGAGCAGCTACAAATCCAGCTTGTTCCCCAGGAACGCTGAAATTCCAAAGGGATCAGCAGTGGAAGAGCCCACAGTTAAGCCCTCTTGCCTAGAAATTCCACCCACCCACCCCTAGTCCTCCTATCCTCCACCTGCACCCTCTCCCTCCCGAACCGGCAGGGACTCCTGCCCCCCAGGGGACATTTGGCAATGTCTGGAGATATTTTTGGTTGCCATAACTAAGGAGTTGGGGAGGGGGGGCGGTGTTACTGGCATTAGTGGTGGGTAAGGCCAGGAAGTTGCTCAATATTCTATAATGCACAGACAGCCTCTCACAAGGAACTGTCAAAACGCCAGTCCCGCCACGGCCAGGGAGCCCTGCTCACCAGGAACATTGCACTGCCAAGGGTCTGAAGCCAGCAGGAGCCCACAGCCCCGAGGATGCGTAATCAAATGCCAAACTCCCTTTGCCCTTGGGTGTGGCTCCATCCACAATTTTGTTGAATGGAAGCCCCAGGTGACCCAGGTTCTACAAGTGTCCCTCCAGGCAGCCACCGGTGGGTCAAGTTCCAGCCAGTGCACAAAAACGTTGAGCCCTTTTGTCTTCTTTCTCTTCTGAAAAACCGGCTATTTCTTTCTCAGAGCCAGTGTCACCCCAACTGCCACCGCGAGGATGGCCATCGCAGCAGCCCCTCCAAACAGCAGTATGGACTTGCCCTCTGACAGCGGCATGGCTTTCTCATCTGCAGCCCCGGACGGCTCTTCCGTCAGAGCCTCTTTCCTGATTCTGCTCTCAAGGGCGCTCAGTGGGGTCGGTGTGGGCTCCAGGGCGGGGCCCAACTCCATTTCTGCCCCCGCCCCGAGTTGACTCGGCTCCGTGGTGGCAGCTCTCACCTCTTCTTCATCAAACTCCACAAATAAAGATGTGGCGGGGCTGGTTTTCTCAGCTGCAGCCGTTCCTGGGTGGGCTTCCGCGGTCTGCAGCAGGGTAGTGGCAGTGCTATGTGGAAGCAGAGGCTCAGGGGTCTCGGGGAATGCTGCCTGCAGCCCGGCAGCAGCCTCCTCCATGCCCTCAGGGATTTCTTCTTTCTCCACGTGCACGATGTCAGAATTGGAGGAGTTGTTCTCACTCTTCTCTCCCGCTCCATTGCTGTCCAAGCTTTTCACTTCTTCAGGATCCATTGCAATCTGCTGCCAGGACTAGGGACACCGGCAGGCTTTCCGTGTGCCAGCTCTAGCTGGCTGACAGCGAGACAGGTAAGCTCTCGGACTGCCAAGAAGTGGTCACAGTGGGAGACTCGGGAGGACTGACTTGTCCCGAATTGTCACTGGGCAGGATATAAACGTCATTGCTGTCTTCCGCAGTGACTCCAGGGTCTTCCTCGTCCTCTGGCTCCAGACTAAAAACAGCCCCCCAGCCGCCATGCTGAGTGATGTAGTCAGCTGCATGGTCCTCCAGATATGTCACGCCAAACTGTAGCAGTGCACTCAAGGGTTCTTGACCACGTCTTGTCAACTCCAAAAGTGTTAGCTGCAGTAAAACCAGAGGCACCAAAATCTTGTTCCAGCCTTTGGCATGAACTGCGGTCTCCAGTGTGCAATTCCGGAACCCCTGCTAGGTCATTGGCTGGCTCAGGAGCATGCGCACTGCTTTCTGCAGAGGCTCTTTTGAGTTCTCGAGACACTTTTTTCCCAAGATGGGCCAAGCAGTCTTCTATTGAGCTTTCTGGGTTTGCAGGGCTGAACACTGGGGAAGTGTGACGATCAAAGCCTGTGCTGGTGAAGGCTTCAGAAATTTCTTTCTCCAAAGATTTCAGCTCTTCTTCAATTTCAGTTTTAATTTTTAATAGAATTTCTTGATCCAAAGATTGTGAGGATATGTCTAGTTGAAGCCCTTGGGTTGAGGAAAGATGCTGCTCCTGCAGCTTCTCCTGAGAGAGGAGTCCGAAGTAGCTGAGAACAACATACTTTGTTTCATAGTGAAATCCTGGAGGCACAGCAGTAGAGGACACCATTGAGGTGGCTGGCAGAACTCCAAAGGGGTCTACTTTCAGTACATCTGAAACCTGGCCCTGGCCCCTGCCCCAGAGGAGATGCAAGAGGCGGTGGCGGCAGTTGCTTCCGACAGGGTCCCCCAGCGGCAATGCCTGCTTCGACCCATGGCCCTAACCTACTACCGCCGCCATGATGGAGGGTGAGGTCACCCCCAGCCCGCTTCCTAATATTTTTTTTCAAATGAGTTGCTTGAACCCCAGATGGTCCAGAATTCTGGGCATCACAAAGACCGAAGAGCAGCTCTGGCAGGTTCTGGACTGGGTTCCCTAGGACCTCACAGCTAAGACAGAAATGGCTGAGTCAGAACTAAACATTGTATGATTTTTTTCTTTTTTACAAAAGTTTATTTTTAAATGTACAGCAGGCTCCAAGACAACGCTTCATTCTAACTATAAGTGGCAACAAATGTTCTAGCAGGGAATACGGATGTTTACACAGGGATGGAATCAAGGGTTGTCATTGCTTCAGTCACCAAGAACAGCTGACTTTTTGCCAGATTTCTTAATTCCACCTGTGGCCAGGGTACCCTTCCCCGCAGCCTTTGATTTTAGCTCCTCGAGTTTCTTTTGTTCTTCTTTCTGCTTCTGCTTGAAAGCCTTCTCTTCCTTGTCCCTGCTCTCCTTCTTGGGCTGTGTCAGGGGCTACTTCTTGCCACCTTCGCGGCCTGACATGGCTCCTGCCGCCCCTCCCCCAGCAAGCTTATAATATTAAAAATTCAATATACATTCCTAAATCCAGAAAAAGTTGCTGATGAATCAATGATTTGGTTCCCAAAGAAAAACAGTGGGGAATGAGGCAGAGCACAGTAGCCACTGTGACACCATCTTACTGACTGCTGAATGACCTGCCTCCTTCCCCCTCACAGCTCAGAAAGTCCCACTAGTGATTGATTTTAGAATGTACTGTCATGTTCTTGAGATCAGAACATGGTAATTAATAATAGAGTTCCTTCTGATGTTGTAACCAGGATATTACTATTTTTACTTCATTAACCAGGCTGTACCCTGTCACGCTCACTAACTCTAAAGAATGGAAACAATAGTGTGCTTCCTGGTGCTGTCATTCTTGCTTAAGTCGTAGACGAATGATAAATGAGTTTTCTGCCTTTAAAGATGGATGGAAATGTCCACTCAGGACTGCAATCAAAGAATTGCTTTTAGATTCTAGCAGTCCAGCTATAACCGAATAAAGACTCTTCTACATGATCAACACGTTATAGTGGCTGTCATTTATTTGAACCCACAACAGAATGACTTCTTCATCACAAATCTCTTTTTATAAGAACACAAATGGTGATTATCCATGTGGACTCTTCCAGATGTGACACGCGGTAATCAAATTGACTACATCTGTGGGAAGAGATGATAGGGAAACTCAATATTAGCAGCTAAACCCAGGCCGAGGGCTGACTAAGGAAAAGACCAACAATTGCTCACATGTATGTTCAGCTTGAAGTTGAAAAAAATTAAAACAAGTCCATGAAAGCCAAAATATGACCTTGAGTCTATCACAACCGAATTTCCAGAACATCTGAAGAACAGATTTGGTGCATTGACCACAAATGACAGAACCCTGATGGGAGGACATCAAAACCTCCCACATGAAGAAAGTAAAAGGTCATTAAGAAGACAGGAAAAAAAGATCAGGATGAATGTCAGAAGGGACAGAAACTTGCTCTCCATCAAAGAGGAGCTAAGGCAAATGAAGGAAATAATGTCGTCAAAGAACTGAACATAAAATCTGAAAGGGCAACTTGAGATGACAAATACAAAATATCATAAAGACTATAAAATAGTATAATGAAAACCAAAATGGAAGAAGATGCTCTCCCTATCTTAAATTAAAAGAGGCGAAGAGGAGGGGGGGATCAAGCCTCTAGTTGCAATGTTGAAAAATTCTATAAGGAAAATATTGTATAATATGAGAAGTGTGAAAAGAAGACGGAAAGAATCTACAGAATCACTGTACCAAAAAGTATTAGTTGACATTCAACCATTTTAACAGGTAGCATATGAGCAAGAACCAATGGTGCTGAAGGAAGTTCAAGCTGGACTGAAAGCATTAGCCAAAACCAAGGCTCCAGGAATCAATGGAATACCAACTGAACTGTTTCAACAAGCTGACAAAGGATGGGAAGCATTCACTCATCTATGCCAGGGAACTTGGAAGACAGCTACTGACTGGAAGAGATCTATATATTTTTAAAAATTATTTTATTGGGGGCTCGTACAATTCTTATCACAATCTACTCATACATCCATTGTGTCAAGCACATATGTACATTTGTTGCCCTCATCATTCTCAAAACATTTGCCTTCTACTTTAGCTCTTAATATCAGTTTCCCATTTCCCCCCTCCCTCCCCACTCCCCTCTCCCTCATGAACCCTTCATAATTCATAAATTATTATAGTTTTGTCATAAGTTACACTGTCTGACATCTCCCTCTGCCCCGTTCTCTGCTGTCCATCCCCCAGGGAGGGGGCAATGCTTAGATTCCTGTAATCAGTTCCCCCTTTCTACCCCACATTCCTTTCACCCTCCAGGCATTGCCCCTCTCATCACTGGTTCTGAAGGAGTCATCTATCCTGGATTCCCTGTGTTTCCAGTTGCTATCTGTACCAATGTACATCCTCTGGTCTAGCCAGATTTGTAAGGTAGAATTGGAATCATGATAGTGGGGGGAGGAAGCATTTAAGAACTAGAGGAAAGTTATATGTTTCATCATTGCTACCCTGCACCCTGATTGGCTCGTCTCCTACCCACAACCCTTCAGTAAGGGGGTGTTCAGTTACCTACCGATGGACTTTGAGTCTCCACCCTGCACTCACCCACCTTTACAATGATATGATTTTTTGTTCTTTGATGCTTGATACCTGATCCCTTCGACAGCTCGTGGTCACACATGCTGATGTGCTTGGAAGAGATCAATATTTATACTCATTCCAAAGAAAGGTGGCCCAACAGAATGCTCAAATTGTAGAACAATATCAGATGCAAGTAAATCTGGCTGAAAATCATCTAACAATGGTTGTACCAGAACACTAACTGGGAACTGCTAGGTTCAGGCCAGATTCAGAAGAAGACGTGGAACAGGGGGTATCATTGCTGATGTCAGAAGGATGTTGGCTAAAAGCAAAGAATACCAGAAAGATGTTTACTTGTGTTTTATTTACTATGCTAAAGCTTTGACTGTGTGGACCACAACAAACTATGGAGAGCTTTGAAAATATGGGAATTCCACACCACTTCATTGTGCTCATGTGGAATCTATATATGGATGAAAAGGCAGTTGTGTGATCAGAATAGAAGCATAGTGCATGGTCTAAAATTAAGAAAGGGTTGTGTCAGGGTATCCTGAAGAAATCATAAGAGAAGCTGGGTTACATGAAGAAGAATGTGGTATCAGGTTTGGAGGAAGGCTTATGGACATCCTGGGATATGCAGATGACACTCGTTGCTTCCTGAAGAGAGGAGGGATGAAAGCAGTTGCTGATGAATCTCAAGGATTGCAGTCTTCATTGTGGACTACAACTCAATGTAAAGAAGACCCAAATCTTCACGACTAGATCAATAGGAAACATGAGAGGATTCGGGGGAAAGATTGAAGCTGTCAAGGATTTCATCTTGTTTGGATCCACAATCAGTGCTTATGAAAATAGCAGTTGAGACATCAAAGGATACATTAAACTGGGTAAATCTGGTGCACAAGACTTCTTTAAAGTGATGCCAAGCAAGGATATTACATTAAGAACTAAGGTGTATCTCACCCAAGCCATGGTGTTTTCTTTCCAGATGGGATACACTTCACATGCATACAGTTTAGTCGTTCAATTACATTAAGAAAATTTGTGTAACCATCACCGCAATCAATTTTAGGACATTTTCTCCTTGTACTCATTATCGTTAGCACCTCCATCTCCCCTCCACTCCCCTGCCATGCCCCTAGACGATTATCAGTCCATTGAGTGTTTCTATAAATCTACCTATCCTCAGCTTCATAGATAGAAAATCATACAAAACACAAACAGGAAGCAAGCAAATAATCAAACGGACAAAAAACACAAAACTCAACAACTAGACAAAAGCTAGCAAAATCTCCTTCAAAAAGAAAGGATTAAATATTAAAAACTTAAACAACTTTAAAATGGGCCTAATCAAACCAAAACCAAACTCACTGCCATCGAGTCAATGTTGACTCATAGCGACCCCCTGTGGGTTTCCAAGATCGTAACTGTTTATTGGAGTAGAAAGTCCAGTCTTTCTCCCACGGAGATCCTGGTGGTTTCAAACAGGTAACCACTAACCCACCTGGGGTTCCTAGAAAACGGATCTAGAGGGAAATCAAAGGATAAAGTATTTCCTTTTGACCTAACTACATTGGCCATAAATGACTTTACAATGTTTTGTCTGATAGCAAGATCAGTCCCATCCAAGACAAATGTGCATAAGCAAATGTGGTGAAGAAAGCTGATGGTGCCCGGCTATAAAAAGATATAGCATCTGGGGTCTTAAAGGCTTGAAGGTAAACAAGTGGCTATCTAGCTCAGAAGCAACAAAGACCACATGGAAGAAGAACACCAGCCTGTGCGATCACAAGGTATTGAAGGGATCAGGTATCAGGCATCAAGGAACAAAAAAAACATATCATTGTGAATGAGGGGGAGTGCAGAGTGGTGACCCGAAGCCCATCTGTAGGCATCCCTTACAGAAGGGTTGCAGGGAGGAGACGAGCCAGTCAAGGTGCAGTGTAGCAACAATGAAACATAAACTTTCCTCTAGTGCTTCCCTTCCCCACCATTATGATGATCCCAATTCTACTTTACAAATCCTGCTTGACCAGAGGATGTACAGTGGTACAGATAGGAACTGGAAACATGGAGAATCTAGGACAGATGATCCCTTCAGGACCAGTGCTGAGGGTGGCAATACCGGGAGGGTGGAGGGAACATAGTGTAGAAAGGGGAAACCGATTACAAGGATCAACATATAACCTCCTCCCTGGGGAACAGACAACAGAGGAGTGGGGGTAAAGGGAGACGTTGGACAGAGTAAGATATGATAAAATAAAAATAATTTATAAATTATCAAGGGTTCATGAGGGAGGGGGGAGCAAGGAGGGAGGGGGAAAATGAGGACCTAATGTCGGGGGTTTAAATGGAGAGAAAATGTTTTGAGAATGATGATGGCAACAAATGTGCAAATGTGCTTGACACAATGTATGTATGTATGGATTGTGATAAGAGATGTACGAGCCCCCGATAAGATGATTAAAAAAAAAAAAGACTAATCCCATCCTTCAACTTGTGCTCCCACTGTCATCCATAGCATTCTGCAAACTGGATGACCACAATTTAAACTTTGATCCCATTCCCTCTGTCAGAATGGATTTTGTTATCTACAATCCTTGGATCACACAGGCTGCAGTGCTTCCTCCATGTGGACTTAGTTGATACCTCATTGAGATGGGTGCTGGTTTGAAGATAAACTTTTGAACACTAAAGGCTGTTTTTTTCTGATAGCCAGGCACCATCTTGTTTCTTCACCACACTTAAATCCTGGTATTTTCACTGTCCTCCTCTCCATCAATGTCCTCATCAGAATAGACTCACAGTCACACCACGTGAATCTCTGCAGAACCAGACTGTCACACCTTGTTCCCACGGAGTAGCCAGTGGTTTCAAGGCACCGACCTTTCTCTTAGCAGCCAAGCATTTATCCGCTGCCCAACAAGGCAAGTGCTTCCTCATGTCTGCACTTGTACGTAACCTTGCCTGAGAGAAAGATGAGGCTCTATGCCAGGAAAGAGTTCCAGTCTGGGAAACACACAGGGACAGTTCTACGCTGAGTGATGGGGCCGCTGTGACTCAGAATTGACTCCCACAGTGCGTTTGTATGTTTGTTTACTTGTGTTCTACCAATTCCCAATGGCCACCTGGAAAGCAGCATTCCCCAATCTTCTATAATCTGCCTGCATTCATACTGGTATAAATACACACAATCCTCTAAATGAGCCCTCTACCTCATGCCACCTCCTGTCCCCCTGGGACCGTGGGGCACTGGTTTCACTGCTTGTCCTGGCACAGGCACAATGTGATATGACGCACCTCTGTCACGGAGCATCTCCAAGCCTTCCCCAGGTGCAGGCCAACGTCAAGTTGAAACGCTCTGTGGGATGGGGAAGATGAGGTGAACACTCACCCTCTTCATCTGCATGCCCGTTACCAAACTTCGTGCTAACAGTTGGACCTGAAATACTTTCTTCTATTTCTTATATTCGGGCTTAGGCTGGCAGGGTCGTCAGCGGTGTGGCTCTCCTTCCCTGTGGCCTCCTCTGGAGACCCTGCTACTGCCAACAATGCTCAGCTCACTATCAGAGATCCTCTGGGCCCCACAGTCTGAGAGAGGATCACAGGAATCTCACAGTGAAACCCCGTGTTCCAGAGGCAACTACCGAGGAGGGTAGCACAGTCCATGAAGCCAAAGGTAGGTGGTTTGAATCCATCCAGTGGCACCAGGAAGAGCAGCCAGACCATCGGGTTCCAACAGGGTGGCAACCAACCAAACCCAGCAGAGCAGCTGTCGTGGAGAACGCAGGGGTCGCCAGGACTCAGAATTGACTGGACAGCCATGGGGTTGGGACTGGGTTGTAGCTCAGTGCAGCTTGCACTCAAAGAGCCCTGTCAGCCCCTCTCTTTGCTCTCATTTGCTCTAATGGATACCCTTGGTGGCCGCTCCAGCAGAAGAGCGCCCGAGAGAGACTTTGCCGCTGGCTGAAGAGGTGCGGCTGTAGACCAAAGTCGTGTCCTTAATGTTTTCAGCTCCTGGCTTGTGTTCAACTCTTCCTGTCTAATAACCCCCCACAATCAGAGTGCTGTGAACTCTGGACGGCCACTGCCACGGGTTCTGAAACCCAGTGGAACAGGAGAAGGAAGGTCAGTCCGTGCCCCGGGGGAAAGGTTGGTGTCAGAAGAGGATAGAAGCGGGATGGAGGGTCTGGGTCTGCCTGACCCCTGCCCTGTCACAATCAGCCTTGGGGTGGGGTAGGGGGATCCTTTGCTACCCACGGATGCCAGAGGAGGTCAGGGGTGGCCGGCACCCTCTCTGCTCCTTTGCTCCACTGGATTCCTCTCCCAGCAGAAGGCAGCCACAGCAGGGCATTTCTGGGCCCGATTCTCAGGCCACGTGGGCTACTCATCTGATTTCCGGTTGGGTGAAGAGTGACGAAAGACGGTCTGTCTGTGTGCGCTTCCTTCCCTTGTTTGGAGGTCAGGAGTCAAGCCTGTGGGGCGCACCAATAGGAGGGGACCTTAAAACAGGGCCTGGTAAGAGCCCTCCTCACACTCCACAATAGGCATGTCCTTCGGCCCGGGTTCACTCCTGCCTCAGCGTCTCCAGCGCTGACAGACTGACCACTGAGTCATGGCTGCCAGCACACAGGCAACCTGTCTTGACCCATACATTGCGCAACGGGGAAGAATGCCCTGTGCACGGGAAAGCACAGGTGGGCAGTGTGTTTTCTGGGAAGGGTGAGAACTGGGCGGGGTATCCCAGCCACCTGTCTAGCTCCTCCGAACATCCCTCAGGCACCCGCCATCCCAGGAGGGAAGGTTCAGTATAAATACCAGCTGGCTCTCCCCAGCCAGCAGCACCAGCAGCCCTGCTCGGCCTGAAACCAGGTAAGGGACTACCCCAATGGGGATGTTTCAAAGCTTAATCTGTCTGTTGTCTTGGTCCCAAGAAGGTGACCATTTTCTACTGTGGACGTTTCTTTGGTTTTCGGTTTTCCCCAGGGGACAGCTGTGCTTTTGGATAAGTTATAGGCTACCCGAGAGTGGCGATTTGGTCATCACTGGGCTGCTACAGGAGGAATGGGAAGCCAACAGCCAGGCTCTCTGGGACACACAGATTCCAGAGCGGGGTCCATCAGCGCTGGGATCTCTCCTGACCCTCCCTCTCATTGCAGCACCATGAAGCTTCTCACAGGCCTCCTGGTCTGCTCTCTGGTCCTCGGAGTCAGCAGTGACGGCTGGCTTACCTTCATCCCCGAGGCTGCTCAAGGTAAGACAGCTGGAGGAGGAAGGATTGGGCACCTACCTGCCTCCAGGATTCACCTGGAGCCCTGCTAAGGGTGGGAGCCGTCTCCTAGGCTGTGCTGCCCTGTGGGGAAGAACGTTGGAGGCCTCTTCTTTACAGAGTGTAGTCATAGGTTTCTCTCAGGGACTAGCATCATTCCTGCCTGAAAGGTACCCTACATCGGGGAGAAGCCACAAAGTGAGGCTAGAAATTGGTATGACTTTTCCCTCCGAACAAATCATCTGAACTAAAATGACAGCTATCCCTTACACTTTGCTTCTTCCTCCCTCTGCTTTTCTCCTCCCGCCCTGTCTCCCCCTGCTTTTAGTGTCCTGCTTGGATGATTGACAGGAAACCTCAGCCAGACTCTTCTTGCTGCTTCCTATGGACAATGACTCTCTTCTGGTTTGGGCTGCATCCAGGCCTGTCAGCCTTTTAACTGGCAGCCAGGGGGAGCCACCTTACATCAGGCCTCCTGGATTACCTGCTCACTGGAATGTGGGTCAGGTGTTGGGCTACTGACTGCAAAGAGGGGAGTGCAAATCCCCCAGATGCTCTGCGGGACAAAGCTGGGACATGAGGCCTCAGAAACCGCACACAGCGTGGAGAGGAGTCAGAATGGCCTTGACGGCGGGCGTTTAACCACCGCTTGTCAGGTCTGAAGACTTCCCCTAACTGGGGTGGCTGCTCACACTCTACATGAACTTCAAACCCCTGGGGGCAGGCATCTTTGCCATTTTCAAGGTCAGGAAGGTGGGCCTTGGAGCAGCTGAGTGGGTTGTCCAGTACCTTTCCATTAATCCACTGGTGACAAGGAGAGGGTTTGGACCAGCTGTGCACGATGCAGAAGTTCTGCCCAGCAGATGCCCAGGAATGCCTATTGCTAAAGCACAGTAGTTTTCAACTCAGCTACCCCCTGCAATCACCTGGAGAGCCTTAGAAAAGACTCAAAGGACCACCCCAGAGGTGGCCCCCATCCAGGCAGAGCATTGATAACAAACACAGTGCCACCCAAGCTGAGGACCTGCTATTGTGCTGCCCGAGCAACTCGCTTCATGACTCCCATCCATGATGAGAGCCTTCAGGGTGATGATCACTCATGTCCTGATCAGTCACAGGGCCCAAGTCAGCCTGTGTCTGCAAGACCACGTGTCTTCAGCATCAGGACAAAGTGCCCTAGGTCTCCTCTGCAGCCTGTGTCCCATCCTGTTTCCTACATCAGCAGCGCGCTCTGCTCTCACAGTCTCTGCACCTGATCCCATGTGGCCCTGCTGGGTGGAAGTGGCTTTCACTTGTCCCTTGGGACATTGAGCAAAGTCGCCAGTCCTTTCCAGTGCTCACAACTTGAGGGGCACGTGCTACTGCCATCTAGTGCATTGAGGCCAGAGTTGCACCTGAACTTCCTAGCCTGCACAAGGCAGCCCTGCCCAGCAAGTCAAGCAAGTGATCTTTGTGCCTGACCCTTGTGCCAGTGCCTTCCACTCCTTAGCACATCACAGGGAACCCGAATCCAGATGGACCACTGCACAGTGCTCAGGCATCCAATCTCAACCGCAGGGTGCCCGCCTTTCTGCTCCTGAGCACTTTTCCCTGCAGAAGCCAATCAGGGCTGAGTGGGGTTTTTTCTCAGACCCTGTTGTGCCAGGAGATGAGCCCAGGTTGAGATCTGAGGTCAGGGGAAGATTTTCATTCCTGGAGTCCTGTGCAAGGTGCTGTCACAATGTCTGTGTTCATATGCTGTCTCTCTTGCCTTTCTCCGTTCCTCCAGGAACTTGGGACATGTTGAGAGCTTACAGGGACATGAGAGAAGCCAATTACATTGGTGCAGACAAATACTTCCACGCTCGAGGGAACTATGATGCCACACAAAGAGGGCCTGGTGGGGCCTGGGCTGCAAAAGTGATCAGGTAACACAGATTCCAGGGTTGGACGGGGCAAATGTGGGCTCCCTCAGGACTCAGAAAGGGGCACATCCTGGATCAGGGTCCTGTGGGATCTCTGGCCAGGCTGGAGTTGGAGTGGCCAGCAGAGCAGTACAAGTGGTGGGCTGAGTCCTTTCCAATCCCCCCTGTCTGGGTCCCAGGACACTCTTCCTCCTGCCTAAGCGTGACCAGTGTTGGCTGAGCCGGACTGAGCAGACAGGGCCAGCATTACAGCCCCTCTTTCCTGTGGACTCCCACAGTCATCCTGGGAAATGGGGGAGGGTGGGGAGCATGGCCTGTGCTCACCTGCCTGATCAATCTGCTGCCTTCCTTCTGGGCTCCAGTGATGCCAGAGAGACAATGAAAAAAGTCCTTGGCCGAGAACGAGAAGACTGGGCGGCCGACCAGGCTGCCAATGCATGGGGGCAGAGCGGCAAGGACCCCAACCACTTCCGACCTGCTGGCTTGCCTGACAAATACTGAGCTTCCTCCTCCATTGCTTCAGGTTGTGAGACCTGAAAGCAGGGACACAGCATTATCAGGGTCTATGACCCCCGAATCTAGTAAAGGCCACATCGCAGGTGCCCAATAAATGCTGAAGAAATGGAATCCATTGAAGAATGTGTGTCTGTCTTCATGGTCAGCACTACCTGTGTGGTCTAAGGGTTGTGGAAGCGTGCTAATGAGAAGGAGGAGCCTGGCCTGTGGGTTAGCACCTACAAACTTCTCTGCAGGCTTGAGCCTGCCTTTGTGGGTTTCTGAGACTATAAATCATTCTGGTAGTAGAAAGTCTATTCTTTCTCACAAAGAGTGGCTGGGGACAAAGTTGGGGGGAGTTAAAAGTGCTGACCTTGAGGTTAATAGCCCAACATAAAAAAAATAATTTTATTGGGGGATATGATAGCTCTTATCTCACCCATCCATCCATCCATTGTGTCAAGCACATTTGTACATATGTTGCCAACATCATTCTCAAAATATTTTCTTTCTACTGAGCCCTTGGTATCAACTCATTCCCCCTTCTTCCCCACCCTCCTTCCTTCATGAACCCTTGATAATGTATAAATTATTATTTTTTTCATGTCTTACACCAAATGCTATCTTCCTTCATCATCTTTTTTGTTGTTTGCCCCCAGGCTGTGGGTGTGGGTGTGGGTGGGGTGGGGATTATATGTCTATAATTGTGATCAGTTTCCCTTTTCCCTCCCCCACCTTTCCCCTATCCTCCTGAGATCACCACTCTCATTATTGCTCCTGAGGTGTTTATCTGTCATGGATTCCCTGTGTTTTGAGCTCTTATCTGTACTAGTGTACATGCTCTGGCATAGCCATATTTGTAAGGTAGAATTGGGGTCATGAGAGTGGGGGGAAGGAAACATTAAAGAACTGGAGGAAAGTTGTATGTTTCATTGGTGCTATACTGCACCCTGACTTGCTTGTCTCTTCCTTGTGACCCTTCTCTGAGGGAATATCCAATTGTCGACAGATGGGCTTTGGGTCTCCACTCTGCCCTCCCCTTCATTCATATTGACATGATTTTTCATTCTGGGTCTTAGATGCCTGATACCTGATCCCATCGACACCTCGTGATCACATACCTGGTTAGCTTCTTCCAGTGGAGTACCCCAATACTGCATGAGGTCAAAGGTGATAAGAATTCCAAATAATGGGGTCCCTGAGTGGGAAATATCCAGGCCTTTTTAGTTCATAAAATAAAAGTTCAAGAGGCTCCAATAGATGCGAGTAACAGCTGTTATCCAGAGACAATGATCTGCTTCCTTCCAATCAAGGTATGAGTCCCTGGAGAGAGGGAGTATGTGGTCCACTGAGGATGACAAATACTAATTTAAAAAAATTCTATTGAGCCTTATTTCACATATCATACAATTCCATAGTTCAATCACATAGAGAAGCGTTGTGCAATCATCACCACAATCAACTTTGGAAATTTTTCTTCCTTCTTGTGCTCACTGCTGTTGATTCCCAGGCCCCCACCTTCCCCTTGGTGTCGGCAGGCAATATCAGCCCAGCTACCGTCTTTCTTATTCCATCCATCCCAGTTTTCCTATACAGATAAACATACAACACATGGGCAAACACCGCCCAAGGACCTTGTACCAATGACCATGTAAAACAGGTTAGGAACTCAGTCTAATAGAAAACAGAGAATATTAAAATTTTAGAATAAAATTGGGTCCATAGGGAGATTAAATTAAAAGGTGTTCCATTCCATACTAAGTACAGAAGCTAAAATCCAGTTTACAGTGTTCACCGTCTGATCTTAGGGTTGTTAACGTGCCTAGCCTATGTTCACTGGGGATTCACCAGATCCTGGAAGTGGATTTTGGGCTAATACTATCATCCATCAAACTCAAACTCATTGCCAGTGAGTCAGCTGACTTCTATCGACCCTATATATCGACGATAGAATTACCCCTGTAGGTTTTGAGGCTGTAACTCTTTATGGGAGTAGAAAACCTCATCTTTCTCCTACACTGTCATCCAGAGTTCTCCACAAACTAGGTGTTTAGAATTTAGGCCCTGGCCTGGTCCCATTCCCTCTTCCAGGATTGGATCTTATTATTTGAAATCCCTGGATCTCACAGCCTGGTGTGCCTCTTCCGTGTGGACTTAGCTGACTTCTCACTTAGAGGGCTGCTTATTTCGAGATGACAATTAAGCAGGATGCTGAAGACCTTGGATAAAGCAGAAGGGAGTCAGTCTCAGACGCTGGGCTGGGTGGGGGCCCTGGGGCCCTTCTTAGAATGAGACAGCAGGGGGCGCTGTGCCCGGAGCCGCGTCCGGCGTTCGCGGGACGGACCCTCGCTTCCGGCGAGTGACTTCCGGCGCGGTTCCTGTGAACTCGTCACGGCGGAGCTATGGACCGTAACCCGTCTCCTCCGCCGCTGAGTCGCGAGGAGGAGGAAGACGAGAAGGTGGCCAGGGGCGACTGCGTAGGGAGCACGGTGTACAGCAAGCACTGGCTCTTCGGCGTCCTCAGCGGGCTCATCCAGGTCGGACCCCGGGGCTCGCCGGCTGCGTCTCCGCCCATCCCCCCTCCGTGCCGGGAAAGCCATTCCCACGCAGTCCTCTCCCCTGGCCGCCTGCGCCGACCCCAAAGGACCTGGGGCCGCTCTGGCGCCCCGTTGCACGAAGGCCGGGGTGCTGGCCTGCATGCGGTTACATTTTACTTTTGCCCATTCTGCAGAAACATATGGCCCTATGAATACGTTATTCGTCTTTTCTGCCCCTCGTCTCCAATGGCATTGCCCAGGCCCTAATGATCTGCTTTACGGGCCTTGGAGTAGAATGCGTTGTGGCTCCGGCTTTTGTGAGCAAAAGCCCGGCTTCCTCACCTACTAGCTGCGCCTCAGTTGCTTCCTCAGCGTTTATAAAACGAGTGCTTGCCGTTGTGTTTTCCCTGTAGTAGGCACGCAGTAAGTGTGAGTTCCCGTTTTCCCCACAGTTCCCCAGTCTTGCTTTCAGCCCCTCTTCTCACCAATCCGCCTTTCTCTGCGGCTGCCGCAATGAACTTCCTTTAGGGGTGGAAAAAGCGGCACCAGCTCAAGGAAGGCTCTTGCCTTTACAGCCTTGTCGCACCCTCTGTTCCATAGAAGATAAATATTCACCATGTCCTGAAAGTGTCAGGCCCTTTCTTAATTCTCTGATCGGAGTGCTCCTCTCCCCGTTCCCACCCTGCACGCTTTTCTTCTTTCAAGACTTAACTGAAACTTATTAAGAGATGCTTTCCCCGACAGCAGGAGCTCTGGTGGTGGGTGACCAGTTGGGCTGCTAATTGGAAGGTTCGAAGTTCGATCTCACCAGCTGCTTCTCTCAAGAAAGAGGAGGCTTTCTATTCCTGTAAGAAGGTATAGTCTCAGAAACTCAGACGGGCAGTTCTGCTTAGCCATAGAGGGTCACTATGAGTCAGAATCAACTCAATGGCATTGAATTTGGTTTTTGAATTTTCTTCAGTTTTTCCCAAGCATAGATCTCCCAACACCCGGCCCCCCAACCCCCAACTCCCGCACGCACACGCAGGCACACACACATCCACAAAACCCGAACTCACTGCCATGGAGTCCATGCTAACTCACGGTGACCCTACAGGGCAGGGTAGAACTGCCTCTGTGACTTTCTGAGACAGTAATTCTTTACAGGAGTAGAACGCCCTATCTTTAGCCCGTGAAGTGGCTGCTAATTTCAAACTGCCGATCTTGGGGTTTCCAGCCCAACTGTAACTACTATGCCCACAGGACTCTCAGGCATAGGTTATTGGTCTGTAGTTTTGCTCCCACAACTCTTAGTCCACAGTCCATTTGCATTTCTTAGCCTTTTCTGTCTTGATTGCCAGTTCATAAGTCTTTACTAGATTTAAGCTGCTTAGAGGCTGGGGATTATGTCTTATTTGTACCTTAACCTAGTTCCTATAGGGAAACTTTAAATCCATGAGTGTTAGATCCATCCAGGGTTACATACATGGATATTTACCTCTCTATATATTTTATTTATTTGTTTTGTTGTTGAGGTGTTGAAGCTTTGTTACTATATTTTTAATTAATCATTTTATTGTGGGGGGGCGCCTCTTAAATCTTATGACAACCCATCATTCAATTTTATTAAACACTCTTGTACATATGTTGCCATCAACATTTCCAAAACATTTTCTTTCGATTTAAGCCCATGGTATCAGCTCCTCTTTTTTCCTCTCCCTTCCCCACCCTCCCACCCTTGTGAATCCTTGCTCAATTATATATTGCTGTTATTGCATGTCTTACACTGTCCGTTGTCTCCCTTCACCACTAGGGAGGGGACTAGACATCCAACCTTGTGATGGGTTCCCCTTCTCCACATTCCTCTATCCTCATTGTATTGCTTCTCCTACTACTGTTCCTGAGGGTTTATCTGTCCTGGATTCCATGTGTAGAGAGCGCTATCTGTACCAATGTGTGCTCTCCAGTCTAGCTGGATCTGCAAAGTAGAACTTTCAAAGAGGTTTTTGTAAGAGGAGATACTTGAGGTTAGTGTTTTTGTAACTTCTAAAAAAATTAAGGGCTAATATTAATGTGGCTTTTACTAGTAACATAGATTTTAGTCTTCCCTTTTTCCCTTTGTGTTTCTGAAGGCTGTTAACCCTGAAGACAGCAAATCAGGTCCAGATGAGGAGCAGAAGGTGGAACTTGATGAAGAGCTGGAGAATGACATTTGCCGAATATGGGATATGTCGATGGATGAGGTATGGTGTCAGAAGCTGTGGACTCTTAAACAAGGCGTTCGTTCAGTGTCTGTAATGAACTCCTTAGAATGGAGAGAATGCAGTCTCATGAGTTGCAGATGCTAAGCTCTTTCTTTGAGGGAGAGGATCTGGGCCTAGGTTAAATATATAGCTCGTGTGAATGTTAGACAGTTGACCGCCAGCAAATTATTAATTTTGTTCTCCCCTCCCTACCCTCCTCCTCTCCACCCCCCACCCCATGTCCCTCTTTTTTTATTTAACTTTTTATTGTGAATTGGCTAAAAGTTTACAGAGGGGATCAGTTTTCCATTCAGCAGTTTATACGGATTTCGTTTCAACTCATTGATGATCCCCCCAATGTACCATCATTCTCACCTCCTCCTCGTGTTTCCTGTTTCCACTCTTCCTTTCCTCGTCTGGAATTTCGTCCTTGGTACATGTTGCTCTTTGGATTTCAAATGATTGGCTATTCTGCACACTTCATGAGTGTTACTGGTCTCTTGGTAGACATGCTTTTTGTGGTTGACATTTGAGCCATGGCCATGAGTTGGTTTCTGTTCGTAACGGGTGACCCAGGGTCACACTCTTGGGGGGTTCTACCAGTCTCTATGCAGTCATTCAGCCTGGTTTTCAATGATTGTGGGTGCTGTCCCACCCTTTCCTCCCACTCTATCCAGGACCTTCTAATGCGGTCCCTTTGAGAGTAGTAGTCCATGAACTTTGAAGCGCCCTCGTAGGTGTGTTCCCCAAGTCAACAGTCACCCAGCCTACCTCTCTTTCAGCTGGTCTGGGGGAACTGGCTCATCTCTGAGGCCTTCCAAGTGTGTATTTTAATGTACCCTAAAATTTGGTGGTGATTTGGATACTGGAGAGTCAGAAAATGGATTTTATTTACATAGTTTACAATGCAGATCCCCACAGCTAGCAGACTTAGTGGTTGGTTTTTTTTTAATCACTTTATTAGGGGCTCATACAACTCTTATCACAATCCATACATCAATGGTGTCCACATTTATACACATGCTGCCATCATCATTCTCAAAACACCTGCTTTCTACTTGAGCCCTTGGTATCAGCTCCTCATTTTCCCCTCCCTCCCCCCTCCCCCCTGAACCCTTGATAATTTATAAATTATTATTATTTTGTAGACTTAGTGTTTACACCTGCACTTCTAGGCTAGGTCTGGCCCATTTTGAGTCACGTGTCCCCTCCAGGTTCACCTATGTGGTATGCCCCTTGAGACGTCGTGGACTGGGCTTTAATTTGTGAAGGAGGCGTGCAGCTGTTGTCGGGTGAGGGTTGGGATCAGAATGGTCTTTATACTGAGGATTTTGTGAGCATGAGTTCTGGTTTTTGACATTATTCAATGGGCATTTCCTCCTGTTCCCCGTAGCATGTCTTAAGCTCTTAGATGACAGGAACTAGCCATTTTACTCATTTCTTTTATCTCTAGCTTTTAGCATGAAACCCAGCAATCAGAAAATATGTTTGAATGAGTCAGTAGGAGTTCCTGGTGAGTGGAAGAATATTTGAGGTAAATGAAATCTCTTCAGGGTAGAAAAAGGACAATTCTCTAGTGTATCATAATTAACTTATACTTATTTATGGAGGAATTTCATTGCATTGGGACCTGCTACCACAAAGACTCTTAACATTTTCATCTGTTTACTCAATTCCTAACCTCAAGGGTGTGTGTGTTCGTGTAACCTTGATTGCTAGGCCCCGCGGAGTCCATGCTGACTTGTAGCAGTAGCACACTAGAATGAAACCCTGCCTGGTCTTCCTATTTGTTGACCCTCATTTTCCAGCACTCCTGCAAGTGGCTTTCGTAGCCAGCTGCTTCCTGTGTGCTTTACCACCAGTTGTTTTGTGGGCAGTCTGTGCTTTAGGCACCATGGCAGCTATACCTCCTCGCTTCCCCGCTTCTCCTTCAGTTGTTGCTAGGAGAGCTAGATCCAGCGTTACACCAAGGAGCATTCTGAATGCACTTCTCCCAAGATAGATTTGTTCTTCTACCGGTCTGTGGTATCTTCTTCCCCAAAACCACCATTCAAAGGCATCAGCTCTTTGGGATTGCCTATTCATTGTCTCGCTTTCACATATATACATAGGAGGCAGTAGAAAATATCATGCATTGGGTCAAATCTTAGCTCTCAAAGAGACATCTTTGCCCTGTAATATCTTTGCTCCTTAATACTTTACCGAGAACTTTCCCAGCAAATTTTCCCAGAGCAATATGTGGTTTCTTGACTTCATCCACAGCTGTTGATTGTGTGTCGTGTATCCGAGTAAAGTGAAATCTTCGGCAGCTTCAGTCTGTTTTTCTGTTTATCGTAGTGCTGCTTAGTGGTTCAGTGGTGAGGAGTTTTGTTTTCTCTCTGTTGACGTAAAATCTGTACAACTCTAGTCTTTGATCTTCCTCAGTAAGTGCTTCAAGTCCTCCTCACTTTCAGCAAGGAAGGTGGTGTCGTCTGCACATCACAGGTTGTTAATGGGCCTTCCTTCCGTTCAGGTGCTGTGTTCTTTCTATGGTCCATATGCTTCTCGCATTACTTGCTCATCATGCAGATTGAATAAGGACTGTGAAAGGATGCAGCCCTTCTGCACACCTGCTTTTCCTGGTTTGAAACCACGCGGTATCTCTCTTCTGCTTGAAGGACTGCCTCTTGGTCTGTGTTCAGGTGCCACATGGATACTATGAGGGGTTCTGGACTTCCTGATCCTTCACAATGCTATCCGTAATTTGTTAGGATCGTATAGTCACATGTCTTTGTTTAGTTATCTTCAGCAAAAATGTATGTAAGATCTGAGTTTTTTAATTATTTAAGTTATTGGCTTTTAAGAGGAATTTTATAGCATCTAAGTCAGTAACCATTTTATTCCTAGGATGTGGCTTTATTTCTCCAAGAGTTTAATACCCCTGGCATATTTATGGGAGTATTGGCCAAGTCCAAGTGCTCACGATTAAGAGTAAGTATGCACGTTTCTCTACCTTTTCAGGTAGTGCATGTGTGTTGTAATCTTCCATTTTGTCATTTGTTTGATTTTTCCCCCGTTATAAATCAATACCAAGAAAACTCAAATCTCAGTACCATTGAGTCGATGCTGACTTATAGCTATCCTCCATAGGATTTCTGACGTGATACATCTTTACAACTCTGTCCTGCAGAGCTGCTGCTGGGTTTGAACTGTTGACCTTACAGGTAACAGCCCAATGTCTAATCCAACAGCGCCACCAAGGCTCTTTACACATTAACACGTCAGTCAGTCTGTAAGGTTTACTAAACATCTGCCAAGTACTGTGCCATTTAAAATGAGTACAGTCATCGCCTTTTAGTTTTGGACTCAACCTGGGAGACTGTTATTTGGACTTAACTCTGGAAACCAGAGAAGGGTGTGTAACTTACCCAAGTTGTGCTGCTGCTATTGGGCGGACAAGTGAATAGTGCCTAGAGCTCCCACTGCTAAGTTCATTGTTCTTTTAGCTCACTTTAAGTCTTCCCTTAAAGGTTTCTGACTTTCTATCTAAATTCAGTCTGTGGCTCAAGACCTGCCGCCATCTGAACATGACTAGTTTCACTAGGCCTGCCTGCTTTCTAGGAACGCTGGAGGTATAATGGTTGCAAGTTGGGACTGTCATTTGCAAGGTCAGGAGTTCAAAACTATTAGTCACTCTGTAGGAGAAAGTCGAGGCTTTCTACTCCTGTAAAGAGGTACAGTCTTGGAAACTCACAAGGGCAGTTCTACCCAGTCCTATAGGATTGCTGTGAGTCAGAATCAACTCGATGGCAGTGAGGGAATGAGTGAGTATGTGTCTACTCCCCGTATCAGGAGTTTACTGTGCTCTCTCCCATCTCCGTGCCTCCCTCGATGTACTTTCCAGCTTCTTGAGAGTTGCTAAGAATCCTTCCTAATAAATAAGCTCTTGATGGTGGTTGCTGATAGCAAGAACAATAGACTGTACCTCTCAATTAGTCTTCATGTCCTGGGCACTGCCCTGTGCTTTATTTGCCATCTGAATTGCCTTGTGCTATGCATGTTGTAGGAGATTAGTAGACTGTTAGAGGGTAGGACTGCTCCAGGGAGTTTTCTTGGGTCTCATCTTGCCTGGATGGGTTTGAAGTGCCAACCTTTTGGTTGGTAGTTTGAGCACAGACTCTGTGCTCCATGCAGGGACCTACTTAGTATTTGGTTTTACAACTCCTATCACATAGACAGGAGTCCTGGTGGCATAGTGGTTACACATTGGGCTGCTAAACATAAGATTAGCAGTTTGAAACCAGCAGCCATTCATTGGGAAAAAGACTGGACTTTCTACTTCTGTACAGAGTTGTGGTCTCATAAACAGGGGCAGGCAGTTCTGTCCTGTCCTGTAGGGGCTCTGTGAATTGGCATCAACATGACAGCAATGACTTATCAGGTGTTATCTCTACTTTACAGATAAAAGAACCAAATCTCGGGTTAAGAAATTTGTCCAGGGTTAAACAGCTAGGAAAGAAAGCTGGGATGTGAGCCTAGGCCTGTGAGACTCCTGTGTTCACCATTGTACTCCATTTCACTATGGTAACATGGTGCATCTCTGACGGTGTGTGTAAGTTAGAACTGGGTTCTGTGCAGAAGTAGGTCACCAGGCCTTTCTTCAAAGGCACCGCTCCTCTCTGCCCCTTCCTCTCGGTGCACTGAGTGTTTGTGTTCAAGTGGTTGTTTTCGTGAGTGTGTTTTTATCTCAGAGCTGTTGTGACCTGTAAAATTTGATTTTGTAGGAAATCTGTGTGGGAATTTTAGGCAATATGGCCTGTTTCCAGGAGATATGTGTGTCTATCAGCAACGATAAAAATCTTGGGTAAGTCTTAGTCATAATGATTTTGAATGGATTCATATTTCATATCCCTCAGGAAATTCTAAACCAGGGGAAAGATAGAAGGTTGTGGGACAGCCTCTCGTGTGATGACTGCTTTCTAGCAGTTTGATTGGGTATTCGTGGTATTAGGCTTCCTCAGGTTGTAGACTTCAGCCAGGGTTTAGGCCTGCTTTCTTTATCAGGAGAAAGGGGACCTGCGTTATATATGGTAATAGCATATACAAGATAAGACATAATGGGGCACAGCTGACCAGATCCAAAACAATTTATAAAATACATGATTACTGTATATACTAGAGTATAAGCCAACCCAAATATCAGCCGAGGCACCTAATTTTACCACAAAAACTGTATTAAAAATGTGCTGAAAAACTCGGCTTATACACAAGTATATACAGTCCCTCTTTAGGTGTGGGGGCACTTTAAGATCCTGGCTCAAGGTATTCTTCAGAAATAAATAATATTCATGGAGTAAATGACTCAGGGTGTATGTTTTGTTTCTGGAATTCCATATAAAAATCTGATTATGAAGAATATTAGCCAGCTTTATAAATTGGGAGGGGTGACTTATTCAATGCTTATCTTCAATTGAATCAGTAGAGAACAGTTTACATAGCTAAGATAAGAGCACTTCCTGGAATAGCCCCAATTACAATGTAGCCCCAATGTCTATCAAGAGTCAGCCGAACAAATAAATTGTGTAATGACAGAGTGTTCTACAGCAGTGAACCAAAGGACAGTAACTACAGAGAAAATAACGGGTGATTCTTATAAACATAATGTTGAGCAAGCAAACTAAGCTCAAATCAATATACTCTGTGAAATTCTGCTTATGTATAATTCAAACATAAGAAAACCAAAGTATAAAAAATAAGTTTGTACGAGCCAGCCAGGGTGCAATATAGCAACGATGAAACATACAGATTTCCTCTAGTTCCTAAATGCTTCCCCGCCCCCACTCCCCACCCCCCACTATCATGATCCCAATTCTACCTTACAAATATGGCAAGACCAGAGGTATGTACACTGCTACAGATAGGAACTGGAAACACAGGGAATCCAGGACAGATGATCCCTTCAGGACCAGTGCTGAGAGTGGCAATACCAGTGGGTGGAGGGAAGGTGGGTTGGAAAGGGGGAACTGATTACAAGGATCTACAAATAACCTATTCCCTGGGGGATGGACAACAGAAAAGTGGGTAAAGGGAGATGTCGGACAGTGTAAGATATGACAAAATAATAATAATTTATAAATTATCAAGGGTCCACAAGGGAGCGGGGAGCGGGGAGGGAGGGGAAAAATGAGGAGCTGATGCCAAGGGCTTAAGTGGAGAGCAAATGTTTTGAGAATGATGAGGGGAACAAATGTATAAATGTGCTTTACACAATCGATGTATGTGTGGATTGTAATAAGAGTTGTATGAGCCCCCAATATAATGATTTTAAAATAAAAAAATTTAAAAAACTCAGTCCGTAGAGCAAGGCACGGGTTATTGCTGACAAGTGAAGATGGCTTTCACTTCAAGGTAGGAAAGATGGAATTGTGAGGAAGGGGGACTGTGGAGGGGGACTGTAGGCCTGCTTTCTTAGAAGCCCTGGATTTGCTTTATAATGATAATCAACCGCACATACGTACCGTACAGGCATTTGGCAAGTAGGCTATATTTCACTATAACAGTGTTTAGAAAATGAAATGAAAACTCTGCCTTGATCGTTGAAAGGAGGAAGTGAGGCACATTCGGTTAATGTTTTGTTTCTGTAGACAGGTATTATTGCACTGCTTGTATGATTCCGACCCTCCAACTCTGCTGGAGATAAGTAGGTACGTGTGTCTTTCTCTATGGGTTTCATATACGCGACTCGGAAAAGCATCTAGGAAAACAGTTAATTCTTGATGTGAGAGCGTTTTACTTGCCTGAATTTCTCTTCCTGTCATTGAAAGATAGCAATTGAGCTCATGTTTGTCACGTAGGTTGTTGCTTACTTGCCTTTCCCAGACTGAAGTGGCCCATGTCTGGGTTGGAAGGATTCAGGAATACCCATCTATATATGATAGCATTTGCTTCATCATGGCAAGTTCAACAAACGGTAAGTCACCAGGGCATCGAGAAGAAAAGAAAGTTTCTTTGCTTACATTTAGTTGTTGGGAAATGAGAAAACTAGTTCTAAAACTTGTTTTAATTTAAAAGAGAACCAAATTAAGTGCAAAGTGAAAAAGGATTTTTATTCCTCAACTCATTTAAAAATGAAAGACAACTGTTCATTTAAATGTCGGAGATAAGAAAAATGACCCTTGTAATAGGTGATGCATTGTCTGCTCCCTGAGGTTTTATATCCAGATAAGGGTTGGGAAACTTTGGGGATTTAGATGAACCACTTTCTTTTTTAGCTTTTTGTTTTTCACTTCAAGATCCATTTTGTTTCTGCAGTTGACTTGCTGGTGAAGATAGGGGAGGTTGTGGATAAGCTCTTTGACTTGGATGAGAAACTGATGTTGGAATGGATTGGAAAGGGGAGAGCTCAGCCTGGGGAGCACCCCCAGCCAGATTCTGAAGAGCAGCAAGTGTGTAGGCTTGTGCCCTGTGTCCTTGAAGCTGCCAAACAAGTGCGGTAGGTGGACTCTCCGTGCAGGGTGTTGGGGGAGAATTAAGTTACCACAAGTGTTCTCAGATATAAACATTTCCTTCTGACAGGATAAGTAGCACAGGCCTTTGCTTGTTATGGTACTGAATTTGTAATGACAATGCATGTGTTCCTTGCAAGAGTCATAGTAGTTTAAAAAAATGCAGGTCGAACATGAATAGTAGGACAGGAGGAAAGTAAAAGGATATAGAGCAGTGGTTGTCAACCTTCCCCATGCCGGGACCCTTTCATACAGTTCCTCCTGTTATGGTAACCCCCAACCATAAAATTATTTTTGTTGCTACTTCATCACTATGATTTTGCTACTGTTATGAATCGGGGGACCCCTGTGACTCCAAAGGAGTCACGACCCACAGGTTGAGAACCACTGATATAGAGGAAAGAACTAGGAGCCAATATACCTCTATAGAGGTGTAAGTATAGGCATGTATATACGTAAATATATTAATATATAATGATAGGGATATAGGTCTATACATACAGTTATATGTTAAGTATTAAGGTAGCAGACAGACTTTGGGCCTCTACTCAAGTCCTCCCTCAAGACAAGAACACCTTTTTTTTAATAACCTGGCACTCCGTGATGCTTACCTTCCCCACATGACTGCTGAAGATAAAAGGGGTACTTAAGCAAAGGTGGTGAAGAAAGCTGAAGTTGCCCGGCTATTAAAGATAGCATCTGGACTTTTAAAACGCTTGAAGTTAAAACAAGCGGCCATCTGAGCAGGGAAGCAGCAAAACCCACATGGAAGAAGCAAACCAGCCAGTGTGCTCACGAGGTCGACAGGATCAGGTATCAGGCATCAGAAGATACAAGACAATCATTGATGCCAACAAGGGGATCAGTGTAGAGACCCAAAGCCCATCTGTAGACAATGGGACGTCCGCTCATAGAAGGGCTACAAGGAAGGGATGAGTCAACCAGGGTGCAGTATAGCACCAACATAACACACACATTCCTCTAGTTCTATAATGCTTCTCTAAATACCTCTCTCCCCATCATGACCCCAGGTCTACTTTACAAATCCGGGTAGACCAAAGCATGTACATTGGCACAGATACACACAGAGTACAGGACAGATAAACCCTCCAGGAACAGTAATGGGTGGGGGGAGCAAGGGGAACTGATATCAATGATTGATGTATAACACCACCCTGCCCAGGGGGACGAATAACTGAAACATGGGTGAAAGGAGACAGCGGATGGTGTAAGACATGAAAATAATAATCTATATTAAAGGTTCACAAGGATGGGGAAGGAGGGTAAAAAGAGGAGCTGATACCAAGGGCTCAAGTAGAAAGAAAATGTTTTGGAAATGATGATGGCAACATATGTACAAATCTGCTTGACACACTTGATGTATGGATTGTTACAAGAGCTGTAAGAGCCCCCAATAAAATGATTTCTAAAAAAAATAAGTGTTCTGTCATTTAGCTTTGGGCCAATTATTCATTATTAATTATGGTTGCCATGTTAAAATCATTGGCAATTTTGTGTAATTTTTGTAGAAGAGGAATTCTTCGTGTGCTGTTTCATATTGAATATAGGACATCATTTGTTGAGGGTTTTGGGGGTGTGGTGTGGTGGTGGTTCCTTTTGTATGTGCACAAAACTTGGACCAGGAACTGACTTTCGGGTTCCAGTACCTTGCAAAGAGTGACTACTAAGTCATAAAGTGATGGGTTATCATCAACTAGATGATTAATTTAAGCATTGATCTGTTTAATGGTGATTACTATATTGTTAATGCTTAATAAGCTACACCCAGTGCAAACCTACTGAGTCGATTTCAGCTCATAATGACCCTATGTAGGGTTTCCAAGAGCATAAATCTCTTATGAGTGCAGATGGTCTCATCTCTCCCTGTGGAGCAGCTGGTGGGTTTGAACAGCCGACTTTGCCGCTAGCAGCCCAGTGCCTAGCCCACAGTACTCCCAGCACTTTCACAGTGTCCTACATGTGAAACGCCACAGAGCTAGCCAGTCGAACGGCGAGGCACGGTGTGGTGGTGTTGCTGTGTCTGCATCATAAAAGTCGCAGCCGTTGTTCTGCTCTGGTTAAGTAAGCCGGGAGGCAGGGGCGTCACAAGCACCTTCCTGTGCCCCTTCCTGTAGTGAAGAAGCAGGACCAGAGAGGCATTCCACTTCATGTGTTAGGTGCGGGATATATTTGATACATATATATAGTCTTAAATTATTTCCCCCATACAAGGTCTGGTGAACACAGAGACCTTTTTTTTAAATGGTTGTATTGGCATTTCATCCACGTATCCTACAACTCAATTGTTTAATCATATCAAGAAGAATTTTACAATCAATTTTAAAACATTTTCTTCTTGTACTTGTTATTCACATAATTATTATTATTTTTCAGTTGTGGCAAAAATATACACAACAACATTCTCCAAGCCATCACTTTTATAGAACATAGAGACTTGGTACTGCCCCCTTGTTCAGAATCTCGGGCAGTGGCTAGGATAGGATAATAAACGTTTGTTGATTGAATTATAGATCGAGTGATTGCAGTCTCAACATAAAAGTTGTTAATGCAGTGCTTTTGCTTTTAGTTCTGAAAACCTAGACGGGCTGGATGTCTACATGCATATCTTACAGCTACTAACCACAGTGGACGATGGTATTCAAGCAATCGGTAAGAGGGCCTCCGAGGTTCCACTACACACATGTATTCATGGAATCATCTTCTGCTGTTAAGTGACTATTTTCTGTATCATCTGTTATCAAGTGGAGTGCCCTGATACTGGAAAAGACACATGGAATTTACTCTTTGACCTGGTCTGCCATGAATTTTGCCAGTCTGGTGATCCACCCATCATCTTTCATGAGCAGAAAATGGTGCTAGCCTCGGTTTTCTCCGTGATGTCGACCCTCAGTGCTTCCCGGGGTGACCAGGACTATCTAGAGATGGAGAAAGGCAAGTATCCTTTCAGTTATCTAAATTCAATTCCTGTCCATCAGATTGTAAAGCACAGACTTCTATGTTGTTCAACAGTTTCCTTCCGCTTTCTTTTTTCTTTCCTGAGATATGAAAATATTACAAGTTAAAAAATTGTTTTATGAAAAACAAAAAACCCCAAACTCGCTGCCACCGCGTCAGTTCAGAGTCATAGTGACCCTGTTGACCAGAGAATTGCTCTTGAGCGTTTCCAGGTACAAGAGCAAAGAGCCTCCTCTTTCTCCTACTCAACAACCAGTGGCTTTGAACTGCTAACCTTGTGGTTAGCAGCTCAATGCATATCCTACGACTCTACCAAGGCTTCTAAATCTTTTTTTAAAAATCATTTTATTGGGGGCTCCTACAGCTCTTATAACAATCCATACATCAATTTTTTGAAGCACATCTGTACATATGTTGACATCATTTCCAAAACATTTTCTCTCTATTTCAGCCCTTGGTATCAGCTCCTCTTTTTTCTTCCTCCCCCACCCTCCCACTCTCGTAAACCCTTGATAATTAGAAATTATTTTTACTTTCATGTTTTACACTGTCCACTGTCTCCCTTCACCCACATTTCTGTTGTTCATCTCTGGGGGTGCGGGTTGTACGTCAATCATTGCGATCAGTTCCTCCTTTCTCCCCCATCGACCCCCCACCTTCCCCCTACCCTCATGGTATCGTTACTCTCATTTTGATCCTGAGGGGTTTATTTGTCCTGGATTCCATATGTTGAGAACTCTTATTTGTACCAGTGTATGTACTCTGCTCTAACTGGATTTGTAAGGTAGAACTGGGGTCATGATAGTGATGGGGAAGAAGCAGTATAGAACTATAGGGATGTTGTGTGTTTTCGTCAGTGTTATACTGCACCCTGGCTGGCTCATCCCTTCCTTGTGCACCTTCTGTGAGTGGAGGTCCAATTGTCTACAGATGGCCTGTGGGTCTACATTCTGAACCCCCTCGTTCCAATCGAAATTGTTTATTTTGGGTCTTCTGATACCCGATCCTATGGACACCTCGTGATTACACGGGTTGGTGTGCTTCTTCCATGTGGGCTTTGTTGCTTCCCTGTTAGATGGCTACTTGTTTATCTTCAAGCCTTTAAGACCCCAGACGCTATCTCTTTTGGTAGCTGGGCACCATCAGCTTTCTTTACCACATTAGCTCATTTTTGTCTTCAGAGATCATGTCGGGAAAGTGAGGATCACAGAATGCCGGCTTATTAAAACAAAGAGTTGGGAGGACTTGAGTAGAGGCCCAATGTCCGTCTGCTACCTTAATACTTAACCTATAAATATATGTACATAGAGCTATATTCCTGTAGCTATATATTAATATATTCACATATGTATATGCCTGTGTTTACCTCTATAAATATCTTTTGCCTCCTAGTTGGTCCCTCTATCTCCTTTTGCTTTCCTCCTGTCCCACTATCATGTTCGGCTCTCTCGGCTACATTGCACTTAGATCAAACCGCACCCATTCTATGCCCTCCTCAAGGCTTCTAAATCTTTTTTTTTCTTTAATTCTTGAGGTTTTTAATTGTTTGAGGATAGAGAAAAAATTACTACCCTTAGATTTGGGGAAGGTCCCTATCTTCCTTAGCACAGCACATATCAATAATAATTCGTTAGACATAACTTGGAAAATACCGGGTACTTTTGAAAACCTTAGTAATACATATAAAGGAGATTACTTCTTCCAATACAGATTGGTTTGTTGTTTTACCAGGCCATGGTGCTTTCAATATTCTTCTCCAGCACCGCAATTCAAATGCAGCTATTTTCCTACGGTCTTCCTTATTCATTGTCCAAATTTGATATGCAATGGAGATGACCATGGTTTGGGTGCAGAACCCCTTAGTCCTCAAAGCAACATCCTTGCCTTTAATATTCTTAAGAAGTCTTGTGCAGCAATATGTCTTTTGATCACTTGACTCTTGCCTCCATGAGCATTAATTGTGGATCCAAGTAAATCAGATTTCAAAATTCTTAATGATTTCAACTTCTCAGTTTATCACTATAAGGCTTCTAAATCTTTTTTTTTTTTTTAACATTTTATTAGGGGCTCATACAACTGTTATCCCAATCCATACAAACATCAATTGTGTAAAGCGCATTTGTACATCATTTCTCAAAACATTTTCTCTCCATTTAAACCCCCGACATTAGGTCCTCATTTTTCCCCTCCCTTCCCGCTCCCCCCTTCCTCATGAGCCCTTGATAGTTTATAAATGGGTATTTTGTCATATCTTGCCCTGTCCGACGTCTCCCTTCATCCACTTTTCGGTTGTCTGTCCCCCAGGGAGGAGGTCACACACAGTTCCATGTAATCGGTTCCCTCTTTCCTACCCATTCTCCCTTTACCCTCCCTGTTTTGCCACTCACACCACTGGTCCTATAGGGCTCATCCGTCCCGGATTCCCTGTATTTTCAGTTCCTATCTGTACCAGTGTACCTCCTCTGGTCTAGCCAGACTTGCAAGATCGAATTCGAGTCATGGTAGTGGGAGCGGGGAGGAAACATTTAGGAACTATAGGAAAGTTGTATTTCTCATTATTGTTACATCGCACCCTGACTGGCTCATCTCCTCCCCGAGACCCCTCTGCAAGGGGATCTCCAGTGGCCTACTAATGGGCTTTGGATCTCCACTCCGCACTCCCCCCATCATTCACTATGGTAAGATTTTTTAATCTGATGATGCCTTATACCTGATCCCTTCGACACCTCGTGGTTGCGTAGGCTGGTGTGCTTCTGCCATGTGGGCTTTGTTGCTTCTGAGCTTGATGGCCGCTTGATTACCTTCAAGGGGCTTCTAAATCTTAATGGGAGTAGAAAGCCTTTTATTTTTCCTGCAGAGCAGCTAGCGGTTTCAAACTACTGAGGCCCTTGTTTATTAGCTCACAGGACTTTTTACGTTTATGAGAGAACTATGGAAAGCTTGTCGCGTCTCACTTAGATGTTCCTCTGTGAGCACACACATATATCTAAGTTTGGCTTTCTCGCCACCTTTTTTCACCTTACAATATAAAATGAATTCTTATCTTTGTAGACAAGTGTTCTTTTGCAGATTGATTTCTGTGACTAAAATTAAATCTGTGATCTATTCATCTCCATTGCTCTGTTTATGTGTCATTACCCCCACTTTCAATAAGGGTCTGTTTATTTTTAAAATAATTTTACTGGGGGCTCGTACAACTCATCACAATCCATCCATCCATCCATCCATTGTGTCAAGTATCTTTGTACATTTGTTCCCATTGTCATTCTCAAAACATTTTCTTTCTACTTGAGCCCTTGTTATCACCTCCTCATTTTTTCCCCTCCCTCCCTCACCCACCCTCCTTCCTTCACGAACCTTTGATAATTTATAAAAAAATTTTTCATGTCTTACACTGTCTAATGTATCCTTTCGCCCACTTTTCTGTTGTCCATCCCCAGGGAGAGGGTTATATGTAGATCATTGTGATCGGTTCCCCCTTTCTCCCCCCACCTTCCCCTTCCCCTCCTGGTATAGCTACTCTAATTAATTGTATTGAAGGGTTTATCTGTTCTGGATTCCCTGTGTTTCCAGCTCTTATCTGTACCAGTGTACATGATGTGATCTAGCCGATTTGTAAGGTAGAATTGGAGTCATGATAGTTGGGGGGAACTAGAGGAAGGTTGTATGTTTCATCATTGCTATACTGCACCCTGACTGGCTAGTCTCCTCCTCGTGACCCTTCTGTAAGGGGCTGTCCAGTTGCTTACAGATGGGCTTTGGGTCCCCACTCCACACTCCCCTTCATTCACAATAATAGGATTTTTTGTTCTTTGATGCCTGATACTTGATCCCTTCGACACCTCGTTATCACACAGGCTGGTGTGCTTCTTCCATGTGGACTTGGTTGGTTCTCAGCTAGATGGCTGCTTGTTTATTTTCAAGCCTTTAAGACCCCAGACGCTATGTCCTCTGACAGACAGGCACCATCAGCTTTCTTCACCACATTTGCTTATATATCCACTTTGTCTTTAGCAATCATGTCAGGAAGGTGAGCATCATGGAATGCCAGTTTAATAGAACAAAGTGTTCTTGCATTAAGGGAGTACTTGAGTAGAGGATCAATGTCCATCTGCTACCTTAATACTAAACCTATAAATATATGCACATAGATCTATTTCCCCATTTTCATATATAAATATATTTACATATGTACATGCATGTATTATTATCTTTGCAGGTCTGTCTAGATAAGATAGGCAGGATAAACAATCTGGAGGAGAAAACAACGGGACCGA